>NC_053028.1:357198758-357565738 GCF_003073215.2 Triticum urartu
GAGCTTGAAATCTTCGTTCTTGAATTTCTTCGCGAAGTGCTTCCTCTTGTTCACGGGCTTGTCGGCTTTCGGTCGGCAACGGCTCGACTCGAATCGCGTAGAGCTTGTTGCGCCGCAAGTGCTTGAGCGTCACGGAGTTGTTGTTCTTGATGTGCCTCGGCATCTTGAGCATTTTGGTGTAGACGCGCTCGCTCTCTCTTCATGTTGGCGTTGTCGTTGCCGTTCTCGGGCTAGCGCAAAGGCCTCTTGAGTTTGACGTTGTCGGCGCTCTTGAGAGTCGGCGTAGGGGATTGAGGCTTGCTTGACGATCGGTGCGCGCGGCTCGACGAAGAGTGTTCGATGTCGGTGTACTTGAGCCGGAGAGGGTGAAGTCGGAGTGGCGGCTTGAACGGCTCCTTCTTGAAGTGGAAGACGAGCGGTTGAGCAACAAAGCATGAATTTCGTCCATCCTTGCGTCATTCTCTTGCTTGTGATCGTCGAGCTTGTGGTCGAAGTAGTCCCTTGTACGTTGCTCGGAAAGTCGCAAGTCGGCGGCAAGGTTGTCGATGCGTTCACTCATAGCTTGTTGCTCTTGATGCAAAGCACGTTGTGCACCAAAGAGGTGACTCTTGGTGACGAAGGAGTTCATGTCGTCGTCTTGCTCCATGAAGAGTGGGTTGGTAGAAGTACTTGGCCTATCCATCATTCCAAGACAAATGTGAGTGGTAGAAAGAGAAGAACGAGTACCAAATGTACCTTGACCGAAGTTGAAAGTGGATCGAGGATCACTCCAATGTAGGACAAGGAAATAGCACAATTGGTACTAGCTCTTGTCGGTTTCTCACACCTACACAAGTAAAAGCTTTTGGTGGAGCTTGGTTAGGATGGTGGCACAAAATTTGATGCAATTGTAAGTGAGCTTCAATAATGTTGGAAAAGATTCGCAAGATGCAATGTAACAAGTAGACCAAGCATATAAGGTACACGGAAACACACGCAAAAAGATAAGTGGGGTTGTGCAACCAAGGGTGAGCCAAAATGTGGAATCCACAAAAATGCTCTTGTTGCACAACACTAGAGAGACGCTAGCACGATTGCACAATAGGCGGATACAAGAACTTGTGCACAACCTACTTAGCAAAAATGCAACGACTTCTATCCCAAATATGTTCTATGCAAGGTGTTGCTATGATATGATCCAAGATGATCGAGTATGACAATCTTAATGTTGTAAGATGCTATGGTTCTTGCTTAAAAGCTCTTTGCTTATCTTTTCTCTTTGCTTAAAAGCTTGTTTGGCTCTTTGATGTTTGAGCTCTTTTCTCATGCAATGCTTGACGAACCAAGATAGCAAATGAGTATGCGATGACAACTTTGTGACACAAGAGATGATACCAATATAGGCAACAATGATGTATGTATGCTATGGAAGTATGATCACTAATGTGCACAAGTCTCGTTGCCGGCAATACTCAATGGCTAGTCTCGATGGGTAAGCAACGCAAAGGAGTAAGGCTATGATGGCTATCAATGTAATGGCAAGAGTGATATGTCCAATACCAAGATGAGGTTACCGGTCTTGCTTCCGGTATGGTGTCAAAATGGTGGCACGAATACCAAGTTAGTCGAGGTGGTCGTTGTTGATGACGCGTCCGTGGCGAAGATGAGCGGCGGTGATGTCGATGTCGAACCGTACCTAGATAGCCGAAACACAAAAGGATACGGTACCGCAACTCAAATTCTCAAACCTCGAAGTAGCAATTGTGTCGGAGAGCGAAACGGTCCAAAAATGGTTGGGTTATGCGGAAGTATATATGGTATATGGTGGGCACCGGAACAAAATTTGGTGGAAATTGGGCGGAAAACGGGGCGGTGGATGGAGATGTTGCTGCCAGGGGTCGGATGTCCGGGTGGAAGGCCGGATGTCCGGGTGGGCCGGATGTCCGGGCTTGGCTCTGGGCCAGATGTCCGGGATCTGGATCTGGGGACGAACGAGATGAACACCGCGTGGGGAGGTTAAATCCGGGCGAAATTCAGAGGAATTTGTGGATGGAAATTGGGGGGAAAAGGATGGGAAGCTAGATCCACTCAAAACAAAGCAAATCCACGGATCCAAACCAACAAAATCTCAACACACCAACAAATCACAAAAAAAATTGGGGCTATTTTTGGTGGGGAATTTTCAATTAGGACGAAAAACAACAAAACAAGGCTAGAAACACGAACGGGAGAGAAGCTCCAAGAAGTACGAACCCCCCCCCCCCCCCGTGGTCGTAACGATCAATGCATCGCGGAGTCGTGGCTAGTGTGGCAACCGACGTGGTCGCTCGCCATTTGTGTCTTTGTCGAGGTAGCCGACAGCGTTGGTGGTGGAGCCGTGGTCGAGGTAGCCGTGTGAAGAATGTCGTGGTCGATGTCGAATAGGGGTGCGGGTGTCGTGGAAGTCGCCATGGAGCCGCGGGCGCAAGGGGGCGCCGAGTTAGCATGGGTGCAGTGGTGTCAAAGCAGTGGTGCGTTGGGAAGAAGATGTTGTTGACGACGTGTCACGGCGGGTTTGCCAAGCCCGGGGACACATCATGGACGAAGGCACACATCGGTGTTGCCAGCATCGTGCATGCGTAGACGGACGAAGACGAAGTTGACGAAGCACCGACCAGGCTTTCCAGGCCCGGGGACACATCGTGGATGAAGACACGCATCGGTGTTGCTAGCATCGGGCATGCATAGCCGAGAGACCTGCACGAGCTGTATGCCATGTTGGAGAAGTCGGAGAGGTCAGTAGAGAAGAACTCGACGACGATTGCCGCATCCATCGGCGCGGGGACAATGTCACCAACGGCGGTCGGTGTAGACGAAGTGGTCGGGGTAGATGACGGCGATGCTGATGATGGGCTGGTGCTGGACGAAGATGAAGGAGGTGGATGGGTGGCTACGGCGGCTACGGGTAGCGGCGGCGGCAAAGAAGAGCGGCGGCGGCGGCCTGACGGCGGCAGCGGCGGCTAGGTTAGGAGCGCGGTGGCGGTGCTCGAAGTAGGCGAAGAACCCTGAGAATGTGACGAAGACGGCATGGACGGTGGCATTCCCGCGCCAAGGGAGACGGTGGTGCATACCACGGAGGTCGACGCGCGGTGACGACAGACTGGACTGCGGGAGGCGGCGCTATGGCCCTAAGGGGCGACGCAGCGGCGACGGGTAGGTCGGGGTGACGACAGGAAGACCTTGGGGCGGCGTCGGGACGCCCAGTCGCGCAGCGCCGAAAGGGCCAGAGCGGACGCGCGGTCGTGCAACCGCGGAGGACGGCCTCGGGACGGCGGCGGACTGCTATCGTGGCAACTACACCCGTAGGCGATGCAGCGGCGCACGCGACGAGTCATGTAGCCGCGAGGAGAACCACGGGGTGGCCGCGCGGTGGCCTGACAGTGCGACACGGCTACAGCCCGTTGCTCGATCAGCGGAGGGACACACTGAACTCGGGGACAATCTTCACGGGACCTACGGAGGCGCGCGCAACCGACGGGCTAGGTTGGTCGCACAGTCTAGATGAGGGGGATCGTGGCGTTGAGCGGGTGGCGTCGATCGATTGGCGGGCCGGTGCACGAGCGGCGGCTATGATTGGCCGCCGCATGGCACGAGGCCGCCGGGTGGAGGCGATGCAGGGGTCCTGATCGGAGAGGGCGCAGACGGTCGGCGCAGATCGACGGGTGGGCCGGCATGCAAACGATGGCCATGAGGGGCCGCCTGTCGCGCGAGGCCGCGGGGTCGGTGAAGGAGCCGACTGTCAGTGGGAAACGACACCTATGGGGTCACAGGGATCCCTTCTACGGTTGGCAGGCACGGGGTTGTGCAAAGAGCGGGTCTGGCGGTCAGCACACAGATCATTTACCCAGGTTCGGGCCGCGGAGACGCGTAAAACCCTAGTCCTGCTTTAATGTATATTTAGGTGTTCTTGTGTTCTTGAACTAGCTGCGGTGGCTCTCTAGTTGAAAAGATTTGAATCCCCCTCCAGTATGCCTCGGGCCTCCTTTTATAGACAAAAAGGGGTTACCACAATGGCACACAGGAGGTGGAAAGGTGTACCGGGGCTGAGTCTATCCCCTGGCATCGTCGGACAAACGCATTTAATGCGCTGCCGACGTGCCCCTCTTGCATTATTGGGGACGGCAAAGAAGCTCGTCCCAGCTGTCATCGCCTCGCCTGGCTCCGACGGCGTCCAAGCTGACGAGGCGTCGTAGCGCCACGTTGGCTGGCTGCTGGGATGGCGCGGTCGTGGAGCCTTCATGAAGATCTGCATGCCACCACGCAGGTGCTTGCTGAGTTGGTGTAGAGGCCGCGCTCTGCCACACAGATGCCTGCCCAGTTGGTCGAGCTGTCAGCTATATGGGAGCGGCGATGGAGTTTTAGCAGACGCGGGCCTGGCTGTGGCCCCGCAGGCATCCTCGGCAAGAGTCTTGCCGAGGGCCCGGCAAGGGTCTCGCTGCGGCACCGTGGTCATCCCCGGCAAGGATCTTGCCGGGGGTCTCGTGGATTTCCTGGCAAGGATCTCGCCAAGGATCGTCGTCTTCTGGTTCCCATCCGATCTTGTGTATCTATGATCTCTACAAAGATCTGCATGCCACCACGGAGGTGCCTCCCGAGCCTTGGTTCCAATATGGTTGATGGTGTTGGAAACCCGTGGGCTCAAGGGTGGGGCACTCTGCTAGTATCAGGCAAGTTGCCCTGGCAAGGATCTTGCCAAGGCTGCGGAAGCCACCCCGGCAAGGGTCTTGCCGGGGGAGTCCACCTAGCCCTCTTGCTCTCATTGCACCTCTGGTCTTGGCATTAATTTGGTCGTCTTGTGCTCCGGCTTCCCTCCTCTGCCCTGCTTAGTGTGGCCGTGGGCGCGGCTCTGACTGCCCGTGCACAAGTAAAGGGGTGCAAAAGGAGAGCCCCTACTTTTGTACCCCGACAGGAGCCCCTGGGCTTGGGCCACACATAAGCGCGACCCGTTGTTGGGCTAGGCCCAAAACGGTGCGCGGGCAGGTGGGGCGGATTTTTACCGCAGTAACTCTCTGTTCGCTGCGCTCCCCCACGACCCTCATTGAACGCGCGACGTGGTGGGTCATGTGTGACGTGGGGGTCGTGCATGGGGTAGTTTCCGCACGCATGCGTCACGTCATGGTAAACAGGCAGCTCGCGCCTTCCCCATAAAAAGGAGGAAAACGCAGAGGCACGGCTCATTTACCCTATGTGTCTTCTCCAATCTCGGAACCACCGTCCCTTCCTTCTTCCCCCTCAAGCCCTTGCTCTCGCTCGACGCCGTCATGTTTTCGCTGCCCCTTCTCCTCCACCTTTCGCAGCCGCCATGGCACCCAAAACCAGCAAAGGCAAAGGAGTGGCCAAGGATGTCGGGGGGACGGAGCTGCCGGAGAGCGAGACGGCGGCGTGGCGGACGCAGCTCGCCTACTTTCCCTTGACGGTCGACGCGGTCCACCTTCGGGACAACTTCAGGCCCCTTTGGGGGCGCAAGACGGGGGGAGAGTGGACGGGGCATCCTTGGGGGCCGCAAGACGGGGGGAGAGTGGACGGGGCATCCGGCCTAGTGCGTCATCCCCAGCGATTGCGCCAAGGCCGCCCTGAATTGGTACCCATTCTTCGTGAGGGCTTCGCTGGAGTGCTTCCCAGCACGGCGCTCTTCCACAAGTACTTTTATCCTCGGATCCAGAAGGGAGGCGCCATCTCCGGTTGTGTCACTTGGATCCCAATGCCCCTTGAGAAGGGGACATATCCGGAGGGCGCTCAGAAGGAGAGGTGGGACGAGTGGTGGAACCGGTGGTGCTGGATTGAGGAGAAGACCCACAGGAATTTTGCCAAGTTCGCCAGAAGCCGCCGGTTCGCAAAGATGACTGGGGTGATGTCGACGCCCAGGACGGGAGGCTCACGGTCGCCACCACCAGGATCCACCGCCTCGCCGCTGCCGGGATCACCCTGGAGATGATTGGGGCAGATTTCATCCGTCGCCGAATCGGTCCACTGCACAACAAGGGGATGCCGGCCTGGCTTTTTAGCAATGCGGCTGATAATATGAGACTTCGCCCTGGCATGAACCACAACTTCACGGTGATGGCGCAGGCCCATTTCTGCCAGCGGCTGTTTCAGCTCGACGTGAGCCGTGACGGCAGGGCCGAGAGGGTCGGCAAGGCCGCGAAGGCCGGCAAGGTCACCAAGGGGCCCTTGTTCGGGTTGCCAGCGGGGGTGGTCTCGCTGAGCAACAACTCTCGCCAAACTGACATCATCGCCATGATGCCATACTTCAATGCGCACGGCCTTGACCTGAATTGGGCCGAGCCGGAGGAGGATCAGGTGCAAGAGTTCTTCGACACCTTGGTGGAGAAGTACGTCCGCGAGGAGCCACGGCTCATCCAAGACACCACCCAAGTGGAGCTGGACTACATCACCGCCAGGGCGGCGGAAGCGGAGCTTGCCAAGGAGGCCGGTAGTGCTGGCGGCATGGAGGACGAGGCCACGGCGGCCGCAGAGGAGAAGGAGCTCGCCTAGTGGGTGGAATCCGCTGGGGAGGCCAGCAGCGCCGGCACCGGGGTCCCTCTCATCGAAGATGACGTCGATGAGCCGTCCGAGGAGGAGGCCAAGGCTGTCGAGCCCCCATCCACGGGGAGAGGGCGTGTCCTGCGGCGGGCCGTCTTCGGAGAGCCGGCCTGCCTTGGCAGGATCGCACAGCCACAACAACCGCCGGAGGCATCCATGCATCAGACGAGGGCTGCGGCAGCGGGGAAGGCGGTGAAGGTTGAGGTGGTGAAGAAGAAAGCGGCTGCCCCTTCTTCGTCCAAGCGTCCCCGAACTCCACCTGCTTCCCCTCCTCCTACAGGTGACGACACGGAGGTCTTCTTCGACCTCGGGTCTCTTAGCCTGAGGAGGAAGAGGATGGCCGCGGAAGAATAGGCGGAGGATGAGTAAGTGTCTCATCTTTTGTCATCTCCGTCCCCTCGGACCGTGCCACTTTTCTTGACTTGTCTTCATCTTCGCAGGGATAGGGAGACGCTGGCCTAGAGGGTGGCGAAGAGGGCCAAGGCCTCGGCGGGCAGCCAGCCCCCGGCGGGCACCTCGAGTACACCACTGGTGATGGTGGAGAGCAGCCCCCAACGTGTGTTCATTACTCGCTCCCCATCGACGTGTGTTGGGGCACGATTTCTTGTGCTGACCTTGTCATGGTTGCAGGAGGAGAACGATAGTAGGAGGAGCCACTGAGGGCCACCCTCAACACGCCACCCCCATCGGCCACGCCGCCCCGAGGGACGTCCCCGGCAAGGGCCCCAAGCACAGAGCCCATGCGCACGGAGGAGGAGGAGGAGGAGGTGAACCCGGGTGTCGGCGGCTCCGTCCCGACACCGCATGTCGGTGGGGAGGGGGGCACTTCGTCCCAGCTTGGCACAGGTGAGTTGTTTGCCTCCCATTCCCGCTTGTTCTTGTTCTTTCAAATTTTGATCTTGGCTTTGTCTCATTCTCCTTCTTGGTACCCAGATCCTTCCTCGGCGGACCGGGGGGACGTGGACACCATCATCGAAGAGGTCGCCAGAGACGCCGCAGCCGAGGCCGACGAGATCGCCGCTGAGGAGGCCTCCAAGGACATTATTGAGGAAGCCGCTGAGGAGCCTGCCGGGGAAGCCCGGCAAGGCCGCTGCCGAGGAGGCCGGCAAGGGGCCTGCCGGGGAGGCTAGCAAGGCCACTACCGAGGAGGAGGTGGTCGACAACCAGCCTTCCTCCTCCGCCGCTTCTGGATCGGGCAAATATCTGAAGGTGGGCGAGGACTTGTTCGTCCACCTCCCATGGACGGCGAGCACCAGGGCGCCTACCAAGGGGGAGGTGTTCGACGATGAGGTGCTTGCCACCGCCGGGCTCGAGGTCTTTGATGGACCGAGTGTCGGTGGCGGTGGTTCCCAGGAAGAGCGGCTCCTCCAGAGCATGAGCGCCAGCTTCCACAAGCTTCAGGCGCTTCACCGCGCCCGCCTGGACAAGGCCAAGTCTAGGATGGCAGCGGTGGACAAGGCAGGCGGACCTCGAAGGGTGCGTCGCCGAGGCGCAGGCTTGGTTCCGCCAGGCCTGTGAGGAATTTAAGGCTTCCCAGGACCAGCTGGCCGAGCGCAAGCTGGAGCTTGTCATGAAGCAGGCCGATGTCGAGAAGGCCCAAGAGGCGGCGAATCGACAGGCCACCAAGGAGGAGGCCGCTCGGCTCCAGCACCAGGCCGAGCTGAACTCCTAGGAGGAGGACCTTGCCGCTCGCAAGGAGAAGCTCGCCACGACACTCCGTGGCAAGGACGAGGAGGTCCAGGAGCTTGTCGTGCAGTGGACCCGGGAACTAGAGCAGAGGCACGAAAAGGCCCTCAATGCTCAGGCCCAGGTTTATGCCGGCAAGGTGAACGAGCTGGAGGCGGAGCGTGACGGGCTGAAGAAGCAGATCTAGGAGCTGACGGGGGAGAGGGATGGGGCCAAGGGCGCTTTGGCTAACGCGTAGGCCGCAGTCCTCGAGAAGGTCGAGCTACTCTCCACGGCCAATGAGTCTATCAAGGACCTGAAGTTGAAGCTGGAGGGCCTTGAGGGGATGCTCTCGGAGGTCAGGCCCCGGGAGGAGACCCTGACCAAGGATCTGGAGAAGGAGAGGCAACTGCAAAAGAACGACGCCGCCAACCACGTGGAGTTTGTGGCGGGCGAGAAGCTCTGGGTCAGTCGCCTCGCCGAGGTTGCCAGTAGGCTCACCACGCAGCTGGCTATCATGGGGATGTCCAATGTGAGGTATGTCCCGGAGCCAAACGTGAGTCCTAATGCTAGCCTGACCTTGTTCTTCGAGGGTGTTCTCGGGGCCCTGGAGCGGCTCCGCTCCAACAGGGCGGCCTCTCTGGCCGAAGAGGCCCAGAGGCTTTGCCGGGGTGCCATGACCAAGGTCCTCACCAAGATGGCATACTGGAACCCTGACCTTGACTTTGAAGCTTCGCTGGATAGCTTGCCGGACGACGTGGACCCCGCACCGCTCTAGGAGCGCATCGAGCCCATCGTCAGCCTCATCGGCGGAGTTTGGAGGGTACAAGGCCAGCGCCGGGACTAGGCACCCCGTTTCTTATCGCCGCTGCATGTTCATGACCAAGACAATTTTTATCTTTAGTTAGACCCGCAGCAACAAATGATGTAATATAACCATGTAGTACTTTTGAAACGATGCATGTTATTTTCCCATTTGATCTCCCTATGTATGTCCACCCTACGTTAATCGGGTAGGTTTGCCGGCGCGAAAACCCAGGCGGCATCTTGAGAACGGATCCTCAATGGCCTGCCAGGTATGCTTGCTGCTGGGCAAACCACCTCACTGCTCTTGGCGCGGCCGACTTGAGCTGTCGAGCGGACTCGAGACAGAACGAGGGCGTTGCCAATAGTGGTAGTGCCCCACTGCGTGCAGGTTTTCCATACACAGGGCAAGATCGTCGAGGACGATAACCTTATATATAAAAAGGAATTACTCAAAGTTTTGCATGACTTAACTTTTCGTCCGCTACGTGGGCGCTCGCCGCGTCCACCAAGGATGCCATTTGTTCGGTCGTCATCTTGCTTGAAGTGACGACCATGATGAAGCTGTTGCTTCAACCAGGCCGGATTTTCACAACTGCGCACCCCCTACCTAGCGCGCCCGAGATGTTGGTGGGAAACGACACCTATGGGGTCACTGAGATCCCTTCTACGGTTGGCGGGCGCGGGGTTGTGCAAAGAGCAGGTCTGGCGGTCAGCACACAGATCGTTTACCCAGGTTCAGGCCGCGGAGACACGTAAAACCCTAGTCCTGCTTTGATGTATATTTAGGTGTTCTTGTGTTGATAGAGGCTAAGGTGTCCCGATGTTTCGATGAGATGGTGGCTATCGTTTTCTGTGGGAGTCGACCTTGACGATCCGACTACGAACGTGCGAGACGTCGCGCCTTAGCAATCGCTAAACCAACTTCCGAGGGGTTATTGACCACGCCGGAGCACGATCAACCTGACCACGAGGGCCTGTTTCCTGCGAGCAAACGAAGAACAAGCAAGAAACTGAGATTGCAATCTGGATATTGCGAATATAAGATGAAAGCTTTATTGATCAAGGTGGGGTTCTGTGACGTCTTGGTCTGGTCGTTGGACACAAACGAAGTACGCGAAGTTGCAGCTATGGCGAACTTTTAATCTAAACAAAACCCAAGTCTAAACGACGCCCTAAGGGCTGTATATATGGAGGAAGAGAGGGGAATTTCGTGGCCCTTGAGGGTGGGGTCCGAAACCAACCCTAACTCTTGTTTCCCCACACATACGGACTCTAAAAATAGCCTATACTTAAGTATTTCGAAATTACATGGGCCTGGCCCATTAATAAGGTGACGCAGCACCTAGAATAGCCTATGGACGAATATTATGAAGTGGCATCTTGTATATTTCGTCCAAGGCTTCATGCACTCCTTATGGCGGCTTCAAAGTCCTGAAATCATCACTTGTAACTCCGTTCTTGATCCCCTTGCGCCTGCCATCAACTCCATTCGTGTTTCTTGCTCCAATGTTCATCCTTCTCCAAGCTAGGCCCTTCATTTGTAAGCAAAACAAATGTATCCAATTTAGGCAGCATCATAATCTCATGAACATTAGAATCATTACCAAGAAACGAAAGTACCTGGTAATTTAATTGGCGTGCGCGAGCTCTAGTAATTGGTCCAGTATATGTAACAGTAGGGGCTGTGGGTGTAACAATGGTATTGATGTCCTCATCATCCTCCCCTTCTTCAAATGAAGTCGTCCTCGACGGAAGCGCATCTTCCTCACCCAAATAAGGCTTCAAATCTGCAATGTTAAAAGTGGGGCTAACCCCAAAATCTACAGGTAGCTCAAGTTTATATGCTTTATCATTTATTTTCTCTAACACCTTAAAAGGACCATCAGCACGTGGCATTAGCTTTGATTTGCGTAGATTAGGAAATCTATCTTTACGCAAATGTAACCAAACAAGATCTCCAGGCGCAAACACAACATGTTTTCTACCCTTATCTCCAGCAAGTTTATATTTAGCATTCATACGCTCAATGCTTTCCTTAGTTAACTCATGCATTTTTAAAATAAATTCAGAACGTTCTTTAGCATCAAAATTAACCTTCTCTGAAGATGGAAGAGGCAACAAATCAATAGGTGCACGAGGTAGGAAACCATACACAATTTCAAAAGGGCACATCTTAGTAGTAGAATGCAATGAACGATTATAAGCAAATTCAATATGAGGCAAGCATTCTTCCCACATTTTCTTGTTATTCTTCAAAACGGCCCTAAGCATAGTAGACAATGTTCTATTGACTACTTCAGTTTGTCCATCAGTTTGGGGGTGACAAGTAGTACTAAAAAGCAGCTTAGTCCCCAACTTAGCCCATAAACATCTCCAAAAGTGGCTAAGAAATTTAGTATCACGATCTGAAACAATAGTATTTGGCACACCATGTAAGCGAATAATTTCACGAAAGAACAAATCAGCAACATTAACAGCATCATCGCTTTTATGACATGGTATAAAGTGTGCCATTTTCGAGAACCTATCCACGACAACAAATATGCTATCCCTCCCCTTCTTTGTTCGAGGTAAACCTAAAACAAAGTCCATAGATATATCCTCCCAAGGAACACTAGGTACAGGCAAAGGCATATATAAACCATGAGGATTGAGTCGTGACTTAGCTCTTTGACATGTAGTGCAGCGAGCAACAAAACGCTCAACATCCCGTCTCATCTTTGGCCAAAAGAAATGTGTAGCAAGTATATCCTCCGTCTTCTTGACGCCAAAGTGTCCCATTAATCCTCCTCCATGCGCCTCCTGCAACAAAAAAAGACGAACGGAGCTAGCTGGAATGCATAGCTTGTTAGCACGAAACACAAATCCATCGTTAAGAACGAACTTGTTCCAAGTTCTCCCTTCCTTACAATTCTGCAATACATCTTTAAATTCAGCATCATGAACATATTGATCTTTGATGGTCTCCAAACCAAATATTTTAAAGTCAAGTTGTGAAAGCATAGTATAACGACGAGACAAGGCATCAGCAATAAAATTTTCTTTACCCTTCTTGTGTTTAATGACATAAGGGAAAGTCTCAATGAATTCAACCCATTTAGCATGTCTACAGTTCAGTTTTGCTTGACTTTTAATGTGTTTCAAAGATTCATGATCAGAATGTATAACAAATTCCTTGGGCCATAAATAATGTTGCCATGTTTCTAAGGTCCGAACAAGAGCATATAATTCTTTATCATAAGTAGAATAGTTCAGACTAGGCCCACTCAATTTTTCAGAAAAGTATGTAACAGGTTTTCCATCTTGTAATAACACACCTCCTAATCCAATTCCACTAGCATCACATTCAAGCTCAAAAGTCTTATTGAAATTAGGAAGTTGGAGTAAAGGAGCATGTGTCAACTTATCTTTCAATACCGTGAAGGCTTCTTCCTGTGCGGTACCCCAAACAAAAGGCACATCCTTCTTTGTAAGCTCGTTGAGAGGTGTAGCAATGGTGCTGAAATCTCTCACAAAACGCCTATAGAAACCAGCGAGGCCAAGGAAACACCTCACTTGTGTGACCGTTTTGGGCTGCGGCCAACTCTCAATAGCTTCAATCTTGGCTTTATCAACTTCAATTCCCTGTGGAGTAACAACATAACCAAGAAAAGATACTCGGTCGGTGCAAAAGGTGCACTTTCCAAGGTTTCCAAACAAACGTGCATCACGTAGAGCAATAAAAACAGCACGTAAATGTTCCAAATGTTCCTCCAAAGATTTTCTATAAATCAATATGTCATCAAAGTAAACTACCACAAATCGTCCAATGAAAGCACGTAAAACTTCGTTCATTAACCTCATGAAAGTACTAGGTGCATTAGTTAACCCAAAAGGCATGACTAACCACTCATATAATCCAAACTTAGTTTTAAATGCTGTCTTCCATTCATCACCCAATTTCATACGAATTTGATGGTATCCACTACGCAAATCAACTTTGGAGAATATTGTAGAGCCACTCAATTCATCAAGCATATCATCTAGCCTAGGAATAGGATGACGATAACGAATAGTAATATTATTAATGCCTCTACAATCAACGCACATACGCGACGTACCATCCTTTTTCGGCACTAAAATGATAGGAACAGCACAAGGACTAAGGGATTCGCGTATATAACCTTTGTCGAGCAGTTCTTGTACTTGACGCATAATCTCCTTCGTCTCCTCTGGATTGGTACGGTATGGTGCACGGTTGGGTAGCAAAGCACCGGGAATTAAGTCAATTTGATGCTCAATCCCTCGAATAGGTGGTAATCCCAGTGGCACGCCTTGTGGACAGACGTTAGCAAACGCCTGCAAAATGTTAGTGACAGCAGGGGGCAAAGAGGAAGGCACGTCCTCGAATGAAAATAATGCCTCTTTGCACACAAAAGCATAGCAAACAGATTTGCTAAAATCTAGCTCATCAATATCAGATTTGGTGGCAAGTAAACATGCACTTTTCAATTTAATTTCAGAAACAATAGTAGATGGTTTATTATTAGGCTTCATTTGGTGCTCAAATTCTTTTGCCACAATCTGATTTTCACTCTTATTTGTCTCCTGTTTTGCTTTATTAGCTCTATTAATATCATCTTTCAAAATGGAATCAGGAGTCATAGGAAGCAAAGTAATATTTTTATCGTTATGAACAAGAGTATATTGATTGTTTCTACCATGGTGTACAGAATTTTTATCAAATTGCCATGGTCTACCAAGTAATAAGGAACATGCTTGCATAGGTACCACATCACAATCAACATAATCAGCATATGTAGAGATACTAAAATGCACACGAACAGTACGTGTTACCTTAACCTTGCCGCTGTTGTTGAACCATTGGATGTAGTAAGGATGTGGATGTGGTCTTGTGGTGAGAGATAGCTTCTCCACCACCTCCATGCTAGCCAAGTTATTGCAGCTCCCTCCATCTATGATCACGCGAACAGAACGTTCCTTCACAACTCCCTTTGTATGGAACAAATTATGCCTCTGATTTTGCTCAGCTTGTGTAACCTGCACACTCAAAACACGTTGAGCAACTAAACATTCATACCTGTCAGCATCTTCAGGAGCCATGTATTGCGTCTCATGATCAGAATCGTCTCCACCGTGTTCTTCACGTGTAATAAGAGCCAAAGTCTCCTCATCATAGTCACTAGCGAACTCATACCCACCATCCTCAGTAACAATCATCACACGCTTAGATGGGCATTCTCTCGCATAATGACCTCCACCCTTGCAACGTCGACAAATAATATCATGTGTTTGCCCTGTTGATGCCATGGATGAAGAAGAGCTCTGTGCAGGCCCAGAAGGTGTGCTCTTGGCAGATAGTGGTGATTGTGCCTGCTTTATTGTATCACGGTTGGAGGTGGCAGCCGACGGAGGCGCCGGTGTAGCAGTACGTGTGGAAGTAGATGATGCACGTGGTGTCCATGATGAAGGTCGACCTGCAGAAAAGTTAGTCCGCGCCAATGCCTGTCGATCCTGCACTTCACGTTCAGCTTTACAAGCAAGATGGAATAAACGAGTGATATTAGTATACTCCTTATACTCTAGAATCGTCTGAATCTCTCTATTTAATCCACCCATAAAACGTGCAAGCATAGCTTCATTCTCCTCAACAATACCACATCTAATCATGCCAGTTTGTAATTCCTGATAATATTCTTCTACAGAATTTTTTCCCTGTCTTAAGCGCTGCAATTTTTGAAGTAATTCACGTTGATAATATGGTGGAACCCAACGAGTACGCATAGCAGTTTTCAAAGCAGCCCAAGTAGCCGGAATAGGATATAATCTACAATGCTCAGACCACCAAACACATGCAAAACTAGTGAATGCACAAACAGCAGCAGGAACACGTCTCTCCTCGGGATATTGTAAACATGTAAATCGTTGTTCAGTTTCTAACTCCCAAGTAAGATATATATCAGGAACATATCTACCCTCAAATGGTGGAATATTCAATTTTAGTTTAGGGAGATGGTCATGATCTCGTACCTGAGGGTGGGCCCTACCATTGCCATTATTTGCATGTGGACGACCTGGTGGTTGCTGTGCTGGTGGTGGCACGTAGTTCTGATTTTGATCAACCTCATCCTCATAATCTCCCACATAATCATCCTCCTCCACATCAGCAGTAGGAGCCACAGAAGTATCAACAGCAGCACCAGCAGTTTGGCCCGACTGAAGAGGGACACGGCTCGCTCGGCGGAGGGCTGTTTCCCGACGTGGAGGTAGTCGATGTTGTTGCTGTTGTTGCAGAGGTGCGGCAGGAGCAGCCGGTGGTGGTGGTGGAAAACGCGAAAGCAATTCAGCAAACTTGTTATCGAGCTTTGTTTCAAACGTCTTCTCCATGCCATCTATCTTCTCCATGGCCTCTTCAAATCTGTTTATCACATCTTGCACCTGTCCACTCATCATTTGCTGAAACGTATCATGAAGCTCCTTGTTCGTCAAGTTCTCCCAGTCAGTCTCATCAGCTTGTGATCCTGGCATGGTTAGCAGCAATAGAAACACACAAGAATATGATCCTACAGACTACTAACAAGTGGTGGTGGTGGCGGGTGTCACAAATCCGTCAAGCAAATCTCAAATTCTTACTAGTTCTTACCCAGCAGCAGGCGGTGATCGGCAACCGTTGTAGTCAAAACTCTCAAAAGCTTGGATAGAGCGATTGCCAGGGAGAGTCAAACGCACAATGTAGATGTATGTGGAGCTAGGAAGGCTTATAGTATGGTAGCAAAAGGGTCAGCAATAATCAATTCAGAGATGCAAAATTGAATAAACGCTCAACGACGGTACTGTGCTGGTCCTAGGCTAGACCGTGCTAGAGACGTGAGCCTAGAACACTAACAAAATCATGGCGCTGCACGTAAATAAGGGAAAAGCACACTCTGGAACTCTTTTTTTTCGCTCTTTTTTTTGCGCTCCTTTTTTTTGCGCTCCTCTTTTTTTGCGAAAAATCACTATAATGGCGAGTGTCTCAAAACTCTTCCCTCGTCAAACTGATAGGATGGGCACGAATTTTTTTTTCACTTTTTTTCAGAAATCAGGGCAGCGACGACGAAAAAGTGCGACAAAAAATCACTATGATGGCACGTGGCTCAAAAGACTCAGAAAAGCCTAAAAATAGGATAGGGAAAAAAATTTGCCCGTGAAAATTTTGGCCTAAAAACTGCCCGGGGGTCTCCACACTCTTTTTTTTCGAGACCTACGCAGGCAAGGAAACACGAATCAGAATTTAGATTGATCTCAAGAACAAACCTAATATGAGAAGAACTCGGATTGGTGGTGGATATATGGTTGTGGTATATGGCAGCGGTGGTGGTATATGGTAGCGGTGGTGGTATATGGATACAGATTGGTGGTGGTATATGGATACGGATTGGTGGTGGTATATGGATATGGATTCAGAGCGGTGGCGGATAAGCAAAAGTGGTAGATGGGCGATGATGATGGTGCGGCGGCGGCGTGACAACTTATGACCAGAACTCAAAACTCTAAAAGACTAGACTCTAAGACCAGCAACTTGACACGACGATGCAACCGCAAATTCAACAAAGCAAAAACCCTAAAAAGATTGTGCAAAGGCTCAGATTGGTTCGGATATGATGAACTAACCCTAATTTTTTTCTGGCTTTTTCGTGGACTGTAGGTATGAAGAACAGACTCGATCTAATCTACGAAAAACTGTAAAATCTCACCGAGCAACCTGGAAATCTGATACCACTTGATAGAGGCTAAGGTGTCCCAATGTTTCAATGAGATGGTGGCTATCGTTTTCCGTGGGAGTCGACCTTGACGATCCGACTACGAACGTGCGAGACGTCGCGCCTTAGCAATCGCTAAACCAACTTCCGAGGATTATTGACCACGCTAGCGATAGTCGTGGAAGCATAAGATGTAATGCTTTACGTAGAACGGTTCCAAAGTCGATGTGATCGCGGTCGGCACACTACCTCTACATCTACCTTCGGGATTAATATTAGACCTAAATAATTGTTATTTGGTGCCAGCGTTGAGCATGAACATTATATCTGGATCTTGTTTAATGCGAGACGGTTATTTATTTAAATCAGAGAATAATGGTTGTTCTATTTATATGAGTAATATCTTTTATGGTCATGCACCCTTGAAGAGTGGTCTATTCTTATTGAATCTCGATAGTAGTAATACACATATTCATAATGTTGAAGCCAAAAGATGCAGAGTTGATAATGATAGTGCAACTTATTTGTGGCACTGCCGTTTACGTCATATCGGTGTAAAGCGCATGAAGAAACTCCATACCGATGGACTTTTGGAACCACTTGATTATGAATCACTTGGTACTTGCGAACCGTGCCTCATGGGCAAGATGACCAAAACACCGTTCTCCGGTACTATGGAGAGAGCAACAGATTTGTTGGAAATCATACATACAGATGTATGTGGTCCGATGAATATTGAGGCTCGTGGCGGATATCGTTATTTTCTCACCTTCACAGATGATTTAAGCAGATATGGGTATATCTACTTAATGAAACATAAGTCTGAAACATTTGAAAAGTTCAAGGAATTTCAGAGTGAAGTTGAAAATCATCGTAACAAGAAAATAAAGTTTCTATGATCTGATCGTGGAGGAGAATATTTGAGTTACGAGTTTGGTGTACATTTGAAAAATTATGGAATAGTTTCGCAACTCACGCCACCCGGAACACCTCAGCGTAATGGTGTGTCCGAACATCGTAATCGTACTTTACTGGATATGGTGCGATCTATGATGTCTCTTACTGATTTACCGCTATCGTTTTGGGGATACGCTCTAGAGACAGCCGCATTCACGTTAAATAGGGCACCATCAAAATCCGTTGAGACGACGCCTTATGAACTGTGGTTTGGCAAGAAACCAAAGTTGTCATTTCTGAAAGTTTGGGGCTGCGATGCTTATGTGAAAAAGCTTCAACCTGATAAGCTCGAACCCAAATCGGAGAAATGTGTCTTCATAGGATATCCAAAGGAAACTATTGGATACACCTTCTATCACAGATACGAAGGCAAGACTTTTGTTGCTAAATTCGGAAACTTTCTAGAGAAGGAGTTTCTCTCGAAAGAAGTGAGTGGGAGGAAAGTAGAACTTGACGAGGTAACTGTACCTGCTCCCTTACTGGAAAGTAGTACATCACAGAAAACCGTTTCAGTGACACCTACACCAGTCAGTGAGGAAGCTAATGATAATGATCATGAAACTTCAGATCAAGACACTACTGAACCTCGTAGATCAACCAGAGTAAGATCCGCACCAGAGTGGTACGGTAATCCTGTTCTGGAAGTCATGCTACTAGATCATGATGAACCTACGAACTATGAAGAAGCGATGATGAGCCCAGATTCCGCAAAGTGGATTGAAGCCATGAAATCTGAGATGGGATCCATGTATGAGAACAAAGTATGGACTTTGGTTGACTTGCCCGATGATCGGCAAGCAATTGAGAATAAATGGATCTTCAAGAAGAAGACTAACGCTGATGGTAATGTTACTGTCTACAAAGCTCGACTTGTCGCAAAAGGTTTTCGACAAGTTCAAGGGATTGACTACGATGAGACCTTCTCACCCGTAGCGATGCTTAAGTCTGTCCGAATCATGTTAGCAATTGCCGCATTTTATGATTATGAAATTTGGCAGATGGATGTCAAAACTGCATTCCTGAATGGATTTCTGGAAGAAGAGTTGTATATGAGGCAACCAGAAGGTTTTGTCGATCCAAAGGGAGCTAACAAAGTGTGCAAGCTCCAGCGATCCATTTATGGACTGGTGCAAGCCTCTCGGAGTTGGAATAAACATTTTGATAGTGTGATCAAAGCATTTGGTTTTATACAGACTTTTGGAGAAGCCTGTATTTACAAGAAAGTGAGTGGGAGCTCTGTAGCATTTCTGATATTATATGTGGATGACATATTATTAATTGGAAATGATATAGAATTTCTGGATAGCATAAAGGGATACTTGAATAAGAGTTTTTCAATGAAAGACCTCGGTGAAGCTGCTTACATATTAGGCATTAAGATCTATAGAGATAGATCAAGACGCTTAATTGGACTTTCACAAACAACATACCTTGACAAAATTTTGAAGAAGTTCAAAATGGATCAAGCAAAGAAAGGATTCTTGCCTGTGTTACAAGGTGTGAAATTGAGTAAGACTCAATGCCCGACCACTGCAGAAGATAGAGAGAATATGAAAGTTGTTCCCTATGCATCAGCGATAGGATCTATCATGTATGCAATGCTGTGTACCAAACCTAATGTGTGCCTTGCTATAAGTCTAGCAGGGAGGTACCAAAGTAATCCAGGAGTGGATCACTGGACAGCGGTCAAGAACATCCTGAAATACCTGAAAAGGACTAAGGATATGCTTCTCGTATATGGAGGTGACAAAGAGCTCGTCGTAAATGGTTACGTTGATGCAAGCTTTGACACTGATCCAGACGATTCTAAATCGCAAACCGGATACGTGTTTACATTAAACGGTGGAGCTGTCAGTTGGTGCAGTTCTAAACAAAGCATCATAGCGGGATCTACATGTGAAGCGGAATACATAGCTGCTTCGGAAGCGGCAAATGAAGGAGTCTGGATGAAGGAGTTCATATCCGATCTAGGTGTCATACCTAGTGCATCGGGTCCAATGAAAATCTTTTGTGACAATACTGGTGCAATTGCGTTGGCAAAGGAATCCAGATTTCACAAGAGAACCAAGCACATCAAGAGACGCTTCAATTCCATCCGGGATCTAGTCCAGGTGGGAGACATAGAGATTTGCAAGATACATACGGATCTGAATGTTGCAGACCCGTTGACTAAGCCTCTTCCACGAGCAAAACATGATCAGCACCAAGGCTCCATGGGTGTTAGAATCATTACTGTATAATCTAGATTATTGACTCTAGTGCAAGTGGGAGACTGAAGGAAATATGCCCTAGAGGCAATAATAAAGTTATTATTTATTTCCTTATATCATGATAAATGTTTATTATTCATGCTAGAATTGTATTAACCGGAAACATAATACATGTGTGAATAGATAGACAAACTTAGTGTCACTAGTATGCCTCTACTTGACTAGCTCGTTAATCAAAGATGGTTATGTTTCCTAACCATGAACAAAGTGTTGTTATTTGATTAACAAGGTCACATCATTAGTTGAATGATCTGATTGACATGACCCATTCCATTAGCTTAGCACCCGATCGTTTAGTATGTTGCTATTGCTTTCTTCATGACATATACATGTTCCTATGACTATGAGATTATGCAACTCCCGTTTGCCGGAGGAACACTTTGGGTGCTACCAAACGTCACAATGTAACTGGGTGATTATAAAGGAGCATTACAGGTGTCTCCAAAGGTAGATGTTGGGTTGGCATATTTCAAGATTAGGATTTGTCACTCCGATTGTCAGAGAGGTATCTCTGGGCCCTCTCGGTAATGCACATCACTTAAGCCTTGCAAGCATTGCAACTAAATGAGTTAGTTGCGGGATGATGTATTACAGAACGAGTAAAGAGACTTGCCGGTAACGAGGTTGAACTAGGTATTGGATACCGACGATCGAATCTCGGGCAAGTAACATACCGATGACAAAGGGAACAACGTATGTTGTTATGCGGTCTGACCGATAAAGATCTTCGTAGAATATTTAGGAGCCAATATGGGCATCCAGGTCCCGCTATTGGTTATTGACCGGAGACGTGTCTCGGTCATGTCTACATTGTTCTCGAACCCGTAGGGTCCGCACGCTTAAGGTTACGATGACAGTTATATTATGAGTTTATGCATTTTGATGTACCGAAGGTTGTTCGGAGTCCCGGATGTGATCACGGATATGACGAGGAGTCTCGAAATGGTCGAGACATAAAGATTGATATATTGGAAGCCTATGTTTGGATATCGGAAGTGTTCCGGGTGAAATCGGGATTTTACCGGAGTACCGGGAGGGTTACCGGAACCCCCCGGGAGCTATATGGGCCATAGTGGGCCTTAGTGGAAAAGAGAAGGGGCTGCCCTAGATGGGCTGCGCGCCTCCCCCTTCCCCTAGTCCTATTAGGAATAGGAGAGGTGGCCGGCCCCCTCCTCCTCTTTTCCCCCTCCGCGAATCCTATTCCAACTAGGATTGGGGGGGAATCCTACTCCCAGAGGGAGTAGGACTCTCCTGGCGCACCCCTTGTGGCCGGCCAGCCTCCCCCCCTTTGGTCCTTTATATACTGAGGTAGAGGCACCCTAGAACACACAAGTTGATCCACGTGATCTATTCCTTAGCCGTGTGCGGTGCCCCCAGCCACCATATTCCTCGATAATACTGTAGCGGAGTTTAGGCGAAGCCCTGCTGCTGTAATGCATCAAGATCATCACCACGCCATCGTGCTGACGGAACTCTTCCCCGACACTTTGCTGGATCGGAGTCCGGGGATCATCATCGAGCTGAACGTGTGCTCGAACTCGGAGGTGCCGTAGTTTCGGTACTTGATCGGTTGGATCGTGAAGACGTACGACTACTTCCTCTACGTTGCGTCAACGCTTCCGCAGTCGGTCTGCGTGGGTACGTAGACAACACTCTCCCCTCTCGTTGCTATGCATCACATGATCTTGCGTGTGCGTAGGAAATTTTTTGAAATTACTACGAAACCCAACACACATGTTGTCAAGAATGAGATATTTAAACCCACCATTTTCTTCCTTGGAGTTATCTTGGGTTATATTTCACCTAAAGCCTTCCCTAAGGAATGTTACTAATTGTGGTGCCTATCGATAATCCAAGTTTCCTCCTATTCTCTGGGTAAAAGGAGTTTTCATCTACTTGTTGATCTCGATCCAATTAACTATTTCCGTTAGTGGCCGGTTGTCACCTCATAATTTTGAGATGTTTTCCATAAGCCCACAACAAGCTTATCCCTTTCATTGTTGATTTTCCAACAACTCCGTTCAATCCTTTTTTTAAGGATGCTCTCTCAAATTTATTTGAGGTAGAACATGTTTTCTTCTCCGTTCTTTTTATTCCATTCTTACATTTCTTTCGGAGGCATTGTGATGTTGCTCTGTTCGTTCCATCATCTCATTTTGCCAAGATCATGTTCTTTTACTTGCTCCATTTAACCGGAGTGTGGTGTTCTCTTTTCAAGTTCTTTTCATCTTATCAAGCTTTCCTTCTCTTTTCTACCGGAGTGATTTCAAAGCCTAACTTCTCCCTCGAGCTCTTGGTTCTCATCGTATTCCTTGTTCCTCTTGTCCAACAGACTGTTTGCAATCTTGTTCATCTCAATGGTATTCTTTCTTTCAATTTGTTCAACCTCGGCTTGTGGTTTCACTCGTTACTCAAAGAAGCAACTTTGTTTTACCTCTTCCTCTTCCGCTTCTCCTCGGTGCCATCCCTAGATCTCGGGGCGAGATCTCTGTAAGTGGATGAGTGTTGTGACGACCCGAGACCCACGCTCCAGACGCCTTCCATGTTTTGTGTGACCGCCGTGTGTTTTATTTGCTTCTTGAATTCATCATGTCACCATTCACATTGCATCGGCACTCTGTTGCCGTCATTGTTTTCAAAACTTGCATCCGTTCATAGTTCTCGCTTCTACCCGTTGCCTTCATTGTCCCTTTCGAGACCAACTGTTCTTTTGTTGTCCGACCGTTTGAGCCTCTCTGCACAGTCCACAATACCCCCCTCGCATGCGCGTCCGAAACTTCTCCGTATCCGAACCGGGCTTTCATTACTGATGGGTCCGGATCATCCCCAAACATCTCTAAAACATCATCGGTTCTTTGTTGGACTCCCCTAGTTTATTCTTTCCATCCATCCAATTTAAATCGGATGTCCCAAAATTACCCTCATTTCACTATATATATATATATACCCCATAACCTAATCTAGACAAACCACCTAATTTCTAGGGATCCTACCCTAGCGCCGCCACCTTCTCCATCGGGATCCCCTCGCCCGATCTTCCTCGATCCCCTCACCCAGCCTGCGCCTCCCTCCTTCCTCGTTTTCCCCAGCTGCCCAATCCCCACCGAGATCTGTCTCCACCATCCAACTCCACCAGCAGACGAGTCCCCTACCTCCCGAGCGAGCGCCACCAGTAGAAGCTCTGCACCACCCCCAAGCTGCTCCGCCTCTGGCGTCGTTCCGCTCGTCCCGGTCTCCTCCAACCTCCCCCTTGTCTCGCTGGAGGAAGCACCGAAGCATGCCAGGCTATTCTTCCTCGAGCCGCTCTGGCCAGCCCCTACCTCGTCGACGGATCGAGCGCTCAACCGCGCGCCACTTAGCCCATTCGGCCCCGCACCCCAACACCTCCCGCTCAATCCAGGGTGTCCTCACGCTGACCAGACCTCCTCTTCCTCGCCTCGTCGACGACCGAAGCCCCAAGTCCCATCGCCTCCTCTTCCTCATCTCTCTTTTCCTCCCCGAGGTCTCTCTCATCTCTAACCCCCGCACGTCGCTGCGCTATGCAGGAGCTCCGCATGGCCTTGCAGTTCCCGCCGCCGCCCTGCTTCATTCGTCGCCGTCTCCGTCAGATCCGGCGAGGCCCTGCGTCCCAGCGCCATCGCACTGCTTCCCCTGCATCAAACGAGGAAACGCGCTGCCACGCGTTGACCCCTCCTCTGCCTCGCGTGGAGCCCAGCTCCAGCAGCGCCTGTTGACTGCGCCATGCCTCCTCTCGCCTGGGCCAGCGCGCTGACTCAAGCCGGCCTAGCTCCCTTGCCGCGGCCTGCTTCTTAACCGACCGGGCCGAAGCTCATGGGTGAGCAGCCCCTCCTGCCCCTCTTCTGTACACTGTTGGCCCAGCCAGATTCTGCCCGATGCTTTTTTTCCTCTGGACGGTTTAGCTATTTATCCAGGGATTTACAGTTTTGCAAAAAAACCCTCATGTTCATGCATATAATAATTAATTAACCATGCATCGGATTAAAACAAACTTTATATGTAAAATGCTTAGAATTTTATATAGTTTCATCATATCCCACTTTCATCCATATTTAAAATGTTTAAAATGTTGTTCGCATTTATTTTGCATAAATACTATGCTAAAATGATTTATTTCGTAACTAAATAACTGTAGCTCCAAATTAAATAAACTTTATATGTAAATGGGGTAGAAAAATGCGTAGATTAACATGGTGCACTTACCTTGCATGTTTAGAAACTCTAAAATATGGTTTAGGGCATAACAGTACCAAATTCAAAATATGCATATGGGGATTTTCCAGAATTGTTGTGTCACGCCCAATATGCGACACTATCCTAAAGGGACTCGAAGGTCCCACAAAGGATAGAACAACATATTGACACGCTTTTGCAAGGTGGATATCACAACATCGTACCATTACATAATATTTGGGATACATACAAAAGGCATATAATGCCACAAGAATACATCAATACATCATACATGGAACGACATCCGACTACGAATGAAACACAAACAGAAGCTCAAACGATGTCCACCCTGCTACCCCAGGCTATCGACTAGGAACATATCCCCTGAACAAAGAAGAAGAAGAAGAAGAAGAAGAAGAAGAAGAAGAAGAAGAACTCTCACGTCATGGTCATCGCATTACCTGTACCTGCAACTGTTGGTGTAGTAATCCGTGAGCCACGAGGACTCAGCAATCCCATTACCGTGGGTATCAAGACTAGCAAACTTAAATGGCTAAGGAAGGGGTAAAGTGGTGAGGTTGCAGCAGCGCCTAAGCAACGTATGGTGGCTAACTTACAAATACAAGAGTAAGATGAGAAACTACGCAAACGCTCGCAAACTAGTAATGATCAAAAAGTGATCCTGAACTACTTACATTCAAACATAACCCAACCGTGTTCTCTTCTCGAACTTCCCCGAAAGGATACAGTCACGGTCACGCAACGCGGTTTGTGTATTTTAAAAGAGTTTACTTCAAGTTCGCTACAACCGGATATTAACAAATTCCCATCTGCCACATAACCGCGGGCACGACTCTCGAAAGTTTAAACCCTGTAGGGGTGTCCCAACTTAGCCCATGATAAGCTCACGATCCACGGAGACAATCCTCCATCGCGGAACCCTCCGATCAGAGTCGGAATCCCGCTGCACAAGACATTTCGACAATGGTAAAAGAAGTCCAGCAAGACCTCCTGACGTGCCGACACCCTGATAGTAGCCGCGCGTATCTCGTCTCAGACCACGATGGATGACCTACGCGTACAGGTGCCAAAATACCCCAAGTTGCCAAG
Source organism: Triticum urartu (assembly GCF_003073215.2). Classification (NCBI taxonomy): domain Eukaryota; kingdom Viridiplantae; phylum Streptophyta; class Magnoliopsida; order Poales; family Poaceae; genus Triticum; species Triticum urartu. The sequence goes on from NC_053028.1 coordinate 357,224,062, forward strand.
GGGCGGCCCCACACAGTGCTCTAGTTTGGGACCAACACCGTCGGCACTGCCACCCCTGTATGTAGAAAGAATCCTCGGGTTCATTACGCCCTATTCCAATTGATTATTAGGTTAAAGTATTATTATGGAAATGTTAAAACTAATGTTGGGCCTTGCTGGAAGAGTTTTATTCAAAGCGAACTTTCAAGAGGGTCCCATAAACCATCACCGTGTTAGGGACGCAAAATCAAGGAACATAACACCGGTATGACGGAAACTAGGGCAGCAAGAGTGGAACAAAGCACTAGGCATAAGGCCGAGCCTTCCACCCTTTACCAAGTATATATGTACATTAATTAAATAAGAGATATTGTGGTATCCCATGATATCCATGTCCCAATATGGAACAACCTGCAACTGCACATGCAACTAGCAACGCTATAAGAGGGGCTGAGCAAAGCGGTAACATCGCCAAACCACGGTTTGCTAGGAAGGGTAAAAAGGTTAGAGGCTATCATGGCTATGTGGGAGGCTTGATAAATAAGTGGTAGGTAGCACGACATAGCGATAGAATCGAGACAACTAGCATAGCAAAGATAGTAATGAGATCCAAGGTGATGGTCATCTTGTCTGAAATCCCGCTAGGAAGAAGAACAAGTCCATGAAGAAGACAAGCCAACGTAGTCGAATGAATCCTCACAATTGCAACGAAACAGGAACTATCGAGAAGAGGCACAACTGGAAAGAAGCAAACAACATGGTAAACAACCACCACATAAACATGGCATGATGCACAACCAAGTATGATGCATGTCCGGTTTAATGAGGCATGGCATGGCAAAGTGCAACAAACAATACTGCAAATTAAATGGAGCTCAATATGCAACCAGTTGCATATTGACGAAACACCACATTCATTTATTTAGTTAACTCTCGTTTATTTATCCAACAATATTAAATGTTGGTTAACATGGCAAGAAGTGAGGCATAAGTGAATTACACACTTAAGCAAGTTTAAATGAGGCCGAAACAACAAACAACCATTCGAAAAAATCCCCATATGCATTAGCAATTTAATGCAAACAACAATTTTTTAACATTTTAAATGTTGTTATCATGATGCGGATGACATATAGAAGTTTTATGCAATTTTGATGAAAATGTTGAGATAATATGATATGAGGCATTTGTCGCCATGGCGGAAGGAAAAGGTGCCACGGCGGCGAAATGGAAATGGTGCCACATCAGTGATAATGGAAATGATGCCACGGCAATATTGCGAGGATCCGGCAACTCGCTGAGATACCAGTGCAAAAGAACAATTGTGTGGATGTGCAAAGCAACGAGGAGTGATCCCGATAACTGGGTATCCCACGTATCGGTAACATGGCAAACGAGGAATGCGCAAACGACAATTCAAATAGGATGAAACAAGCGGTGCCTCTCATACATCACCCAAGCATTCGTCCACGGGTCGTCTCAGGGGTTATACCTTTGTAGCGTGCGTTTTCGGAACGAATCAAGTTCGTTGAGGGAAGTAGTGGTACACGACGACGGTAGAGGTAGAGGTACTCGCGGTATTGCGATGGTAGTGATACAAGGTCGTCGTGGGAAGTACTCATTCTCACGAACTTGTCGGATCCACGGCGATGGTAGTGGAACTTCATGAATCCGTCGTCTTTAGGCGTAGTGGTTCACGAGTCGAAGAGGAGGTAGTCGTTCATGTTTTATAGATGTTCGGGATCATCGGTAGAGGTACTTGCCGCAATCCATGCAAACGGTGCTTGTTTAGGAATCGGTCTTGACGAAGGTAGTCGTTCACGTTCGTTCGGAGAGGTAATTGATGACTCCGAGCCCTTCGCGGTCAATGGTGGTGGTACATGGCGCGACACCTTGTAGACGTTCGGGCGTCGGTATCCAATAGGAGAAAACGCCCCGGTTGCAACCGAAGGCAACAGGCTTGCGCATGTTGTGCTCGCAGCTACAGGAAAAGAAGATGGCCGGGACGTGCAGCAGAGGATGCCGGGAGGTCACCAGCGGTCAGAGGTGGTCGTCGAGCATGCAAGAACGACGAGCAGGGGCACCCTCGGGTCGTGCAGAAGAGGAGGCTAGAGTAAGGCAAGGAGGGCGATGGGGATGGTGCAGAGGTGAGGTGCGGGGCGGAGATGATGGAGCTAGGTGGGTCAGAGGATGGGGCGCGACGAGGCAGCAGCGCCATGGTAGAGAGAAGCAGGAGCTCGGGCGTCTTGACTTGACGGCGACGCGAGGTCCGGAGACAGGCGTCGTGCGATGAGGGGGCTAGAGGAGTCGAGCGCACGGGAGGAAGGAGGTGCATGCGTCGTGGCGGCTCCATGGCCGGCGGGAGCAGCAGCAAGCTTGGCGGGGCCCGGGCGCCGATGAGGAGACGCGGGAGGCGGCAGGGTCCAGCGGGTTGCTCCGGCGACCGACCCGCGGGGTCGGGTCCGGGCGGCGACGAGGGGCGAGATGGTCGGTGTCAGCCTTGGTGCGACGGAGGTGGAGTAGGGCGCTATGAGCAGGATCGAGCAAGAGCTCTCCTGGCGGCGCGTGGAGGGAGACGAGGGAAGGGAGAGATGTGATCGGGGAGGGAGATGGATCGGCCTAGGTTTAAGGTGCGGCTGGCCTAGGTGGGCCGCGGGGATGGGCCGGCTTGGATGGGCTGAGGTCATGCACTCTCTCTCTCTCTCTCTCTCCTAGATCTCTTTTCCCTGTTTTAGCAATTAAACAGAGAGTTTAGAAATATAGAGAGAGATAGGTGAAGAATTTGAGCACGAGGCCAATTTTCCTGGACTCATAAAAATATGAGGAATTATAAAATTGCAAGAGGATTTTAGAGAAAATAAATTCGCACATGTTGAATATCATTCAACATGTTTGAATTTTGAAACCCATTCGAATGGACTCTAATTGGGATGAGATTTGAGGAGATGATCCCACACATTCGATGTGATTTATGGGAAGATTTGGAACATTTATGGAGAAAGTAAAATTGCAACTCAATTTGCAATTTAACTTAAACGGTCGAAAAGGAAGGATAGGAAGTTGAGTCAGATAAAAGAAGAGTTGAAGGGTAGTGCAATTGTGTTATGGGTGATTCCAAGTTAATGGAATATTTTGATATAACTCCCTAATAATATTGGGAGACTTTTATATGTTGTAAAAAGAAATCATCAAGTGCATTTCCCTCAATTTAAATGGATCTGAGATCCATGCAATTTGTTTGGTTGAGTTTTAAAACGGGGGTGCAAGATGACATGATGCAATGCACATGATAAAAGATGAATGCAACGAACAAAACAAATCACACAATGAATCTCAGAATCCATGGAAGGTATCTGGAGCGCCGGTCTTGGGGCGTCACATGTTATTTGTTATTTTCGGCCTCATTTAAATTTCCTAAAATGTGTAGTTTACTTATGCCTCACCTCTTGCCATGTTAACAAACATTTAATATTGATGGGTACATAACCGAGAGTGAACTATATAATTGATGTGGTGTTTCGTCAATATGCAACTCGTTGCATATTGAGCCTCCACTTAATTTGTAGTATTATTTGGTTGCGCATCATGCCATGTTTATGCTTGTTGGTTTATCATGTTGTTTGCTCCTTTCCGGTTCCGCTTCTCCTTGATCGTTCCGGTTACATTGCGATTGTGAGGATCTATTCGACTACGTTGGTTCGCCTTCTTCATGGATTTGGTATTCTTCCTAGCGGGATTATAGGCAAGATGATTGTCACCTTGAATCTCACACTATGTTTGCTATGCTAGTTGTCTCGATGCTATCGCTATGTCGCCCCACCCACCACTTGTTTATCAAGCCTCCCAAATTGCCATGTTAGCCTCTAACCCTTTCCACCATCCTAGAAACCATTGTTTGGCTATCTTACCACTTTGCTCAGCCCCTTTTATAGCATTGCTAGTTGTAGGTGCAGTTGCAGGTTGTTCCATGTTGGGACATGGATATCATGGGATATCGCAATATCTCTTATTTAATTAATGCACATATATACTTGGTAAAGGGTGGAAGGCTCGGCCTTTTGCCGGGTGTTTTGTTCCACTCTTGCCTCCCTACTTTCTGTCATACCGGTGTTATGTTCCTTGATTTTGCGTCCCTAACACGATGAGGGTTTATGGGCCCCTCTTGACAGTTCCGTTTGAATAAAACTCTTCCAGCAAGGCCCAACATTGGTTTTACCATTTGCCTAATAACAACTAAAACTTGCATAGGGACCGGCTAGAACCCGAGGATAATTAATCAACCCCTCCGGGCCAGTGCTCCTCATGAGTGTTGGTCCAAACTAGAGCACTGTGTGGGGCCGCCCCGGGGCAACCTGGGTTATTTTGGCACCTGTACGCGTAGCTCGTCCGTCATGGCCTGAGACGAGATACACGCAGCTACTATCAGGGTGTCGGCACGTCGGGAGGTCTTGCTAGATTTGTTTTACCATTGTCAAAATGTCTTGTGCACCAGGATTCCGAGTCTGATCGGAGGGTCCCAAGATGGAGGATAGTCTCCGCGGATCATGAACTTGTCATGGGCTAAGTTGGGACACCCCTATAGGGTTTAAACTTTCGAGAGCCGTGCCCGCGGTTATGTGGCAGATGGGAATTTGTTAATATCCGGTTGTAGTGGACTTGAAGTAAACTCATTTAAAATACACCAACCACGTGCGTAACCATGACTGTCTCTTTTCAGGTGCGCTCGAGAAGAGAACACTGTTGGGTTATGTTTGAATGTAAGTAGTTCAGAATCACTTCTTGATCATTGCTAGTTTGTGACCATTGCGTAGTTTCTCATCTTAATCTTGTACTCATAAGTTAGCCACCATACAATGCTTAGTTTCTTGTTGCAACCTCACCACTTATCCATTCCATACCCATTAAGCTTTGCTAGTCTTGATACCCATGGTAATGGGATTGTTGAGTCCTCGTGGCTCACGGATTACTACAGCAACAATTGCAGGTATAGGTAATGCGATGATCTGACATGAGAGCGATGCTTGGTTGCTTTTGGAGTTCTTCTTCTTCAATCAAGGGATAGGTTTTTGGGTCGGGGAGCCTTGGCTAGTAGGGTGGATGTCATTCTTCTTTTTTGTTTGTGTCCATCCGTAGCTGGATCCCGCTCTTCTGTATGATGATTGCTATGTATTGATGAACTATTGTATTCATGTTGTAGCTTGTGGCAAGTGTAAGCCTTTATCTTGTATTCTCATCTATTCAGTACATGGTATGTTGTAATGATATCCATCTTGCTATGTGCTTGAAATGCGATTGTGCCCCAATCATGAGTTCAACATGTGATTGGGATAGAATCGCATCTTGGGCGCTATAGTGGTTGACCTCCCTTTTTCGTACAATGGGATCCTTGGACGCCCATCCATAGCTAAATTCATGGCGGCATCCCACTATGCCTACAACACCTTGAAGACGCCTTGGCCAATAGGAGTCATTTCCATCTCATCAGATGAGAAGGAAGCAGTCATTTGCATGGACAAGATGTACCGGGACACAATTGCGGTAGAGGCAGCGAGAGCTGCAATTTCCGCTAAGGAGGACAGAGGAAAGAAGAAGGGTAGCAAGGACGCTGGCAAGGAATCCGAGAAGCGTACCTCTTCGGAGTGTGCTGCGCCCATTGATGACTTGTTGGAGAGTTCCAACAGCAAAAGATCCAAGGTCACTACACCCCAAGTGACGAAGGTCCCGGCAGGGCTGGCTGGCATTGATGGTACTTTCACTATCAACGCCACCCTCCATGACAAATAGGAAAGCGCGCTCGTTGCCTTCTTTTGGGCGAATATTAATGTGTTTTCCTGGCAACCATCTGATATCCCTGGTGTTCCTAGGGAGGTAACGAGCACCACCTTGTTGTCTTCCCAAATGCCTGACCCGTCAAACGAAAAGTCCGGAAGCAGGCCTTGGAGAGGCAGAAGTTCATTGCAGAGGAGATCAAGAAGCTTGAAGCGGCTGGTTTGGTCAGAGGAGTGCTACATCCCACCTGGTTAGAAAATCCAGTGGTTATTCGAAAGGCTAACGGGAAATGGAGGTTGTGCATAGGTTTCACAGATCTCGACAAGTCATGCCCGAAAGACCCATTTCCCTTGCGGTGCATAGATCAGATTGTGGATTCGACTTTAGGCTGCGATTTGCTTTCCTTTCTGGACACATATTCCGGGTATCACCAGATCTTCATGTCCAAGGAAGACGAAGAAAATACCTCATTCATCACCCCATGTGGTACGTACTGTTTTATCCGCATGCCATTCGGATTAAAGAGTGTCGGGTCTACTTTTGTAAGGGCTGTCCAGATTGGTTTTGAGCAACAGTTGCACAGACACGTTGAAGCTTATATGGATGATATTATGGTCAAAACCAAGGATAGAGCAACCCTTATCCAGGATTTAGAGGAGACATTTGCCAACCTGCGCAAGATCAACTTGAAGCTCAACCCGAAGAAGTGTGTGTTCGGCGTTCCCTCTGGCAAGCTGCTTGGGTTCTTTGTGTCCCATCAGGGGATCGAAGCCAACCTCGGAAAGATTAAAGCCATCGAGCAGATCCAAGTGCCAAGGACAGTCAAAGATGTGAGGCATCTGACAAGGTTCGTTGCTGCGCTAAGCAGATTCATTTCCAAGTCTACCGAGCGCGCCCTTCCGTTCTTCAAAATCCTGAACAAGGCAGGACCCATGAAGTGGACCCCAGAAGCACATGCATCTATGCAAGAATTAAAGACATACTTGTCAATTGTGCCCACCTTGGTTGCTCCCAAACCAAATGAACCATTGTTGTTATACCTGGCGGCAACCAACCAAGTGGTTAGTGCAGCTTTGGTGGCGCAACAAGAAGTGGATGAAGCGGAGAGTGAGCTAGGACTGACAGAGCCAGAGAAGGACCAGGACAGAATTGAGCACGGCAGCGAGGGCAGCGCCAAGGATATGGCAAGGAAGAAAGTGGTGCAGCGCCCAGTGTACTTCGTCAGTTCCTTGTTACAAGGAGCTAGATCGAGGTACTTTGGGGTGCACAAGTTGATCTTTGGTCTCATCATGGCCTCAAGAAAACTACACCACTACTTCCAAGCCCATGAGATCGCGATTATCACCTGCTTCCCATTGCAAAGGATACTCCGAAACCCTGAGGCTACCGGAAGAATAGTGGAGTCGGCTTTGGAGTTATCCAGCTTTGGTCTGAAGTTTGAGAGCACGTCAACAATCCAGAGCAGGGCATTGGAAAAGTTTATTGTAGAATGGACGCCAACCCTGACGAGGAAGTTCCAGAAAAAGGTACCCCCGACAAGGAGGCACCCAAAGAATGGATTATGTATTTCGATGGTGCCTTTTCCTTGCAAGGTGCAGGGGCTGGTGTGCTTCTCGTTGCCCTCTCCGGGGAGCATTTGAAGTACGTCGTCTAGATGCACAATGCCCGGGAGGAGGCAACCAACAATACAGTAGAGTATGAAGGGCTCCTTGTCGGGCTCAGGATTGCCGCTGAATTGGGAATTAAGAAGCTTATCATTCGAGGAGACTCAGAGCTTGTGGTGAGGCAAGTCAACAAGGATTATCAAAGCCAAATTGATGGAGGCATATGTAGAGGAAGTGAGGAGATTGGAGGAGCGCTTTGTCGGATTGCAAACAAAGCACATATCCCGTGCGGAACATAGCTGATCATCTATCAAAGTGTGCTACGCAGAAGCTTCCTGTGGAACCAGGGACTTTTGTTCTCCATCTGACTCAGCCCTTTGTATCCCCAGCAACAATGGCCCGGAAAAGGAGAAAGATGGACTCTGGTAAGCCTCTCCCAGTAGAGTCTTCTACTCCTGGCAGAGACCCTGTCGTAAACAACTCCTCACCACCTGCCGGATCGCACCCTCCAGCCGGGCCTATGGCCCCCGCGAACGAGGAATGTGCCCCATAGTTGAGGAGATGCCGCTAGTCCTCGTTGCCGAGCACCAGGCTCCAACTTGGGCAAGGCACATAGTCCACTTTCTCCAAAGAGGAGAACTTCCCGACAACCAAGATGAAGCTGGAAGAGTAGCCCGGAGGGCCAGTATGTATTAGTTTGTCGATGACACTCTGTACTGAAGGAGGCCCAACGGTGTGAAATTGAAGTGCATCCGCGGGGAAGAAGGAAAGGAACTGCTGGCTGAGATACACAAAGGCATGTGTGACTCCCACATTGGATCAAGGGCATTGGTTGGGAAAGCATTCCGGTAAGGATTCTATTGGCCCACAACTCTCCAAGATGTGGTCGAGCTAGTCACCAGATGTGAAGCCTGTCAGTTCCATTCCAAGAATATACACCTTCCTGCCCAAGCTCTTCAAACAATCCCTTTATCATGGCCATTTTCAGTTTGGGGACTCGATATCCTCGACCCCTTCCCCCAAGCAATCGGGGGCTTTGAATTCTTGTTCGTTGCTATCGAGAAGTTTACAAAGTTGCTGGAAGTGACTGTCATGAGAAAGGTGACTGCTCAGTCAGCTATCAAGTTCTTGAAAGAATTGGTGTGTCGTTTTCGAGTTCCTACAAGGATCATTACCGACAACGGCACTCAGTTCACGAGCCACGCCTTAATGCAATATGTTCGTACCCTCGGAAGCAAGATCTCATTTTCCTCTGTCGCACATACCAGAAGCAATGGGCAAGCTGAGAGGGAGAACGCTGAAGTGCTACGGGGACTCAAGACAAGAACCTTTGATACGCTGCGGAAGCACGGCAGATGGTGGATCGATGAGCTGTCGGTAGTTCTGTGGTCCCTTAGAACGACACCAAATCGAGCTACCAGGCAGACTCCCTTCTCCCTAGTCTATGGGGCAGAAGCAGTTGTCCCCAAGGAACTCGTTTATGCGTCACCTTGAGTGCTTGTGTATGATGAAGCAGTGCAAGATAAGCACCGACGTGACAACGCTGTGCTACTCGAGGAGAACCGTTTCCGGGCTGCTATGTGTGCTGCACGCTATCAGCAAGCCCTACGTCACTATTATAGGCGCAGGGTTCATGCCCGGTGTTTTGAGGAAGGCCACCTTGTCCTTAGGTGCGTTCAGTCCGCCAAGGGAACAAACAAGTTATTGCTGAAGTGGGAAGGCCGTTACCGGGTAGTACGAGTCACCAGACCTTGCGCAGTCCGTCTGGAGACCGGAGATGGCATTAAATTGCAAAACTCATTTAATATTGAGCATCTCCGCAAGTTCTACCCGTAAGGCGCGGCTGTCGGGCCCTGCCCGGTAGCCACCCTTTTGTACAGGCCTTTCCTCAGTTGCATGTAACCCCTTGTACAAAGCCAGGCGATGACCCTGAGCACCAGAGAAATAAACGTAGCGCTGGGGGCCCCCAACCAAGTTGCATGCATGCATGAGCATTCCAAGATCATTGAATAAGCATTTGCATATGCATATAGATAGGATCGCATCCTGCATCATTCCCATCTGCATGAAGTTACAGGTTCCTGCCGTGGACCCGACCTCTACAAGGATTTGGGAAGATGGACTGGCACTGCGATCCTCGGCAAGACAAACAGGTAAGTTCTACCTCTTGTCCATAAAGTGTTCTGTAAGCTGAAACTTGTGCATAAGAAAGCCTCGTCACCCCTTTGAAACTTAGGTTCTCCTATCCATGACTTGAACGTTGCTTCAGTCAGGATGGTCGCAGTGGCCTCTGTCAAAAAGGAGTTGGGGGGGGCTGGTCCCTTTAATTTTTTGCCCGGTAGGCTCAGTTCTCCGGCAAACAGAATTAGAAGGGTATCGGCAGGATAGCCTGCCAAGGAAGACTTGTTTATTGCAACTAAAGACGTATCCCACCTCTGCATTGAACATATACATGCGCGAGTCTCGGCAAGGTTCATCTTTTTCATTAATATGTTGATATTAGAAGTACAAATCGTACAAAACACAAACATGGACTCGAGAGATTACATTATTTGAATTAAAATTTGGCAAGTGCCTACAAGTTTAAGATTGAAAAAAGATAACTGCCCTGTGATGCCCTTTCTTGTCCCTCTCCTCCCACGCACGGCAGTTTGAAGGCGAAGAGGGCAAAAGGAGCGTCTGGGCAGGAGGCCAGCCTACCCCCGACGAGCTCCAAGAGAGGTAGCCTGGGGGGGCAAGAGGATGCAGGGGGAACGCACCGATGGAGAGCATGACGGAGGCGACCCGTCGACCACCACCACTAGGGCTAGCAGGATGTGGCAGGGCTAACAGAGCTGCAGCCCGAGAGGAAGCCTACCGGGGTCCAGCTGGAAGGCTGTTGGAGGAAGCCTGGAAGCACCATACCCACCTCTGCATCCAACTCCCCGGTAAATGCATTGCCGGGAAGGAGATGCAGGTGTAGATGATGGTGCTGCCACCTGATGAAGATGGTGCGGGCGACGCTCAGCCAGAGTCAGAGTCGTCGCCCTCCCGGTCACTGCCATCGTCATCGCCGTCACTGTCCTCCTCGTCGGTTTCGCTTGAGGAGGAGCTCTCATCGTCAATCGAGCTCTCCGCGTAGCACCTTAAGCATGATCCTGAGCGCTCAAAGATCTTGACGGAGAGCTCCATTAATTTGAACTGCAGAACGTGCCCCTCCGAGAAGCCGTGGGCACGAGCAAAGGTCTTCCAACCACGGCGAAGGTACATAACATGAGGGGCTAGGAAGTCAATGTACACCCGTATGCCACCATTCCCACAGCCCCTCATGTGCAACCTCAGAGCGTGTGGCCACTCAAGCTCCATTTCCCGTGCGAATGGGGTAGGAAGAAGGAGGTGACTGCACAGAGGTTTGTACAGCCTGATGATGAATTCTCGAGGTTGATCCCCAACATTGCCTTCCATTGGAGGAGGAGCCACCAGCAGAGGCGCGGCCAAGGTGCCACCACGTCCTCCTCCTCGGGTACCGCGGCGACCTTGGCTTCGTCCCCGCCCTCCTCCTCTCATGGCGGGCTCCGTAACCACGGGGTCCGAAGGAGGGGGAACGCGCTGCTGAGAAGAAGCCCTCGTAGCCGCCGCTGAAACACTACCACGCCCTCGTCCTCTTACCATGGCGAGTGAAGAAAGATTGCAGGGGGGAGGAGGGATGCGGGTATATGAAGGTGCACCACCCCTACCCCCCTCTTATAGAAAGGATGAGGCAGGGGGCTAGCCTCTCGTACTAAAGGCGGCCGCCCCGCTCCTCCAATGCGGCCTCCCTGCTCCCCAAGTGACTAAGGGAGCCAGGCCCGACCCTCTACTCCAACCAGGGGTGCATTCTTTCCTAGCATGGCACTCATCCCCGCACTCCCCACGTCCACCTACCCCTCCTAATGCATGGAGTACACGTGGCAGGTGTGCGCAAAGCAAGGGGCAAGTGGGATGGCAGTTTCTACCCCATGGTTGTGGGGCGTGGGCATCCAATGGGACACGATCTGAGTTTTTTTCAGAACGTCGCACACGACGCATGGAGAAACCGGAAACTGGCCAAGACTCAAGATTAATGAAGAGGCAAAGAAGAACTCTAGAGACCGGCCACTCCCTTGCCTATGCCCATGCACTTATTAGGCCCTACCCTGATAATGCTCGGCAGCGCATTCGGGGTATGCTCGGGGGCTTCTGTCGGTGCAACAAACCCTAGGTCCGTTGCCTAGACTATGCGCAGGCACGAGAACGAGATTACGGCACCAAGCCACGCCAGAGTATAAGAAACCAAGATCTTTGAAGAACCAACATGCAGATCAAGAGGACCAAGATCAAGCCAGAGAAGCCAGACACCACCAGGAGGAAAGCCTCCCTTGCCGGGCAGGCGAGATCAGCGAGGGCGTGGTCACCCCTGGAAGAGAGCGTACTAAACGTCCCGGCAGGGCCTGCCAAGACTCGCGGAGGCAAAACCACCTCGCCCAACTACTCCACCACGACCCACGTCGTCAATCGATGCGGTGTCGAGCCACAAAGTGACTAAGTGGTAGCCATTCGCCACATGGCGGCCTCTTTCTACAGGAGAAGCCTACAAGCGACACCCGTCCTACGACGTGTCAAGCGAGCAGGTGTGAAGCTGGCAAGATAGCCCGGCAAGCAACGATGTGACATTGAGCGGCGCATTTAATGCGCCCTATTAGCCTACAGAGTTAGGTATGATAGCACTGTTTGCTATCATATAAGTGCATAATGACTACTTTGCCATTGTGGTGACCCCCTAACCTATAAAAGGAGGCCCATGGCAATCGTAGAAAGGGTTAGAAAGTTGAATCCCCACACATTAATACGCGTGTAGTCACTGCCGCCCCTCGGCGACCATGCTAGGCAGGTGTACTACGCTGACCACATTTCTTCCACCATCAATCCACCAAAGCAGGAGTAGGGTTTTACACCTCACGACACCTTAACCTGGGTAAAATCACTCGTGTGATCTCTGTCGTGCTGCCCCACACTCTTCTGCTTTTTGTGCAATGTGACACCCCTCTGCCAAACCAGCGAGGGGCCCTTGGTCCCATAGGTGGCCGTGGTTTCCCATGATAGAAGGCTTACGTCGACGACATTGTGGTCAAATTGCGCAAGGCGACAACCATGATCAAGGACCTAGAGGAAACATTCGCCAACCTGCATAGGGTGAACCTTAGGCTCAACCCCGAGAAGTGTGTTTTCAGGGTCCTGTCTGGCAAGCTGGTTGGTTTCCTTGTCTCACACTGAGGGATAGAAGCAAACCCAGAGAATGTCAAGGCTATCAAAAATATTCGCCCGCCCAAAACCCTCAAGGAAATGCAGAAGCTGGCAGGGTGTGTGACCTCCTTGGGGTGCTTCATATCCAAGTTGGCCGAGCGCGCTGATAACTCGGAAGTATACGAGATCAATTGTAGCCTTCCTCGATAAGTAAGAGTGTCGAACCCAACGAGGAGCTAAAGGTAGAACAAATATTGCCTCAAGTTCTATCGACCACCGATACAACTCTACGCACGCTTAACGTTCACTTTACCTAGAACAAGTATGAAACTAGAAGTACTTTGTAGGTGTGAAGGGATAGGTTTGCAAGATAATAAAGAGCACGTAAATAAAAGCTAGGGGCTAATTAGATAAATAAACGACTAAGTTAGTTTTAGTAGAGTGCTTTTTGCCACAATAAAGTTATTTGTCCCTAGGCAATAACTAGACCCGTAATCATTATTGCAGTTTTATATGAGGGAGAGGCATAAGCTAACATACTTTCTCTACTTGGTTCATAAGCACTTATGATTGGAACTCTAGCAAGCATCCAGAACTACTAAAGATCATTAAGGTAAAACCGAACCATAGCATTAAAGTATCAAGTCCTCTTTACTCCCATACGCAATCAACCCACTTACTCGGGTCTATGTGCTTCTATCACTCATGCCACCCACCATAAGCGAATCATGAACATATTGCAAACCGTATAGTGGGGATCCCTTACGCTTGCGTGACTTGGAGAGCACCATAGGATAGCACCAAAATAAAACATGCAACTCAAACCAATCACGATCATTAATCAACCCATAGGACAAAACGGATCTACTCAAACATCATAGGATAGCCATACATCATTGGGAAATAATATATAGCATTGAGCGCCATGTTTAAGTAGAGATTACAGCAGCGAGAAGGGGTGTTACACCGCTGTATAAAGGGGGAGAGAGTTGGTGATGACGGCGGCGAAGTTGGTGGTGTAGATCGCCATCTCGATGATGGCCCCGTCGGCGTTCCGGTGGCACCGGGAGAGAGGGGAGAGAGCCCTGATACGTCTCCAACGTATGTATAATTTTTGATTATTCCATGCTGTTATATTATCAATCTTGGATATTTTATAATCATTTTATAGTCATTTTATATCATTTTTTGGTACTAACCTAATGGGCTAAGGCTGCGCCTAGGGGGGGGGGGTTCTCCGAGGAGAGCACAACCCACCAGGGCGCGCCAGGAGGCCCAGGCGTGCCCTGGTGGGTTGTTTCCACCTTGGGTGCCCCCTGGACTGCCTCTTTTCTCTATAAATACCCCAATATTCCAGAAACCCAAGGGGAGTCGACGAAAATCAATTTCAGCCGCCGCAGCGTCCAGAACCACCAGATCCAATCTAGACACCATCATGGATGGGGTTCACCACCTCCATTCGTGCCTCTCCGATGATGCGTGAGTAGTTATTTGTAGACCTTCGGGTCCGTAGTTAGTAGCTAGATGGCTTCCTCTCGCTCGTTTGATTCTCAATACAATGGTCTCTTGGAGATCCATATGATGTAATTCTTTTTGCGGAGTGTTTGTTGGGATCGGATGAACTTTGAGTTTATGATCAGATCATTCTTTTTATATCCATGAAAGTATTTGAGTTTCTTTGATCTCTTTTATGCATGATTGCTTATAGCCTCGTATTTATTCTCTGATATTTGGGTTTTGTTTGGCCAACTTGATCTATTTATCTTGCAATGGGAAGATGTGCTTTGTAGTGGGTTCGATCTTATGGTGGTTGATCCTAGTGACAGAAGGGGAACCGACACGTATGTATCGTTGCTACTAAGGATAAAACGATGGGGTTTATCTCTACATAGATAGATCTTGTCTACATCATGTCATCATTCTTATTGCATTACTTTGTTTCTCCATGAGCTTAATACACTAGATGCATGCTGGACAGCGGTTGATGTGTGGAGTAATAATAGTAGATGCAGGCAGGAGTCGGTCTACTAATCTTGGATGTGATGCCTATATAATGATCATTGCTTGGATATCGTCATGATTGTTTGAAGTTCTATCAATTTCCCAACAGTAATTTGTTTACCCACCGTTTGCCATTTTTCTCGAGAGAAGCCACTAGTGAAACCTACGGCCCCCGGGTCTCTTTCTCATATTATTGGCCTTTGCGATCTATTTCCTTTGCATTTATTTTCAGATGTATTAAACCAAAAATCCAAAAATACCTTGCTGCAATTTATTTTATTTGGCGTTCTATCTATCAATATTTACAACTTTCTCCCATCCACGCACCAATTTCTGGCGCCGTTACCCGAAAGGAATGACAACCCCTTTGACACATCGGGTTGCTAGTATTTGTTATTTGTGTGCAGGGGCTGATTACGTTGTGTTGCTTGGTTCTCCTACTGGTTAGATAACCTTTGTTTCATATCTGAGGGAAATACCTACCGTAGTTGTGCTTGCATCATCCCTTCCTCTTTGGGGAAATACCGATGTAGCTTCAAGCGACATCAAGCCCCCCTCCTTCTTCTTCTTCCTTGATCTCCCCCTGGATGGGAGGATGGTTTCCCCTCTGGTCCTTGGCCTCCATGGCGGCAGAGGGGTGAGAGCCCCTCCGAGGTTGGATGTCTCTCTCTGTTTCTGCATTCCCAGATTCTTGCCTTTCACCGTTTCTTAAATTCCTAGCGATCCGCAACTCCGATTGAGCTGAAATTTTACCATGATTTTTATCCAGATATTAGCTTTCTTGCAGCAGAAGAAGGGCACCAACCTCCTTACGAGGTGGCCACAAGCCTCCCAGGCATGCCTAGGGTAGGGGGCGCACCCCTAGGGCTTGTGGGCCCCTTGGGCATCGTCTCGCATTGATTCTTTTTTCGCAAAAATCACATATATTCCAAAAAACTCCATCAGTTTTTATCGCGTTTGTACTCTGTTAGATATGGATATTCTATGAAACAAAAAAACATGCAACAAACAGGAACTCGCACTGGGCACTGGATCAATATGTTAGTCCGAAAAAATGATATAAAATGTTGCCAAAAGTATATGAAAGTTGTAAAACATTGGCATTAAACAATCAAAAATTATAGATATGACGGAGACCTATCAGCATCCCCAAGCTTAATTCCTGCTTGTCCTCGAGTAGGTAAATGATTAAAAATATAATTTTTATGTGGAATACTACCTAGCATAATCTTGATCATATAATCTAATCATGGCATGAATATTAAGACACGATTGATTCAAAGCAATAGTCTATGATTTGACAATAAGACAATAATACTTCAAGCGTACTAATAAAGCAATCATGTCTTCTCAAAATAACATGGCTAAAGAAAGTTATCTCTACAAATGAATATAGTCTGTCTATGCTCCATCTTCATCACACAAAGTATTTCATCATGCACAACCCCGATGACTAGCCAAGCAATTGTTTCATACTTTTAATGTTCTCAAGCATTTTCAAGTTTCACGCAATACATGAGCATGAGCCATGGATATAGCACTATAGGTGGAATAGAATTTGATGGTGGAGGTTGTTTGGAGAAGACAAAAAGGGAGAAAGTCTCACATCGATGCGGCTAATCAATGGGCTATGGAGATGCCCATCAATTGATGTCAATGCGAGTAGTATGGATTGCCATGCAACGGGTGCAGTAAGAGCTATAAGTGTATGAAAGCTCAAACTGAAAACTAAGTGGGTGTGCATCCAACTTGCTTGCTCATGAAGACCCCGGGCATTTGAGGAAGCCCATCATCGGAATATACAAGCCAAGTTATATAATGAAAAATCCCACTAGTATATGAAAGTGATAACTCAAGAGACTCTCTATATGAAGAACATGGTGCTACTTTGAAGCGCAAGTGTGGTAAAAGGATAGTAGCATTGCCCCATCTCTCTTTTTCTCTTTTTTTGGGCTCTCTCATTTTTTGCCTCTTTTTTCGTCCGGAATCTCATCCCGACTTGTGGGGGAATCATAGTTGATACGTCTCCAACATATCTATAATTTTTGATTGTTCCATGCTATTATATTATCTGTTTTGGATGTTTAATGGGCTTTATTATGCATTTTTATATTATTTTGGGACTAACATATTAACCGAAGGCCCAGTGCAAAATGCTATTTTTTTTGCCTATTTGATAGAGGCGAGGTGTCCCAATCTTTTGATGAGATGATAACTATCGATTTGGTGGAGACGACTTTGACGATCTGACTACAAACGTGCACGGCGTTGCGCCTTAGCAACCGCTAAACCAACTCCGAGAGGTTATTGACCACGCTGGAGCATGATCAACCTTACCATGAAGGTCTATTCCTGCAAGCAATCGAAGAACAAGCAAGAATATGATTAAGCAATCTGAATATTGCGAGTATGGATGAAGTACTGATAAAAGTGGGATTTCATAAGCGGTCTTGGTCTGGTCGTTGGACACAAACGAAGTACACGAAGTTGTAGTGATGGCTAACTTTTAACTAAATAAAACCCAAGTCTAAACGATGCCTTAAGGGCTATATTTATAGGGAAAATAGAGGGGATTTTGTCCACCCTTGGCAAGGTGGGACAAAAACACCTCCTAAGTCGTTTCCCATACAATATGGAATCTAAAAAAAGATTACATGGGCCTGGCCCAAAATAAGGTGGCGCAACACCAATAATAAGCTATGCACGAAATTTATGAAAGGCCATCTTGTATATTTCGTCCATCTTCTTGTATGTCATCATGGTGGCTTCAAATTCCAGAAATCTCCACTTGAACCTCCGTTCTTGTTCTCTTCGCACGCACCTTCATCTCTGTGCTTGACCATGCTCCAATGATCAACCTTCTTGTCCATGCTAGGCCCTTCAATTGCAAGCAACACAAATGTGACTACGTTAGGCAGCATCATATTCTCATGAACACTATAAACATTACCAAGAAACGAAAGTACCTGATAATTTAATTGGCGTATATGAGCTCTAACAACTGTTCCAAGAGGTAAAACAGTAGGGGATATGGGTGTAACTGTGGTAGCCATGTCCTCATCACTATTTCAGTGTTTCACAGAAAGGAATATCAAACAGAATCCAAACGGAATGAAACCTTCGCGAGGATCATTTTTGGAACAAACGCAATCCAGGAGACTTGGAGTGGACGTCAAGGAAGCAGCGAGGAAGACACGAGGCAGGAGGGCGCGCCCCCCACCCTTGTGGGCCCCTCAAGGATCCACCGACCTACTTCTTTCGCCTACATATACTCATATACCCTGAAAACATCCAAGAGCACCATGAAACCCTATTTCCACTGCCGCAACCTTCTGTACCCGTGAGATCCCATCTTGGGGCCTTTTCCGGCACTCCGTCGGAGGGGGAATCGATCCCAGAGGGCTTTTACATCAACACCATAGCCTCTTCGATGATGTGTGAGTAGTTTACCACAGACCTTCGGGTCCATAGTTATTAGCTAGATGGCTTCTTCTCTCTCTTTTGATCTCAATACAAAGTTCTCCTCGATTCTCTTGGAGATCTATTCGATGTAATTCTTTTTGCGGTGTGTTTGTCGACATCCGATGAATTGTGGGTTTATGATCAAGATTATCTATGAACAATATTTGATTCTTCTCTAAATTCTTTTATGCATGATTTAAATATCTTTGCAAGTCTCTTCGAATTATCAATTTGGTTTGGCCCACTAGATTGATCTTTCTTGCAATGGGAGAAGTGCTTAGCTTTGGGTTCAATCTTGCGGTGCTCGGTCCCAGTGACAGAAAGGGAAACGACACGTATTGTATTGTTGCCATCGACGATAAAAAGATGGGGTTTATATCATATTGCTTGAGTTTATCCCTCTACATCATGTCATCTTGCCTAATGCATTACTCTGTTCTTATGAACATAATACTATAGATGCATGCTGGATAGCGGTCGATGTGTGGAGTAATAGTAGTAGATGAAGAATCGTTTTGGTCTACTTGTCACGGACATGATGCCTATATACATGATCATGCCTAGATATTCTCATAACTATGCGCTTTTCTATCAATTGCTCGACAGTAATTTGTTCACCCACCGTAGATTATGCTATCTTGAGAGAAGCCACTAGTGAAACCTATGGCCCCCGGGTCTATTCTCCATTATATTATTTTCCCGTCAACTAGCTATTTCTGTGACCGTTTATTTTGCAGTCTTTATTTTTCAATCTATGCAACAAAAATACCAAAAATATTTATCTTATTATCTTTATCAGATCTCACTTTTGCAGGTGGCCGTGAAGGGATTGACAACCCCTTTACCGTGTTGGTTGCAAGGTTCTTGATTGTTTGTGCAGGTACGAGGGACTTGCGTGTAGTATCCTACTAGATTGATACCTTGGTTCTCAAAAACCGAGGGAAATACTTATGCTACTTTGCTGCATCACCCTTTCCTCTTCAATGGAAAACCAACGCATGGTCAAGAGGTAGCAATAGTCTCCATCATCCTTTCATCACTACGAAAATGCTCTAATGATGATGATCATCACACTTTTATTTACTTACAACTCAATATCACAACTTGATATGTAGAACAAAGTATGACTCTATATGAATGCCTCTGGTAGTATACCAGGATGTGCAATTATCTAGCATAGCAAATATATCAAAAAACGGACAAGCCATGAAAATATCATGCTAGCTATCTTACGATCATGCAAAGCAATATGACAATGAATGCTCAAGTCATGTATATCATGATGATGGAAGTTGCATGGCAATATATCTCAGAATGGCTATGGAAATGACATGATAGCTAGGTATGGTGGGTGTTTTGAGGAAGATATAAGGAGGCTTATGGGTGATAGAGAATATCATATCACGGGGTCTAGATGCACTGGCGAAGTTTGCACCGACTCTCGAGGTGAGAAAGGGCAATGCACGATATCGAACAGGCTAGCAATGATGGAAGGGTGAGAGTGCGTATAATCCATGGACTCAACATTAGTCATAAAGAACTCGCATACTTATTGCAAAAGTTTATTAGCCATCGAAACAAAGTACTAACAAGCATGCTCCTAGGGGGATGGATTGGTATGAAAAGACCATCGCTCGTCCTAACCGCCACTCATGAGGAAGACAATCAAAAATAACTCATGCTCTGACTTCATCATATAACGGTTCACCATACATGCATGCTTCGGGAATCACAAACCTTAACACAAGTATTTCTACCAATCCACAATTACTCACTGGCATGACAATAGTATCACCATCTTTATATCACAAAACTATTGCAAGGAATCAAACATATCATATTAAGTGATGTACAAGTTTTATGTACGATTTTATGACTAACCATGTGAATGACCAACTCTTGTCAACTCTCTAAAGAGATATAAGAGAAGAATGAGAGTTTACTGCTTTCTACAAAATATGTGCCCACGCTCTAACAAATATAAGTGAAGCAAAAGAGCATTCTACAAATGGCGGTTTTTTATGTGTAGAGAAACATGCAATCCAAACTTCAAATGATATAGGTGAAGCACATGAAGCATTCTATAAAGCCATACTCAAAAGATATAAGTGAAGTGCAAATAGCATTCTATAAATCAACAAAGGACTATCTCATACCAGCATGGTGTATAAAAGAAAAATTAAAAATAAACACAAAAGATGCTCCAAGAATTTACACATATCATGTGACGGATAAATATATAGCTCCAAGTAAAATTACTGATGGTCGTTAGAAGAAAGAGGGGATGCTTTCCGGGGCATTCCCAAGCTTAGTTTCTTGGGAGTCCTTGAATATTACCTTGGGGTGCCTAGGGCATCCCCAAGCTTAGGCTCTTGCCACTCCTTATTCCTTCATCCACTGTGATCTCACCCAAAACTTCAAAACTTCAATCACACAAAACTTAACAAAACCCTCGTGAGATCCATTAGTATAGTAAAACAAATCACCACTTTAAGTACTGTTGAAAACCCATTCATATATTGTTTTTGCATTGTAGATATTGTATTATAACTTCTCCATGGCTAATACCACCGATAAAATCGATAGTTTCATCAAAACTAGCAAAACAATGCATCAAAAATAGAATCTGTCTTAAACAGGATAGTCTGTAGCAATCTGAACATCTAACATACTTCTGTAACTCCAAAAATTCGGAAACATTAGGAAAAAATAAACATTTTTTATAGAAATACTATGCAAAAAGTTTCAGAAGCTTTTGACGTTCCAGTATAATATGTAAATTCACGCACTACAGCCAAAGTTTCTGTTTTTGCACTGCACATACCAATTAAGCAATCTAATCATCCTAAAGGCAAATCTTGTCACATTATTTTTATCATAAAATGGAGTTGTAGAAGGGGATAATTGTTTTTGTTGAAAAGTTTCTGTAGTATAAAATTTGCAAAGTTTCCTGGGCATCAACCTAGTTCAAGGAGCTCCCCCACTTCAACGGTGCCCGCCTTTCTTACTTTCACTTTTCTTTTCGAAAAAAATTTAGGCTCCCCTCTATTTTTTGTTTTTAAACTTCATAAAAGCACTCAACAGAATAAAATGACTTCTAAAACTTCCAGGTTGTCTCCCTGGAAGCGCTTTCTTTAAAGCCATTAAGCTAGGCATATAGTGCTCAAGTAATGGATCCACCCGGATCCCAAGGTATATCAAAGCCACTTTTAATTAACAATGATTTGTGATTAAGTAGTGAGAAAAATGTCCGATACATAGCATAAACAGTTTCTATGAACGACAAGTTCTTTCACAGTCTTGGGCAACCGCACGTTCATTTTGGAATGAATGCGGCAGTTGCGCACATTGGACTGGAAAGCTCCTATAACAGCTGCCGGATGGATATTTGGAACATTTCTATGAACTTTACTGAATCTCCGCAAATACTTATGGAGGGTTTCTCCAACCTTCTGCTAGAGAAGCTGCAGGTCACTGGGCCTGCCGGGCTCTTGGTGGCCACCGGTGAAGGCACCGATGAACTCGTGGCACAGGTCTGCCCATGACGAAATGGAGTTCTCTGGCAGGTGCATCAGCCAAGACCTCACATTTGACTTGAGGGCCAAAGGGAAGTAGTTGGCAAACACCTTCTCATCTCTTCCCCCGACAGCCTGAACAACGATGGTGTAGATGCTCAGGAACTTTGCCGGGTTCAGCCTCCCGTCGTACTTCTCAGGTATCTCTAGCTTGAACGTGTGAACGGACGGCCAACGGACTTGCCACATCTCTCATGTAAAGGCAGGGCAGCCGACCTCGAAGGTTACGCACCCTCCAACATCGACTGCAGGCTCGTCGATGTTGAGGTCGTCGCACCCATCGGTCTGGCGGGGGTCGTTGTGGCGTCGTTTGATGACGATGCACGCGTCTCCCTACGGCCTGTCTTCCGGGGTTCGACGTTGGCCTGGATGTGCTCGAGGGTCAGAAGAGGCCGTCGATACGTCGTCGGGGTCTTGATTCTGTTGCGTCCTCGCCGACTGCCATGACAGGAACTGAACCGTGGGGACGGCCCGCTTTGTATGGCTAGCGGCGCGGGCGGTGGCTGTTGCTTGGGGAGGTTGTAGTGGGAAAACTCGCTGCGAGCCCCGAGCTTCGGCAAAACCGAACAAGCTTTGGATGGTGGCATGCCACTCATCCATCTGCTCGACTGCTGGCGACAACCTTAGTAATAGCTGAGCTAGCGCCATGGCTTCCGTGGCCGTGCTCGGCATGGATGTCGATGACGTCGACCGCACTGTCGCCTGGCTCCGGATGGTGCCAGCGGCGGCACTGCACCCATGCTGCAGTGGGACGACCACCGGGGCAGCGGGGACACGCGGCGGTGGTGCTCGAAGATCAGCGGCTCCGTTTAGCGCAGCTGCCTGGTTGGCTCATCCGGGAAGAGGCGCATGCACCACGGCCGCTCCCGTGATGGGGGCGACCGGAGGGTGATGGCTCGCCCTAGACCGAGCACCGTTGCTGCGATTGTGCTCATCGGCGAGAGGAGGGGGCACGGACGGAGTGACCCCCTCGCCCGCACCTTGCAGAGCTTGACCGTCGAGACGCTGCTGATGCTGTTCTCCTCCGGTAGCTCCGGCCCCCATGTCGGCCGCAGGGGAAGTGGTAATGGCGCCACCTGCTCCAATCACGCCCCCAGCAGCGTCCATGTCCTCACGCGCCCCCATGTCCCCCGCGGCGTTAGAGACCGCAGGAGGAGGAGCCTTCGAGGTGGATGGATGGGCCGAGGTGCCAGATTTCTTCTTGGGCGCCATGGTCGATGGCGCTGTTGAGGATGTAGACGATGATGAAGATGATGCGCGGCATATGCTTTCTGGTTCACGCAAGCACTCCCCCTACCTATGGGATTCCCGCGGCCACCTATGGGACCGGGTGGCCCCTTGTTGGTTCGGCGGGGGGACGACGCGTTGCACAAAGAGAAGACCAGTGTACGGCCATGCAGTAGAGAGCACACAAGCAATTTACCCAGGTTCGGGCCGCCGCAAGGCATAAGATCCTACTCGTGCTTTAGTGGATTGATGGTGGAACGAAGGTGGTGGTGCATAGTACACTTTG
Organism: Triticum urartu; assembly: GCF_003073215.2. Classification (NCBI taxonomy): domain Eukaryota; kingdom Viridiplantae; phylum Streptophyta; class Magnoliopsida; order Poales; family Poaceae; genus Triticum; species Triticum urartu. The sequence goes on from NC_053028.1 coordinate 357,247,206, forward strand.
CCCGACAAGGTTTGCCTAGGGGCTGTAGTGACTACACGCATATGGTGGCTTGGGTGTGTCAACTTTCCAACCTTCCAACCCCTCCGACAAGTGCCATGGGCCTCCTTTTATAGATTAAGGGGTTACCACAGTGGCGAAGTGGTCATTATCCACTGATATGATAGCGAATAGTGCTATCATACCAAACTCTGTGGGCTGACAGGTTGCATTAAATGCGCCACTGAGTGTCACAATACTGGTTGCCCGGCAAGGCCTGTCGGGCTATCTTGCCAGCTCCGCACCTGTTCTCTTGACACGTCGTAGGACGGGTGTCGTCCGTAGGCTTCTTCCATAGGAAATGGCTGCCATGTGGCGAACGACTGCCACTTAATCATCTTGCGGCTTGACACCGCACTGATTGACGACGTGAGTCGTGCTTGAGTGGTTGTTGGGGTGGTTCTACCCCCGCGGGCCCTGGTAGGCTCTGCCGGGGAGTCTTGGTTACTTGCTTCTGGTGGTGTCCTTGCCCCTTGCCGGGCTTGCCTGCCTGGCAAGGGAGGCCCTTCTCTGGCTGATATTTTGCTCCTTAGGCTCGATCTTGGTCCCTCTGAGCTGCATGTTGGTTCTTCAAATCTCTTGGTTCTTCAATCTCTGACCTGAGCTGGTGCTTCAATCTTGATCTTGTGTCTATGCATAGTTGGTCAACAGACCCAGGGTTTGTTGCATCGACAGATAGGCCCTTCACAGAGGGAAGCAGAGGTTGCCATGCGCTTATTTGTTTGTATGCTCAACCCCTTAGTGCAAAAGAACATCACATTGCATTGCCCCATGTGATAGCGACCTTTATTATGCAGTCTGTCTCTTTTATTCTTCACCATCACAAGTTCGTGCAATGCTCAATTTTCTCTTACACTAAATGATCTCACACTTTTAGAAGCAATTTTTATTGCCTTTTTGCACCGCTGGCAACTTACTGGAGGGATCTTGCTCAATCAATAGGTAGGTATGGTGGACACTTGAAAATAAGATTTGGGTTTAAGGGTTTTTGGATGCACAAGTAGTATCTCTACTTAGTGCGGAATTTTTGGCTAGCAAAGATAGGGGGAAAGCACCACATGTTAAAGGATCTATGACAATATGACTTCTACGTGAATATAAACAAACATAAACCATTAAGTTGTCTTCCTTGTCCAACGTCAACAATTTTGGCATATAATATTTTGATGAGGGCTCACAATCACAAAAGATTTCTAGGATATTATATTTATATGTGAATCTTCTCTTCCCTTATTAATTCTTTAATGAGTTGCATCATGGACTAATGCTATGTTTGTCAATCTCTAATAAAATTTTCTACTTATACTTTTCCTTATGTGGTGTCATCACCTACGATAAGATTAGTATATGATATTTTTGATTTATTTCCTTTCTTTTATTTATTTCTTTTCTCTTTTTCTTCCTTATTTCTTTTCTTTTATTTGTGACATGAAAGTAAAGAAAGCAAAAACTCAAACTAAACTTTATTATATAACTTGCACCCGATTACAAGGATAGATCACTAAGCAAACTCTCAAAGAAGAAAGGATCGAACTAAACTTTTATTCATCTAAAGCAAAAGATCAAACTAAAATAGTAAAGGCAAAAAGATAGTGGGATGATACAATACCGGGTCACCTCCCCCAAGCTTGGCGGAAGCCAAGGGGAGTGCCCATACCCGATACTCAATTCTCCTTTGGTGATGAAGAAGAAGGTGGTGATGAAGAGATCTTGTCCTCGGATTTCCATGGCAGTGGTCCACCATCATAAGAGGAGGAGTGAGTCTCACGGGTCCTGCAACTAGCAGCCAAACTCATACCTTTAAACCTCGCCTCATATTCAAAGACTTGGTTTTGGAGATCATAGATCTGGCTTTCGAGGAAGTTGATTTGCTTGTTGAGGGTGAAGACAATGTACTTCATGGGCTTGCCATCTAGCTGGAGATCACGGCACTGGTCCGTGATCATGAGGTGATTGGCATTGAGTCCGCGCTCCACCATCCACTTACACCGGAGGACGTCCTGCTCAAGCCTGGCCTCCATGGTTCCCGTCCCCTTGGGTGCTGAGGGTGAAGCACCCCATCATGGAGGTGAAGCACCCCATCATGCATCTGGATGACCTGAGGGTGCTGCACCACCTCCCGCAGATATGGGTTGATGACGTTCTTGAAGAACTTGTCCTTGCAGGAGCTTGAGGTGGCCATGGTAGATGGGATCTGGCAGAAAAACAGCAAGAAAAGAGAACAGAGGATTTCTCCGCGGTACGATGATCAACAGGTTCGGGAAGTATATATAGATTTTTTTATCTTGGGGGACAAGCAAACGGAAGAAAAACAGAGTCTGGAAGGTGTCCCAGGTGGGCACAACCCACCTATGCGCGCTAGGCAAGCTTGGCGCGCCCTGGTGTCTTGTGCCCACCAGGGGACGCTTCGTGGAAGTTTCTTTATTTCCTAATTTTCTAAATATTCCAAAACTGATAAAAAATATTTTTGTGGATTTTTTGGAGTCCGTTTACTTACCGTATCATGTACCTCCTTATTTTCACGATTCTGGAGTGTTCTGGAAGGACTCTTTTATGTCTTCTTCCGGTGTCAAAGTTTGGATAATATTACTTTCAACATTAATAGGCGTACCTGAGATATAATGCTTTATTCGTTGCCCATTGACAACCTTCGGGTTAGTACCTTTGGAATTATTTATTTTGATGGCTCCAGACCGATAAACCTCCTCGATAACATAGGGGCCTCCCCATTTTGAGAGGAGTTTTCCTTCAAAGAATCTGAAACGAGAGTTGTACAATAGAACATATTCCTTGACTTTAAACTCACGCTTTTGTGTTCTTTTGTCATGCCATCTTTTATCTGATTTTTTGAATAATTTTGCATTTTCATAAACTTGGGTTCTCCATTCATCTAATGAGCTAATATCAAATAACCTCATTTCACTAGCAAGTTTGAAATCATAATTGAGCTCTTTGATGGCTCAATATGCTTTATGTTCTAACTCAAGAGGCAAATGACAAGCTTTTCCATAAACCATTTTATAAGGAGACATACCCATAGGATTTATGATGTTCTATAAGCCCAAAGTGCATCATCTAATTTCTTAGACCAATTCTTCCTGGGCCTATTGACAGTCCTTTGCAAAATTAATTTTATTTCTCTATTGCTAAGTTCAACTTGACCAGTACACTGAGGATGATAAGGTGGTGCAATTCTATGGTTAACATCATACTTGGCAAGCATTTTACGGAAAGCACCATGAATGAAATGTGAACCACCATCAGTCATTAAATATCTAGGGACTCCAAACCTTGGGAAAATAACTTCCTTAAGCTTTTTAATAGAGGTGTTGTGATCAACACTACTGGTTGGAATAGCTTCTACCCATTTTGCAACATAATCAACAGCAACCAAAATATGTGTATACCCATTAGAGGAAGGAAAAGGTCCCATGTAATCAAATCCCCAAACATCAAATGGTTCAACAGCAAGTGAATAATTCATAGGCATTTCTTGACGCTTACCGATATTACCTATTCTTTGACATTCATCACAAGATAGGACGAACTTACGGGCATCCTTGAAGTGAGTAGGCCAATAAAATCTAGATTGCAATCCCTTGTGAGCAGTTCTATCACAAGCGTGATTCCCTCCATAAGCTTTGGAGTGACATTTACGTAGGATTTGTCCCTGTTCATGCTCAGGTACACAACGTCTAATAATACCATCTATTCCTTCTTTATAAAGATGTGGGTCATCCCAAATGTAATGTCTTAAATCATAGAAGAATCTTTTCTTTTGTTGTTATGTCAAGCTAGGTGGTAAATATTTAGCAACAATGTAATTAGCATAATCAGCATACCAAGGAGTACTATGAGCAACATTTATTGCAGCTAACTACTCATCAGGAAAACTATCATCAATAGGTAGTGGGTCATCAAGCACATTTTCAAGCCTAGATAAATTATCAGCTACGGGGTTTTGGTAACCCACAAGTATAGGGGATCGCAACAGTTTTCGATGGTACAGTATTCAACCCAAATTTATTGATTCGACACAAGGGGAGCCAAAGAATATTCCCAAGTATTAGCAGCTGAGTTGTCAATTTAACCACACCCGGAAACTTAATATCTGCAGCAAGGTATTTAGTAGCAAAGTAATATGATAGTAGTGGTAACGGTGGTAAAAGGTAACGGTAGCAAAAGTAATTTTTTTGGTGTTTTAGAGTGATTGTAATAATAGCAATGGAAAAGTAAATAAGCGAAGAACAATATATGGAAAGCTCGTAGGCAATGGATCGGTGATAGAGAATTGTGCCGAATGCGGTTCATCATGTAACAGTCATAACCTAGGGTGACATAGAACTAGCTCCATTTCATCAATGTAATGTAGGCATGTATTCCGAATATAGTCATACGTGCTTATCGAAAAGAACTTGCATGACATCTTTTGTCCTACCCTCCCGTGGCAGCGGGGTCCTATTGGAAACTAAGGGATATTAAGGCCTCCTTTTAATAGAGTGCCATACCAAAGCATTAACACATAGTGAATACATGAACTCCTCAAACTACGGCCATCACCGGGAGTGGTCCCGATTATTGTCACTTCGGGGTTGCCGGATCATAACACATAGTAGGTGACTATAGACTTGCAAGATAGGATCAAGAACTCTCATATATTGATGAAAACATAATAGGTTCAGATCTGAAATCATGGCACTCGGGCCCTAGTGACAAGCATTAAGCATAGCAAAGTTATAGAAACATCAATCTCAGAACATAGTAGATACTAGGGATGAAACCCTAACAAAACTAACTCGATTACATGATAAATCTCATCCAACCCATCACCGTCCTGCAAGCCTATGATGCAATTACTCACACACAACGGTGAGCATCATGAAATTGGTGATGGAGGATGGTTGATGATGACAATGGCGACGGATTCCCCTCTCTGGAGCCCTGAACGGACTCCAGATCAGCCCTCCTGAGAGTTTAGGGCTTGGCGGCGGCTCCGTATCGTAAAACACGATGAATCCTTCTCGTTGATTTTTTTCTCCCCGAAAGTGAATATATGGAGTCAAGGTTGAGGTCGGTGGAGCTTCAGGGGGCCCACGAGGCAAGGGGGCGCGTCTAGGGGGTAGGGCGCGCCCCCCACCCTCGTGGAAAAGTGGAGGCCACCCTGACGTGGATCTTCCTTCCAGTATTTTTACATATTCCAAAATAATTCTCCGTTGATTTTCAGGTCATTCCGAGAACTTTTATTTCTGCACAAAAATAACAGCCTGGCAGTTCTACTGAAAACAGCATCAGTCCGGGTTAGTTCCATTCAAATCATGCAAGTTAGAGTCCAAAACAAGGGCAAAAGTGTTGGGAAAAGTAGATACGACAGAGACGTATCAACTCCCCCAAGCTTAAACCTTTGCTTGTCCTCAAGCAATTCAGTTGATAAACTGAAAGTGATAAAGAAAAACTTTTACAAACTCTCTTTGCTCTTGTCGTTGTAAATATGTAAAGCCAGCATTTAAGTTTTCAACAAAGATTATGAACTAACCATATTCACAATAACATTTAGGTCTCATGTTTACTCATATCAATGGCATAATCAACTAGCCAACAATAATAATAAATCTCGGATGACAACACTTTCTCAAAACAATTAATAGCATGTTGGCACGCAAGGGAAACCATTATAAGCTCCTAGCTAATTAAGCCTGGCATAAGCAACTATAATCTCTAATTGTCATTGCAAACATGTTTATTCATAATAGGCTGAATCAGGAGCGATGAACTAATCATATTTACCAAAACAAGAGAGGTCGAGTTCATACCAGCTTTTCTCATCTCAATAAGTTCATCATATAATCATCATTATTGCCTTTCACTTGCATGACCGAATAGTGTGGATAATAATAATAGTGCACGTGCATTGGACTAAGCTGAAATCTGCAAGCATTCAATTCAAGAGAGAAGACAAGGTAAGATGGGCTCTTTGTTAGATCAACAATAATGCATATGAGAGCCACTTTAACATTCTCATTATGGTCTTCTCCTCTCGACCCCCATAGAATAAGAAAAGAAATAAAACTATTTACACGGGAAAGCTCCCAACAAGCAAAAGAAGAACAAGAAATCTTTTTGGGTCTTCTTTTCAATTACTACTACAAGCATGGAATTAAACTAAGTAAAAGCTACAACAATTTTTTTGTTTTTCTTGAGGTTTATTAAACACACAAGAAGAAAGCATAAAAAGGAAAATAAACTAGCTGGATGATACAATGAAAAAGTATGAGCACCGACAACTAGCAATGAGTGTGTGAACATGAATGTAATGTCGGCCAGAAATACGTATTCTCCCAAGCTTAGGCTTTTGGCCTAAGTTGGTCTATGGCCACGGCTGGCCTGGCGGATATCCAAAGTAATAGTTGGGTCATACTGAGAAGAATCCCCCTGGTGCCACTGGTTGGCGATCTCTTCCGGATTCCACTGATAAACCGACTGCCGGTGAGGATCGAATTGTTGTTCTGGCTCTGGCTCTATGGCTGGTGTGGGGTTTCGGTAGGCGTGAATGGCCTCCGGCGGAATAAGGTACTTGTTTGCAGATAAGTCAAACAAAGAAGGAGCAGGCAAAGTAATAGTCTCAGGGTGATTTTTATCAAATATCAGCTTGTACTTAAGCATATTTTCCTTATTCTTAACGATAAAATCATGTGCTACCATACTCTTATAGTCTAGAAAAACAGGAGGCAGCAACTTCTCTTCTTTCTCATAATGCCTAATAGGTATGTTAAAATGTGCAGCGAGGCGCGAGGCAAAGATACCTCCCAAGATGGGGCCCTTAGTACGGTTAAGATTTAACCGCTTTGCAACAATAGCGCCCATACAAAATGTGTCATCACGGAACAAGGTGTGGCACAAAATAACAATACCAGGGGCACTAAGGTTGCAACAGTTCCCGCGACCAATTAAGCATCTACTAGCAAATATTGCAAAGTAACACAAAACAGGAAAATGTATGCTAGTGATTCTTGCATCGGAAACTTTCCTAGTTTCCCCTACAACAATTGTATCAATAAACCCCTCCACATCGTCACCATGAGGTTCCTCTACACTGCCCTCAAAAGGGATCAAACAAACCCGACAAAAATCACGAAGTGACATCTCCTTATGCTCATCATATAAATAAAATTCCACCGTAGGTGGTGAGCTCCTAGCGTGGAAATGAAAGTTTTGCACACAGGTATTGGTGAGTAAGAGATACTGTTCGCGTTGGTCGTGAGGAAGGCGGTGAGGCCTGCATTCTCAGCCAACTCATAGAAATCATCATAAATCCCTGCTGCTCTTAAGAAATCATCACAAGAACATTCACACGGCCGGACCTTTGCGATGCGAGGGAGATTATATTTGGGCCTCTTATCCTCCTCACTTTGCTTATCCTTCGAGCTTCGGCTCGATGAGCCGCTCAAAAATCTCTTCATCTTTTTCTGAAAATATCTGAAATTTTTAGTAACTTCAAAAATAAAAGTGAACCAAACTCAACAATATTGATATCAACTACTCCTACAAGTGCCTAGAGGCAATATCATGCGTCAAAACTACTTTTGACCACATAAATTTGACATGCAAGCTCAAGAACAGGGTCACCTAAGCAGCAAAAATATGCAATGCATACAACACTAGAACAAAAACTAATTGGACCATTGGAGGAGTCACATACCAAGGAACAATCCCCCAAAGCAGTTTTGTGAATGGAGCTTTGAGCAAGGAGATCGAAAATGGCAGGAAAATGAGCTTGGACTCGGGTTTGAGCCGGCTAGTGATGTTTTTGGGAGGAAGAAGGAGTGTGTGGTAGCTGCAATAAGTGGAGGGGAGCCACCGTGGGCCCACGAGGCAGGGGGCGCGCCCAGCGGGGTGGGTGCGCCCTAGACCCTCGTGGCCAGGTGCTTGCTCCCCCTGCTGTGTTCTCAGTGCCAGATATTCTCAAATATTCCAGAAAAAATCATATTTAAATTTCAGGGCATTTGGAGAATTTTTATTTTCGGGGTATTTTTTATTGCATTGATAATTCAGAAAACAGACAGAAAATACTATTTGGCTTTATTTAATATAAATAACATAAAGTAAAAAGAGGGCACAAAGAGTTGTGTTTTCTAAATTCATCCATCTCATGCTCATCAAAAGGAATCCACTAACAAGGTTGATCAGGTCTTTTTAACAAACTCATTCCGAATAAGATGGAACCAGAGAATTTTTGAATAACACTAGGTTACCTCAACGGGGATATGCATGTCCCCAACAACAAGAATATATATTTCTTCTTGACAGTAGGAAGAGGAAATTCAAAACCTCCAATAGTAATAGTTGAAATTTTTCCAATAGAATTGATACTATGGACTTGAGGTTGTTTCCTCAGAAAGTGTACCGTATGCTCATTACCATTAACATGAAAAGTGACATTGCCTTTGGTGCAATCAATAACAGCCCCTGCAGTATTCAGAAAGGGTCTTCCAAGAATAATAGACATACTATCGTCCTCGGGAATATCAAGAATAACAAAGTCCGTTAAAATAGTAATGTTTGCAACCACAACACGCACATCCTCACAAATACTGACAGGTATAGCAGTTGATTTATCAGCCATTTGCAAAGATATTTCAGTAGGTATGAACTTATTCAAATCAAGTCTACGAAATAAAGAGAGAGGCATAACACTAACACCGGCTCCAAGATCACATAAAGCAGTTTTAACATAGTTTCTTTTAATGGAGCATGGTATAGTTGGTACTCCTGGACCTCCAAGTTTCTTTGGTATTCCACCCTTAAAAGTATAATTAGCAAACATGGTGGAAATTTCAGCTTCCGGTATCTTTCTTTTATTAGTACAATAACTTTCATTTACTTAGCATAAGGATTCAATTTAAGCATATCAGTCAAACGCATACGCAAGAAGATAGGTCTAATCATTTCAGCAAAGCGCTCAAAATCCTCGCCATCCTTTTTCTTGGATGGTTTAGGAGGAAAAGGCATGGGTTTCTGAACCCATGGTTCTCTTTCTTTACCGTGCTTCCTAGCAACAAAGTCTCTCTTATCATAACGTTGATTCTTTGATTGTGGGTTATCAAGATCAACAGCAGGTTCAATCTCTACATCATTATCATTGATGGGTTGAGCATCAATATGAACAACATCATTAACATTATCACTAGGTTCATGTTCATTACCAGATTGTGTTTCAGCATCAGAAATAGAGATATCATTCGGATTCTCAGGTGTGTCAATAACAGGTTCACTAGAATCATGCAAAGTCCTATCATTTTTCTTTTTCTTCCTCTTAGAAGGACTAGGTGCATCAATATTATTTCTCTGAAAATCTTGCTCAATTATCTTAGGATGGCCCTCGGGATACAAAGGTTCCTGAGTCATTTTACCACCTCTAGTCATAACTCTAACATCATTATCATTTTTCTTACTATTTAATTCATTGAGCAAATCATTCTGAGCTTTAAGTACTTGTTCTACTTGAGTGGTAACCATAGAAGCATGTTTACTAATAAGTTTTAGTTCACCTTTAACATTAGCTGAGCATCATTGCATATCATATTTTATTGCATTTTGGCTTGATCCTAGAAATTCTACGCAACTCAAGGACCTACGGAGAGAGTTGGAGATTTCATTATTTTCATATTCGAGTTTTCTCGAATTTTGGAAAGAGGATCGTTTGACTTTAATTATTTCCTGTTTGATTATTTCTTTTATAAAAATAAAAGAGAGAGGATAAAATGACTTCCTCAAAATAGAGAAATATCGAAGATTTAATATTAAAATCAAATAAGACTTTTATTCGGAGTTTTATCGCTATTTTATTTGAATTAGGAAAAATATGCATATTTCAAAGTTGCATTTTAGGCCCAAATAAATGTTCACCTTGTCTGGCTTATTTTTAGAGGACGGGGAAAATTTATTTCGAGATTTTTGGAGTCCGTTTAGTATTTCTTTTCTTTCTTTATCTACACGTCGGAATTATTTTAAAAAAATAGTGAACCGACTTCGGGCCGTACCCGAGCGGGACTCCGCCCCGGGGCCTTTATAAGCCGCAGCCCCGAGCCGCCGAAAGCCCACAGCTGCCGCCGAAGCCCACCCGCGCCCTAACCCTAAACCTAGCCGCCGTGCCGCGCTGCCGCCGCGCCGCCTCGCCGGACCCTGTCGGACCCGAGGTAGCCGCCTCGGTTTTCGTGAGAAAACCATTTGGTTTTTTTCGAAACCGTAGATCCGTTTTTTTAGATCCGGTTCGGTTTATTTTTTCGGTTTAGTTACTTAACGAGTGCCCGTTTTTTCGTTCGTTTTAACGAACAGTTTTCACCGTTTAGCCGCAGACTGTGAACGTTCGTTCATTAGCCTGTTCGTCTGTTTTTCTTTTTCTCGGATTTTCCGCGATTATTTTCGATCGCGATTTCTGATCCGATTTTCGTTTTAGTATAACTTTTCGCTCGTTTATCAGAATCAGGCGACTCAAGCGCTTAGAGTTTCTTCTCGAAACCCTCTTTCTGTTTAACCAACTTGAACAAGATTTTGATAAGTAAAACTTGACCTTAGTCTAGAATAGTAATCGGATCTTGTTTCTTTCGTAGTTTGAGTTTCGTTGCTCCGTTTGATTTGATTCTTTTTGCAAACCGGAGTTCTTAAGTTGAACTTTCTGGTTAGATCTCTTATTTGAGTTTTACCCGTGCGTCTTGTTTGATTGCTTATTGTATGCTTGTTTGATGGCGATAGAGTACCCGGAGTGCGAAGCGTGCTACATCGAGTCCCTAGGTTTTGCGGATCATCAGCAAGGCAAGTAACACTTTGATCATATTCCTTTATCACCCAGTTTTTATGCATTAGTTTCAAACCCTCAAACATTGCATGGTTAGGACTTGATAACATGTGGGATTTGGGAAGTAGATGAGGTAGTACCTATTCACCTATTTATTATCAAACCCTTGGGAGTTACTTCTACGTATTGCTTATATTGCCATGCTATGCTCGTAGACGTGGTTTGGGTGAGTCAAACCATGACAGATGTGAGATTTTTAATTAATGGTTCAACTTAAGGTGGCAACTTTAATTCACATCTGGGTGGATTGCTTGTCGGGCACCTGGAGAATACAGTGTTGTCCTAGGATATCCCGGAGTACCCATATGATAATCCTAAGGTCCGCCACCCAGGCTCAAAGGGAACTGAGATATTTCATGCTAGAAACTTCCGTGTGCAGCCACAAGCTATTATGGGCTCTAGCATAGTTGAGTAAGTTGCGTGAAGCTCTTGAAGAGGTAGACTAGTAGATGTAGTGGGTTGTAGGTGGTATAGTCTATTCGGAGTAGAGAGTTAATGCTTTTGAAAGACCGTGTCTCGGTCATCCGTTTCTCAAACATCATGTAGTGCGAGAAATCCAACGGAGGAGATCGAGTCTTGTGGGGAAAAGTGCGCAAACCTCTGCAGAGTGTACAAACTAATCATGGTTAGCTGTGTCCCCGGTTATGGACATCTTGAGTATCTAGTACTTGGATTATCATATGTATCTCATCACTCTAAATTAATATTGTTGGGTTGATAATTACTTTTAATTGGGATTGAGTTGGAGGAACCTTCTCAATGATGTTTCAACTACCATGATAGTTAAATAAAATCTATGCCTTTGTGGTAGGGAAAAATTGGCTTTTCGCAAAACTTTAACCGTAGAGCTTTCCACTAGCCAAATATGCATATAGTGATAACATTATTCTGTTCTTGCTCTACCGTGTTATATTGCCAGCATATTCCATGTGCTGACCCGTTTTCGGGCTGCAACGTATTATGTTGCAGACTTTTCAGACGAGGAGTAAGGTTAGGTCGTTGCCGTACAGCTCAGCTATGCCGTTGGAGTTGGTGGACTCACTTTATCTTCCAAGCCTTTCGATGTTATCGTATTAGATGGCCTTAAGCCATATTTATTGTAATAAGTTCTCTATTGAGACATTCGATGTAATAAGTGTGTGATTGCCACTCTGTTATAAATCCTTCGAGTACTGTGTGTGTCAGCATTACCAATCCAGGGATGACACTGAAGCATAGAGACTTGATTGTTTGAGGTCGGGTCGCTACAAGATGGTATCAGAGCACACGCTGAGTGTAGGACACGACCACTAAGCTAAAGTCCTAGATCACCACTCTCTTCTCATTTCTGACTCCTCTCCATTTTCTACTCTTTAGGATGGCGGACGCAAGGAACAAGTTTGCACAACCGGATGAAGAAGCACCTTTTGGACGACACTTGAAGGAAGTCACTAAGTACCTGAATATTGGAATACCAAGCTTCACCGGGACTTACAACGCCACTTTACCAGAAGAGGAGCGATGGATGATTCAAGTTCATGTTCCAGGAAGGACATTTGCACCAGTCACCAAACCCATAGAGTTTTCCTTTGATGCACCAACCTGGAGTCTAGGAAAGAGTATGGCAGCTCACATCACCATGGGACGCTTTGGAGAAGTTTACCATAAGGAGCTTAAGGATACTATCTATCAGATTTGTGGGCGCCGAGATGAGCAATGGGAGATGACCAGCACCAGGAAGGATAGATCAATCGCAGCTTTCATCCAGGAGTTAAACCAGCACATTCGTCGCCAGGAGAACCAGATGTGCGTAGGCATGATAGATCTGAAGAAGGCAATGACAAGGATCACGGAACTGGAGGAAGAACTCAAGGCTACTCACGAAGATTATGAGGAGTAAATCATCGTACTAGTGGAGAAGAATGATGATATGGAAAGGAAGCTGGGAGTATTCGTGGGAGACCCCGCGCCAGGAGGAGTAGACCATGAACCCAAGGAGATTCGTTCTGAGGACTACATCATCATCGACGACACGGACTCAGACCCCGACGATAGCGATGATGACTATGAAGACGAAGCTGGAGCAGACATCATGGAGTCTTCGACCGATCAATATTTCTAGTAGACCACCACATCAGTAGTAGTATTCCACCATGTATAGAGTATAGTCCGAGCACTTATGTAACGATAGTTAGATCGATTGTATGCCTTGCTTGATTGATTGAGTGATATGATTGTGTTTGTCTCATGTGCATATGGGTAGTGTTTTTCTCACTAGACCTCATTCTATTATATTCTCTTCCCTCTAAACCCTCAGATGCCTCCGAGACGTGACCCCGGATTTACTTTCCCACGGGAGCTCACTCAGTTGATCCAACAGCAGAATACACTGATGCGGTTGTTAGTTCAGAATCAAGGCAACAACAACAACAACCCACCACCATCACCACCACCAGCTGGCAACTTAGCCCGCTTTCTGAGGTTGCAGCCGCCGGTGTTTTCTAGCAGCACCGAGCCTATAGTGGCAGATGATTGGCTCCGCAGGATTGGAAGGGAGTTAACCACTGCAGGTTGTACCGATGCTGAGAAGGATCGTTTTGCCGCACATTAGTTGGATGGACCAGCAGCCTCATGGTGGGAGAATTACACAGTCACCTATCCTATAGCCACTGTTACGTGGGATCAGTTTCAGCAAGCATTCCGCACCGCCCATGTCTCAACGGGGGCTATGAGCATGAAGAAGCGTGAGTTTCGCAACTTGTGCCAAGGGAACCATACTGTGGGGCAGTACATGGATGAATTTAGTAAGCTGTCTCGTTATGCCCCTGACGATCTAGCCACAGATGCCGTGAAGCAGGAGAAGTTTATGGAAGGGCTGAACGATGAGATGAGCATGCAGTTGATGGTGGCAACATTTAACAACTACCAGGAGTTGGTAGACAAGGCTCTTATGATTGAAGGGAAGTAGCAACAATTTGAGAGCCGCAAAAGGAAGTATGGATAAGGAAGGTACAACTCAGGAGCTCAGTAGAAGCCTCGTCTAACCCTGAACTCGGAAGGACTTGTTCATAACCATGGAGGTCATAACCATAACGGAGGAAGTTCGCGTAACCACAATGGTTCTAAGAATGGGACTAGGAACGGAACAAGCAACAACTAGACCCGCTCCAATCCAGCCACACCCGCCAAGAGAGACCTAAGTCACATTACTTGCTTCAAGTGCGGGAAGACTGGACACTACGCCACGGAGTGCCCGGAAGCGAAGAATGAAAACGGTAATGGGAGTGCTGGGAAGAAGCCTAATCCATTCAACAAGGACAAGTGAACCACGTTAATGTGGAGGAGGTTGAAGGGCAGCCAGACGCATTTATCGGTAAGTTTTTGGTTAAGTCTTTTACCGCCCTTGTTCTTTTTGATACTGGTGCATCGCATTCATACATATCAAGGGTATTCGTGGATAAGTTTAAACTACCAACCCAAACCCTTAGGACCCCTCTGTTAGTAAGTTCACCTAGAGCAGAGTATATGGCCAGCCGATGGTGCGACCAGATACCCCTAACCATTGGTAGCCATGTTTTTCCGTCAGACCTAATAATTTTGGAGTCACAAGGATTGGATGTGATATTAGGCATGGACTAGATGTCAAAGTATGAAGGAAGCATTGACTGTGCTAGTAAATCAATTTGTCTCACCACCCCAGAGGGCAAAAGGATCAAGTATGTATCTAGACATGCGCCTAGGAGTAGCCAAGTAAATAACCTCATGGGAGTTGTTCGGGAGGAAGTGCCTGTAGTGAAGGATTACCCAGATGTTTTTCCAGAGGAGTTACCAGGCATGCCATCGAATCGAGACATCGAGTTTTTGATAGAGCTATTGCCAGGTACCGGGCCAATATCAAAGAGACCCTACCGGATGCCCGCAAATGTTCTGGAGGAGATTAAGAAGTAGATCAAGGAGTTATTGGAGAAAGGTTACATCCGATGGAGTTCATCACCATGGGGAGCCCCAGTACTTTTGGTTGAGAAGAAGGATAAGTCTCTAAGGATGGTTGTTGATTATCGTGCATTGAATGAGGTGACGATCAAGAACAAGTACCCACTACCGATGATAAATGATTTGTTTGACCAGTTGCAAGGATCTAAGGTGTTCTCGAAGATCGATCTGCAATCAGGATATCATCAGCTGAAGATCCGGGAAAAGGATATACCTAAAACCGCATTTACCACAAGGTACGGGTTATATGAGTATACGGTCATGTCATTTGGACTGACTAACGCCCCTGCCTATTTCATGAGCATGATGAACAAGGTGTTCATGGAATATTTGGATAAGTTTGTAGTGGTGTTCATTGATGATATAATGGTATACTCGAAGAATGAAGAGGAGCACAAAGAGCATTTGCGTTTAGTTCTCGAGGAACTCAGGGAACATCAGTTGTATGCCAAGTTCAGCAAATGTGAGTTTTGGTTGAAAGAAGTTTGATTCCTTGGACATGTTATATTAGGAGAAGGTATAGTCGTAGACCCCACCAAGGTACAGTCAGTCACTGAATGGTTGGCACCCACTTCAGTAGCGAGATCCGCAGCTTTCCTGGACTCACAAGATACTACCGGAGATTCATTGAGAATTTTTCCAAGATTGCAAAGCCAATGAAAGAGCTATTGAAGAAGGACATCAAATTTAAATGGACGGAAGAATGTGAAGCGAGTTTTTAGGAGTTAAAGAAACGTCTGACTACAGCCCCAGTACTGATTCTGCCGGATATACGCAAGGATTTCCAAGTGTATTGCGATGCCTCTCGCTTAGGACTTGGAGGAGTACTGATGTAGAACGGAAGAGTTGTCTCGTATGCCTCGTGACAACTGAAACCACATGAGTTAAATTATGCCACACATGACTTGGAGTTGGCTGCCGTAGTGCATGCATTGAAAAATTGGAGACATTATCTTATTTGAAACCATTGTGATGTATACACTGACCATGAGAGTTTGAAGTACATTTTCACATAGAAGGAGCTAAACCTTAGGCAGAGGAGATGGTTGGAGCTTATAAAGGATTATGACATGAAGCTTCACTATCATCCAGGCAAGGCCAACGTCGTAGCTGACGCTTTGAGACGGAAAAGTTATGCCAACACACTCATAAGCGCAGGGTTGCCAAAGGAGTTGGCAGAGGATCTCAGGGAGCTTCAATTGGAGATTGTCCCTAGAGGTTTCGTTGCAACAATGGAAGTTCAGTATACATTGTTAGGAAAGATTCGAGAAGCTTAGAAGGATGACAAAGAGATCGCCGAGATAAAAGAGAGAATGAGCAAAGGAAGGGCCAAAGGTTTTCATGAGGATGAACACGACACCTTGTGGTTTGAGGACCGTGTTTATGTGCCCAATAACACAGAGATCAGGAAGTTAATACTTTAGGAGGCTCATGACTCACCATATTCAATTCACCCTAGAAACACCAAGATGTATGTGGATTTAAAGGAGCGTTACTGGTGGACTGGTATGAAGAAGGATATTGCCGAATATGTAGCCGTATGTGATGTATGTCAGAGAGTGAAGGCAGAACATCAAAAGCCAGCCGGATTGCTACAACCTATGCCGATACCCGAATGGAAGTGGGATAATCTTGGCATGGATTTCATCACCGGATTGCCCAGGACCAAATCAGGGTATGATTCTATATGGGTAGTAGTTGATCGCTTGACCAAAGTAGCTCACTTTATCCCAGTGAAAACCACCTATACAAGTGCCAAGTTGGCGAAGATATACATGACCAGGATCGTATGTTTGCATGGAGTTCCGAGAACAATTGTATCAGATAGGGGAACCCAGTTTACCTCAAAGTTTTGGAATCAGTTGCATGAAACTTTGGGAACCAGACTGGAGTTCAGTATAGCTTTTCACCCGCAAACAGATGGACATAATGAGAGAGTCAACCAGATTCTGGAGGATATGTTGAGAGCTTGTGCACTAGATTATGGATCTAGTTGGGATGACAACTTGCCCTACGCAGAGTTCTCATACAACAACAGTTACCAGGCCAGTTTGAAGATGGCACCTTTCGAAGCCTTGTACGGAAGGAGGTGCAGGACACCGTTGTTGTGGGATGAAGTTGGAGACCGTCAGTTGTTTGGACCAGATTTGATTAAGGAATCAGAAGAGAAGGTTAAATTGATTAGAGATAGACTGAAGGTAGCTCAGTCCCGACAGAAGTGCTATGCAGATTCAAAACGCAAGGAGGTAGTCTATGAAATCGGAGACAGAGTGTATCTTCGGGTATCACCACTCCGAGGAGTTAAGCGCTTTGGAGTTAAGGGAGAGTTAGCGCCACGCTTTGTGGGACCATACAGAGTTTTGGAACATATGGGAGAAGTTGCTTATAAGTTGGAATTACCCGAAGGATTGTCAGGAGTTCACGATGTGTTCCACATTTCTTAGTTGAAGAAGAGTCACACAGAGATGGCCGACATTCCTCTGAGAGATACAGTACCGCTGGAAGCGCTTCAGTTGGACAATGATTTGACCGATGAGGAGAAGCCAGTCAGGATTCTCGAGTTAGCCAGTCGGGTTACCCGTAGCAAGGTTATTAAGTTTTTTTTCGAAGTTCAATGGAGCCACCATACCGAGGACGAAGCCACCTGGGAACGAGAGGAAGACCTACGCAAGGACCATCCACACCTATTTTCTAGCCAACCCGAATCTCGAGGGCGAGATTCATCTTAAGGGGGGGTAGGTTTGTAACATCCCAAATTTTCAATTTGGAATGTTATACATTAGAGCATCATTGCATATCATGTTTTATTGCATTTTTGGCTTGATCCTAGAAATTCTACGCAACTCAAGGACCTACGGAGAGAGTTGGGGATTTCATTATTTTCATATTCGAGTTTTCTTGAATTTTGGAAAGAGGATCGTTTGATTTTATTTATTTTCTGTTTGATTATTTCTTTTATAAAAATAAAAGAGAGAGGATAAAATGACTTCCTCAAAATAGAGAAATATCGAAGATTTAATATTAAAATCAAATAAGACTTTTATTCAGAGTTTTATCGCTATTTTATTTGAATTAGGAAAAATATGCGTTTTTCAAAGTTGCATTTTAGGCCCAAATAAATGTTCACCTTGTCCGGCTTATTTTTAGAGGACGCGGAAAATTTATTCAAGGATTTTTGGAGTCCGTTTAGTATTTCTTTTATTTCTTTTTTTGCACGTAGTAATTATTTTAAAAAAAGTGAACCGACTCCGGGCCCTACCCGAGCGGGACTCCGCCCGGGGGGCCTTCATAAGCCGCCACCCCGAGCCGCCGAAAGCCCATAGCCGCCGCCGAAGCCCACCCGGGTGGATTGCTTGTCGGGCACCTGGAGAATCCAGTGTTGTCCTAGGATCCCGGAGTACCCGTGTGATAATCCTAAGGTCCGCCACCCAGGCTCAAAGGGAACTGAGATATTTCATGCTAGAAACTTCCGTGTGCAGCCACAAGCTATTATGGGCTCTAGCATAGTTGAGTAAGTTGCGTGAAGCTCTTGAAGAGGTAGACTAGCAGATGTAGTGGGTTGTAGGTAGTATAGTCTATCCGGAGTAGAGAGTTAATGCTTCTGAAAGACCGTGTCTCGGTCATCCGTTTCTCAAACATCATGTAGTGCGAGAAATCCAACGGAGGAGATCGAGTCTTGTGGGGAAAAGTGCGCAAACCTCTGCAGAGTGTACAAACTAATCATGGTTAGCCGTGTCCCCGGTTATGGACATCTTGATTATCTAGTACTTGGATTATCATATGTATCTCATCACTCTAAATTAATATTGTTGGGTTGATAATTACTTTTAATTGGGATTGAGTTGGAGGAACCTTCTCAATGATGTTTCAACTACCATGATAGTTAAATAAAATCTATGCCTTTGTTGTAGGAAAAAATTGGCTTTTTTGCAAAACTTTAACCGTAGAGCTTTCCATTAGCCAAATATGCATATAGTGATAGCATTATTCTGTTCTTGCTCTACCGTGTTATATTGTCAGCATATTCCATGTGCTGACCCGTTTTTGGGCTGCAACGTATTATGTTGCAGACTTTTCAGACGAGGAGTAAGGTTTGTTAGGTCGTTGCCATACAGCTCAGCTATGCTGTTGGAGTTGATGGACTCAGTTTATCTTCCAAGCCTTCCACTGTTATCATAATAGATGGCCTTAAGCCATATTTATTGTAATAAGTTCTCTATTGAGACACTCGATGTAATAAGTGTGTGTTGCTACTCTGTTATAAATCCTTCGAGTACTATGTTTGTCAGCATTACCGATCCAGGGATGACACTGAAGCACAGAGACTTGACCGTTTGAGGTCGGGTCGCTACATTAGCCATATAATCACTCAAGTGTTCAATCATATAAGCATTATGTTTCAATTTTCTACCAACATAAGCATTAAAATCTTCTTGCTTAACCATAAAGTTATCAAACTCATCCAAGCATTGGCTAGCAAACTTAGTAGGAGGGATTTCAGCTTTATCATATCTATAGAGAGAATTTACCTTTACTACCTGTGTCGGGTTATCAAGACCATGTATTTCTTCAACAGGCGGCAAATTAAGACCATGCATTTCTTCAATAGGAGGTAAATTCTTAACATCTTCAGCTTTAGTACCTTGTTCTTTCATAGATTTCTTTACCTCTTGCATATCTCAGGACTGAGAAATAGAATACCCCTTTTCTTCGGAGTTGGCTCAGGAGTTGGTTCAGGAATTGGATCAGGGAGTGTCCAATTATTTTCATTAGTCAACATATTATTCAATAGAATTTCATCTTCATCAACAGTTCTTTCCCTGAAAACACAACCAGCACAACTATCCAGGCGGTCTCTTGAAGCATAAGTTAGTCCATTATAAAAGATATCAAGTATCTCATTTTTCTTGAGAGGATGATCGGGCAAAGCATTAAGTAATTGGAGAAGCTTCCCCCAAGCTTGTGGGAGACTCTCTTCTTCAATTTGCACAAAATTATATATTTGCCTTAAAGCACCTTGTTTCTTATGAGCGGGGAAATATTTAGCAGAGAAGTAATAAATCATATCCTGGGGACTACACACACAACCAGGATCAAGAGAATTAAACCATATCTTAGCATCACCCTTTAATGAGAACAGAAATAATTTAAGGATATAATAATAGTGATTTTTCTCATCATTAGTGAATAGGGTGGCTATATCATTTAATTTAGTAAGATGTGCCACAACAGTTTCAGATTCATAGACATAGAAAGGATCAGATTCAACTAAAGTAATTATCTCAGGATCAACAGAGAAATCATAATCCTTATCAGTAACAAAGATAGGAGAAGTAGCATAAGCAGGATCATATTTCATTCTAGCATTCAAAGTTTTTTGTTTCAGCTTAGCTAAAAGCTTCTTAAGATCACTCCTATCATTTCAAGCAAGAAAGTCTCTAGCAGTTTCTTCATCCATAACATAACCCTCAGGAACAACATGCAATTCATATCTAGGGGGAGAATCTTCATCATCACTTTCATCAATATTATCAGTTTCAATAATTTCATTCTCTCCAGCCCTAGAAAGTTGTTCATCAAGAAATTCACCAAGTGGCACAGTAGTATCAAGCATAGAAGTAGTTTCATCATAAGTATCATGCATAGCAGAAGTGGCATCATCAATAACATGCGACATATCCGAATTAATAGCAAAAGTAGGTTTAGGTGTCGCAAGCTTACTCAAAACAGAAGGTGAATCAAGTGCAGAGCTAGATGGCAGTTCCTTACCTCCCCTCGCGGTTGAGGGATAAATCTTGGTTCTTGGATCTTTCAAGTTCTTCATAATGATAAGCAGATATAAATCCCAAGAGACTCAAAGAATAGAGCTATGCTCCCCGGCAACGGCGCCGGAAAATAGTCTTCATAACCCACAAGTATAGGGGATCGCAAAAGTTTTCGAGGGTAGAGTATTCAACCCAAATTTATTGATTCGACACAAGGGGAGCCAAAGAATATTCTCAAGTATTAGCAGTTGAGTTGTCAATTCAACCACACTAGAAACTTAATATCTGCAGCAAGGTATTTAGTAGCAAAGTAATGTGATAGTAGTGGTAACGGTGGTGAAAGGTAATAGTAGCAAAAGTAATATTTTTGGTCTTTTATAGTGATTGTAACAATAGCAACGGAAAAGTAAATAAGCGAAGAACAATATATGGAAAGCTCGTAGGCAATGGATTGGTGATAGAGAATTATGCCGGATGTGGTTCATCATGTAACAATCATAACCTAGGGTGACATAGAACTAGCTCCAGTTCATCAATGTAATGTAGGCATGTATTCTGAATATAGCCATACGTGCTTATGGAAAAGAACTTGCATGACATCTTTTGTCCTACCCTCTCGTGGCAGCGGGGTCCTATTGGAAACTAAGGGATATTAAGGCCTCCTTTTAAAAGAGTACCGGACCAAAGCATTAACACATAGTGAATACATGAACTCCTCAAACTACGGTCATCATTGGGAGTGGTCCTGATTATTGTCACTTCGGGGTTGCCGGATCATAACAATAGTAGGTGACTATAGACTTGCAAGATAGGATTAAGAACTCTCATATATTGATGAAAACATAATAGGTTCATATCTGAAATCATGGCACTCGGGCCCTAGTGACAAGCATTAAGCATAGCAAAGTCATAGCAACATCAATATCAGAACATAGTGGATACTAGGGATCAAACCCTAACAAAACTAACTCGATTACATGATAAATCTCATCCAACCCATCACCGTCCAGCAAGCCTACGATGGATTACTCACGCACGGCGGTGAGCATCATGAAATTGGTGGTGGAGGATGGTTGATGATGACGATGGCGACGGATTCCCCTCTCCGGAGCCCCGAACGGACTCTAGATCAGCCCTCCCGAGAGAGTTTAGGGCTTGGCGGCGGCTCCGTATCGTAAAACGCGATGAATCCTTCTCCTTAGTTTTTTTCTCCCCGAAAGTGAATATATGGAGTCAAGGTTGAGGTCGGTGGAGCGTCAGGGGGCCCACAAGGCAGGGGGCGCGTCTAGGGGGTAGGGCGCGCCCCCACCCTCGTGGACAAGTGGAGGCCCCCTGATGTGGATCTTCCTTCCAGTATTTTTTATATATTCCAAAATAATTCTCCGTTGATTATCAGGTCATTCTGAGAACTTTTATTTCTGCACAAAAATAACACCATGGCAATTCTGCTAAAAACAGCGTCTGTCCGGGTTAGTTACATTCAAATCATGCAAGTTAGAGTCCAAAACAAGGGCAAAAGTGTTTGGAAAAGTAGATACGACGGAGACCTATCAGGTTCCCAGCTCCTTTTCTATCAAGAGTAAGTAAATCAAATTATTGTAACAAGAGAACACATCGAATAAGTCTAGGTTTGGCATCTTTCTTTTCCATAAGATATTTAATAGCAGCATGGTCTGTGTGAACAGTTACTTTGGAATCAACAATATAAGGTCTAAATTTATCACAAGCAAACACCACTGCTAAGAATTCTTTTTCAGTAGTAGCATAATTTCTTTGAGCACTATCTAGAGTTTTACTAGCACAATGAATAATATTCAGTTTCTTATCAACTCTTTGTCCTAGAACAGCACCAACAGCATAATCACTAGCATCACACATAATTTCAAAAGGAAATTTCCAATCAGGCGGTTGAACAATAGGTGCAAAAATTAAGGCTTTCTTGAGTGTTTCAAAGGCTTCTAAACAATCATCATCAAAAACAAAAGGGATATCCTTTTGCAAGAGATTCGTGAGAGGCCTAGAAATTTTAGATAAGTCTTTGATAAATCTGATGTAGAAACCAGCATGACCTAAGAAACTACGAATACCTTTTATATCTTTAGGACATGGCATTTTTTTAATTGCATCGACCTTAGCTTTGTCCACTTCAATACCTCTTTCAGAAATTTTATGACCCAAGACAATGCCTTCATTAACCATAAAGTGGCACTTCTCCCAATTCAAGATAAGATTTGTTTGTTCACATCTCTGCAAAACTCGATCAAGATTGCCTAAACAATCATCAAAAGAGTTCCCATAAACAGAGAAGTCATCCATGAAAACCTCAACAATCTTTTCAAAAAATCCGAGAATATAGCAGTCATACATCTTTGAAAGGTAGCAGGTGCATTACATAAACCAAAAGGCATACATCTATAAGCATAGGTTCCAAAACGACAAGTAAAAGTGGTCTTTTCTTAATCAGGTTGAGAAAAAGGTATTTGTGAAAAACCAGAATATCCATGAAGGAAGCTAAAATGTGTGTGCTTAGATAATCTTTCAAGCGTTTGATCAATAAAAGGCAAAGGGTAATGATCTTTTCTAGTTGCTTTGTTTAATTTTCTAAAATCAATTGCCATTCTATAACTTGTAACAATTCTTTGTGGAATAAGTTCATTCTTATCATTAGGAACAACAGTTATACCTCCTTTCTTAGGGACACAATGAACATGACTCACCCATCTACTATCAGCTATAGGATAGATTATACCTGCTTCCAGAAGTTTTAAAATTTCCATTCTTACCACTTCTTTCATCTTTGGGTTTAACTGGCGTTGGTGATCAACAACGGGTTTAGCATCAGGTTCCATATTAATTTTGTGCTGACATAGAGTGGGACTAATGCCCTTTAAATCATCAAGAGTATTTCCAATAGCAGCTCGGTGCTTCCTTAGAACTTTCAATTATCTTTCTTCTTCATGTTCTGAAAGTTTGGAACTGATAATAACAGGATATATCTTCTTTTCATGAAGATAAGCATATTTCGGAGTGCCTGGCAATTGTTCTGGTTCAAACACATGATCACCTTTGGGTGGAGGAGGACCTCCTAGAGTTTCAATAGGCAAATTGTGTTTAAGCAGAGGAATTGTTTAAAGAAAATCTTATCTATTTCATTTCTTTCATGCATATGAAAATCATTTTCATGGTCTAGCACATATTGTTCTAAAGGATCAGTAGGCGGAACAACAATAGAAGCAAGACCAATTAATTCATCCTTACTAGGTAATTCTTTTTCATGAAGCTTTCTACTAAACTTGGAAAAATTAAACTCATGAGACTCATCACCAAAACTAACACCGACAGTTTGTTTCTCATAATCTATCTTAGCATTAACGGTGTTCAAGAAAGGTCTACCAAACATAATGGGACAAAAGTCATCTTGTGGGGAACCAAGAACAAGAAAATCAGTAGGGTATTTTATTTTCCCACATAAGACTTCAACATCTCTAACAATCCCAATTGGTGATATAGTGTCTCTATTAGCAAGTTTAATAGTAACATCTATGTCTTCTATCTCTGCGGGTGCTATGTCTTTCATAATTTCTTGATATAAGATGTAAGGAATAGCACTCACACTAGCACCTATGTCACATAAACCATGACAACAGTGATCTCCTATTTTAACTGAGATGACAAGCATGCACAGCAACAGGTCTATGTTTATCCTTTTATGAGGTTTGACAATTCTAGCAGCTTTTCACAAAAGTAAATAACATGCCCATCCATATCTTCTTCCAATAAATCTTTAACCATAGCAATACTAGGTTATACTTTAATTTGTTCATCAGGGTTAGGTGTTCTAATATAGCTTTTGTTGACCACAGTTGAAACTTTAGCATGTTCCTTTATCCAAACAGCGAAGGGTGGTTTCTCAATGTAAGTAGTAGGAACAACTAGATCAACATTGTAAAGTATAGTTTCTTGTTTAACTGGAATTGTTTCTTTGATTTCATATTTAATAGCTGGGTGATATTTAAACCACCTCTCTTTAGGGAGATCAACATGAGTAGCAAATGATTCACAAAAGGAGGCTACTATCTCGGAGTCAAGTCCATATCTAGTGCTAAACTTTTGAAAAGCATTGTCCATAAAAGATTTAACACAGTCATACTTAAGTTCAATACCTGACTCTTTACCTTTGTCGAGTTCCCAATCTTCAGAGTTGCGTTTAATTCGTTCCAAAAGATCCCACCGGAATTCAATAGTCTTCTTCATAAAAGAACCATCACAAGAAGTATCAAGCATGGTTTGATCATTACGAGAAAGCCAAGCATAAAAGTTCTGGATAATAACTTCTCTTGAGAGCTCATGATTGGGGCATGAATATAACATCGACTTAAGCCTCCCCCAAGCTAGAGCGGTACTTTCTCCTTCACAAGGCCAAAATTTATATATATAATTCCGATCACGATAAACTAGATGCATAGGATACTTTTTTTTGGTGGAACTCCAATTTCAATCAATTCCAATTCCAAGATCCAATATCATCGCTTAGCCTATACCATGCCAATTATTTTCCCTTCAAAGATAAAGGGAAAACCTTCTTCATAACTTCATCTCCGGGTAAACCTTCAAGCTTGAACAATCCACAAATTTGTTCTACATATATCAAGTGCATATCAAGATGTTTGGTTCCATCTCCTGCATAAGGATTAGCTAGCAGTTTTTCTATCATACCCGAAGGAATTACATATTCAATATTTTCAGTAGGTGCAGTAGGTTGATGGGTAGCTAATTTTGGTTCTGGTCGAGGTGAAGATACCCCGAACAAACCCCTCAAAGGATTGTTTTCAATAGTAACAAGTAACAGTAAATTTTAGCACACTATATAAATGTTTCCTTACCAAATTCCACTCACCAAAGGCGCTTCACTCCCGGACAACGGCGCCAGAAAATAGCCTTGATGACCCACAAGTATAGAGGATCAATTGTAGCTCTTTTCGATAAGTAAGAGTGTCAAACCCGAGGAGCAGAAGGAAATGACAGGTGGTTTTCAACAAGATAATGTTTGCAAGTGCTGAAATTGTAAGTAGCAGAGTAGATTGATAGCAAGTTAATTTGTAACGAGCAAGTAATGATAATAGTAGAAAAAGTGCAGCAAGGTAGCCCAATCCTTTTGAGGCGAAGGACAGGCCAACGTTCTCTTACAATAAGCAAAGCGTTCTTGAGGGCACATGGGGTTTTCATCTAGTCACTTTCATCATGTTGGTTTAATTCATGTTCGGTACTTTGATAATTTGATATGTGGGTGGACTGGTTCTTAGGTGCTGTTCTTAGTTGAAAAAACCTCCTACTTATGATTTACCCTCCCGCAAGCATACACAACTACGGGAAAAGTATTAAGAATAAGTTCTATCCATAGCATTAAACTTTTGGATCCAATAGGTCCCTGACGGAATAGCGCATAAACTGGGGTTTAAGCTTCTGTCACTCTCGCAACCCATCATCTAATTGCTACTCCATAATACATTCCCTTAGGCCCAAATATGGTGAAGTGTCATGTAGTCGACGTTGACATGACACCACTAAGGGAATCACAACATACATACTATCAATATATCGAACAAATATCAAGTTCACATGATTACTTGCAACATGATTTCTCCCGTGACCTCAAGAACAAAAGTAGCTACTCACAAATGATAATCATGCTCAAGATTAGAGGGGTATTAAATAGAATATTGGATCTAAATATATAATATTCCACTAAATAAACCATATAGTAATCAACTACAACATGTAATCAACATTACTAGTCACCCACAAGCACCAATCTATAGTTCTGGTAACAAGATTGAACACAAGAGATTAACTAGGGTTTGAGATGAGATGGTGTTGTTGAAGATGTTGATGGAGATTGCCTTCCCCAAGATGGGAGAGTTGTTGGTGATGATGATGACAATGATATCCCCCTCCGGGAGGGAAGTTCCCCCGGTGGAATCGCTCCGCCGGAGGGCAAAAGTACTCCTGCCCAAGTTCCGGCTTGAGACAGTGGCGCTTCGCCTGAAATTCCTCTCCTTATTTTTTTTCTAGGTCAAAATGACTTATATACCATAAGATGGGCACCGGAGGTGGGCCTGGGTGAGCACAACCCACCAGGGCGCGCCCAGCTGGGTTGTGCCCACCTGGTGGGCCCCCTCGGGTAGTTATTTGCTCCAATATTCCTCAAATATTCCATAAAAATTCTATGTGAAATTTCAGCTTATTTGGAGTTGTATAGAATAGGTAGCCTGACGTAGCTTTTCCAGGTCTAGATTTTCAGCTGCCGGAATTCTCCCTCTTTGTGTATACCTTGCATATTATGAGAGAAAAGACATTAGAATTACCCCAAAAAGCATTATTATGGATAAAAACATCTTAAATAACAGTAAGAAAACATGATGCAAAATGGACGTATCAACCGCCTCACGGGGTGGCCACAAGCCTCCCAGGCACGCCCAGGGTAGGTGGGCATGCCCGTAGGGCTTGTGGGCCCCTCGGGCATCGTCTCGCGTTGATTCTTGTTCCAAAAATCACATATATTCCAAAAAAATATCTGTATGTTTTTGTCGCATTTACAGTCTGTTTGATATAGATATTTTGCGAAACAAAAAATGCAACAAACACGAACTAGCACTTGGCACTGGATCAATATGTTAGTCCCAAAAAATGATATAAAATGTTGCCATTCTTCAAGTTGATGAAGAGGAAGGGCCCCTTCAAATGGACCCCCGAGGCAGAGGCAGCCTTCGAGGACCTCAAGAGGTACCTCAGGAGCCTGCCCATCATGGTGGCTCCCCGCTCTAGCGAGCCCCTGGTGCTTTACCTAGTGGCCACCCCGCATTCGGCAAGCGCTGCGCTCATAGCAATTCGAGAGGAATGCGGCGACACTCAGGGGAAGCCCGACGGCCCGTGCGGAGCCATGAAGCCTTCCGAGACCTCGTCGCCTCACGACGACGCTCCTGAGTGCTCCGCCCCCTCGACGTATGATGGGATCTCCAAGCCCCACGCACATTGCGCGGAGTGAGACTCCGCCGACGTTCCGCGCCTCGTTGAACACCCAGTGTACTTCGTCTGCACGGTGCTCCGGGATGCATGCGCGCATTACCCTATGCAGTAGAAGCTCCTCCTCGCACTCTTGGTCGCCTCGAGGAAGCTGCGTCACTATTTCCAGGGCCACCCCATAAAGTTCGTATCCGCATACCCCTTGGAGAGGATATTGCATAGCCCCAATGCCGCTGGTGGGGTCGCCGAGTGGAACATTGAGCTGCAGGCCTTCCAGCTAGAGTTCAGCATGACCAGTGTCATCAAGGGAGCAGCGCTCGCTGACTTCGTGGCAGAGTGGATAGATGCGTGTGACCAGGAACTGTGCGAGGATCGATCCTTGGTGTCGGGCGACAAGGCGCCCGACGGCTAAGTCATACATTTCGATGGAGCCTTCGCGTGGTGAGGCGTGGGAGCCGGGGTCATGCTTGTCTCCTGGACCAACAATAAGCTCAATTATGCCATCCAGCTATGCTTTCAACGCGGCGAGAAGGTCTCCAACAACATCATGGAGTATGAGGGCTTGATCGCTGGGCTCAAGGCCGCGGCCGCCCTAGGGTCAAGCGCCTCACCATCAAGGGCGACTCGTAGATCCTTGTCAACTTCTCCAACAAGGAGTACAAGCCAAAGGACGAGCACATGGCAACATACCTAGAAGAGGTACGTAAAATCTAGAAACAATTCTTGGGATTGGAATTACAACATGTCTCGAGGGGCGCAAACAAGGAAGCTGATGACATCGCCAAGCGGGCATCACGCCGTGAGCCCCAGAGCCCTGGTGTCTTCGAAGAAAGGCTCTTCAGGCCATCAGCTGCACCCCCGACATCGGGGACGATGATGCCTCAGGAGGAGTCATCCCCTGCACCACTAGAGGGCGCCCCAACCTACTGCCCGACCACGGGGACCCGCATGCTCCTGGCAATGGATCCTCAGGAGGGCA
The DNA here is from genome assembly GCF_003073215.2 of Triticum urartu. Lineage (NCBI taxonomy): Eukaryota > Viridiplantae > Streptophyta > Magnoliopsida > Poales > Poaceae > Triticum > Triticum urartu. Next base: position 357,275,833 of record NC_053028.1, read on the forward strand.
GCTAGGCCTAGGAGTTCGAGGCATACTTACTCCGTGGCACTCTGCCTGAGAAGGAGGAGGACGCGGAGCATGTGGCCCGCCAGGACATCACCTACTACTTGCGGGATGGCAAGCTATACCGAAGGCGCCCCAACGATGTCTCATTGAGGTGCATTTCAGAAGATCAAGGGCGCGAGCTGTTGGCAGATATCCACAGGGGAGATAACGAGCATCATTCATCGGCACGCACCTTCGTGGGAAAGATGTTCCGCAGTGGGTTTTACTGGCCTATGACACTCCACGACGCCACTAAGCTGGTCCGATCCGGCAAGGCCTATCAGTTCCATGTCAAGCAGATCCAACAGCTGGCCCAGGGGCTCCAGACCATCCCGCTCTTGTGGCCTTTCGAGGTTTGGGGGCTAGACATACTGGGCCCGTTCCCTAGGGTACCTGGGGGCTACCGCTACCTCCACGCCGCGATCGACAAGTTCACCAAGTGGGCAGAGGTGGAGCCAGTGCACACCATCCCCGCGGGATTAGCCGTCAAGTTCATCATGGGCCTCATGAGCCAATTTGGTGTCTCCAACCGCATCGTCATTGGCAACGGCTCGTAGTTCACAAGCAATTTTTTCAGGTCATATTGTGCTAACCATGGAACGCAGATATGCTACGCTTCGGTAGCCCACCCGAGGAGCAACTGCCAGGATGAGTGTGCCAACGTCAAAGTCCTAAGGGGCCTCAAGAACAGAAGCTTCAAGAACAAGCTCGAGGCCTGCGGTAGGGGCTGGCTTGATGAGTTGGAGTCCGTGTTGTGGTCCGTCTACACCACCGCGACTAAACCCACTCGCGAGACCCCGTTCTTCCTCGCCTACAGAGCCAAGGCGGCCCTTCCGCTCGAGATCAAGCATCATTCTTCGCAAGTCTTGGCGTTTGACGAGGCATGTCAGGATGTCTCGCGGGGAACTGATCCTATGCTCACAGAGGAGGCCCGCCACCAAGCCTCTCTCCAGGCCGCAAGGTACCAGCAGGCATTGTGGCGCTACCACTACCGCAACATCTAGCCTCGGACCCTCGAAGTTGGTGACCTCGTGCTGAGACGGCTCCTCTATAGGGAGGGCCTTCATAAGCTCTCGCCCATGGGGGAGGGCCCGTTCAGGGTCGCCCGCGTCTCCAGGCCTGGCGCCGCGTGCCTGGAGATGGAGGGCGGGGTCCCCATCAGAATGCCTAGAACATCCAACATCTTCGCAAGTTCTACCCATGATACTCTCACGTAATAAAGAGTGGGGCTGTATAGGCCCCGGAGTCTCCCAGTGCACCGTTTCGCGGCCTCGCGGGAGCTCCCACCCATGCCCAAGTGGAAGCCCCATGCTCCGCGCTGGCGGACGAAGACGGTCGAACAGCGACTATGCCCATGCCCAAGTGGAGGCCCATGCTCCACACTAGTGGGAAGACTAGTTTAGGTGCTGGATGCGGCTGTTCTTTTATTCTCCCGTGTAACCAAATTTGCCACTTCTTGGAATGAAGTTTGAAGTTTTCGCATCTTTATTCGAACGGGATCGGGATTTTCTCCATGCAGTGTTTTCTTATTGAATCTCGCTTTTAAAGGAAGTGATGGCTGCCAGTTGCTCCCTCCCGCACGTCATGCGAGCAAGGGCTGGGCACGATGTGTATGCTCAAGCCATCCCTGGCGGCGTTGGGGCCTAGGCCACGGCACCTGTGGGTCCGCCCGTGAACACAGCTCACCAAGGCTTTGGCGTCTAAATCATCGCGGACGTTCTCGAGTGAGCCAACAGGCACCTGTTGCCTTTAGCCCTTGGCCTCAGGAGCACTCGCCTGCTAACCTTGCGGGGCATCGCGACCCGGCATACCAGTGACAATCGACCCTCGCTCGGGGGATCTAGGTGCGGGATGGGCATCAAGGAAAGATGGTGTGGGAAAACACAACCAAGGTCAGGTACATCGTTAAGGAGTCCTTTGCCAAGTGTTTTTTTAGATATCCATGAGGCTCGATGCCTAATGGAGGCACCTCCAGAGGCCCTGAATCCTCGCAAGTACACTAGGGGCCTCATGAGCCGCGAGCCCCTCGAGGATTCGGACCCATCCGGTCCATGAGGAGGGAGCCCCCCTGGCAAGCTCCTTCCACTGCCTCGATGCTCTAGCAGCATCACGTCGAAACAAGGGGCGTATATAGGATAGAAAGCTTCGGAGGAGCGCGCCCCCACGCCGCAAGAACCCACCAAGGGCCACGAGCGCACCAAGCTAAGTTATTCTAATCGCGCTAGGCAGGAACCCTTTCAATTAATGGCAGTATAATTCTAGAATATGAGCAGGAAACACTAATATAAAGGCGCATGCGCCGCAGTTCATTACACGCCCCTGCGCGGCTCTTAACGACTCTTGATGAAGGAAGTAAAAACACAAAGGAAAAGAAGCGGCCTCCCGAGGGCTGCCGCTCCTGAATCCCGGCTCCCGCGCCGCTCATGCTCAGTTGGAGTCCTCCAACTCCTTGATGGGGGCATGGCAGCATGGCGGATCTTCGTCCTCCTAGACCCGGGCACGGTAGCGTGGCCGCTCGTCGTAGCCATCGTCACTCGAGCTTCCCCTGGAGGAGGTGCCGCTGCTCCTGGCTGTGTCACGACCATCGCCAAGGGCAAGTTCACCGCCTAGGACGTCACCGCCTCGATGATCGTCGTCAACGGAGAGGCGATCGCCGCCGCCGCTGCCGCTTTCTGGGCAGCATGCTAGGCGCCCGCCATCCTCGCCAAATATCCAGACGGAGAGCGTTGCCGCCCCGTCGTACTTGAAGTGGAGGGTGTGCCTCCCTGTCAAGCCGCGGGCGCGGGCAAACGTCTGCCACCCGCGGGTCAGGTACACCAGGCCCGAGGAGGTACCTCAACCTCCGTCCACAAGGAACATGGCAGCAACCAGGGCTGCAGCCACAGCCCGATGGGTCCTCCAGCCGACAGCTCCTCGGCGAAGGAGCGCGAGAGCTGGATCGAGGTGCCTGTTGGGGAATGTAGCATGCAATTTCAAAAAAAATTCCTACGATCACCCAAGATATATCTAGGTGATGCATAGCAACGAGACGGGGAGAGTGTGTATCCTCGTAGACCGAAAGCGGAAGCGTTATGTTAACGCGGTTGATGTAGTCGAATGTCTTCGCGATCCAACCGATCCAAGTACCGAACGTATGGCACCTCCGTGTTCAGCACATGTTCAACTCGATGAAGTCCCTCGAGCGCTTGATCCAGTAGAGGGTCGAGGGAGAGTTCTGATAGCACGACGGCGTGGTGACGGTGATGGTGATGTGATCCACGTAGGGCTTCGTCTAAGCACTACGAGGCTATGACCAGAGTAGTAAACTGTGGAGGGGGGCACCGCACACGGCTAAGAGATTTCTTGGTGTGCCTTTGGGGTGCCCCCGCCCCCGTATATAAAGGGGGGAGGAGGAGGCCGGCGGCCTAGGAGGGGCGCCTCCCCCTTGTGGGATGTCCCCTCTTCTCTCATATGGCCCATGAGGCCCATGATTTCCCCCGGGGGGTTCCGGTAACCCCTCGGTACTCTGATAGAATACCCAAATCACTCGGAACCATTCCGATGTCCGAATATAACCTTCCAATATATGAATCTTTACCTCTCGACCATTTAGAGACTACTCGTCATGTCTGTGATCTCATGCGGGACTCCGAACGAACTTCGGTTACCTCAACACATAACTCATAATACAAATCGTCATCGAACATTAAGCGGGCGGACCCTACGGGTTCGAGAACTATGTAGACATGACCGAGACACATCTCCGGTCAATAACCAATAGCGGAACCTAGATGCTCATATTGGTTCCTACATATTCTATGAAGATCTTTATCGGTCAAACCGCATAACAACATATGTCATTCCCTTTGTCATCAGTATGTTACTTGCCCGAGATTCGATCATCAGTATTATCATACCTAGTTCAATCTCGTTACCGGCAAGTCTCTTTACTCGTTCCGTAATGCGTCATCCCACAACTAAATCATTAGTCACATTTCTTGCAAGGCTTATAGTGATGTGCATTACCGAGAGGGCCCAGCGATACCTCTCCGATACATGGAGTGACAAATCCTAATCTTGATCTATGCCAACTCAACAAACACCTTTAGAGACACCTGTAGAGCACCTTTATAACCACCCAGTTATGTTGTGACGTTTGATAGCACACATTGTGTTTCTCTGGTATTCGAGAGTTGCATAATCTCATAGTCAAAGGAATATGTATAAGTCACGAAGAAAGCAATAGCAATAAAACTAAACGATCATTATGCTAAGCTAACGGATGGGTCTTGTCCCTCACATCATTCTCTAATGATGTGATCCCGTTCATCAAATGACAACACATGTCTATGATCAGTAAACTTAACCTTCTTTGATCAACGAGCAATAAGAAAGGTGAAACCGGGCATATATGCATTGACCTCCTCTATGCCAAGAGTGCAACCACGATGAAGATCCTCCTGCACGTCAAGAGCGACAACAAGCAGATAGAGCGCTTGAAGACGCTCCTCCATGCCACGAGCGACATCAACATCGTCACTATGATGAAGAACTCAGCTACGACAAGCTCAAATTCACCATGCCCAAGTTCATGCGAGCTCGCTTCGTGCCTACGTAGTACACACGAGATCTCTTCAAGAAGTTGCAACTCCTCAAGCAAAGCACGAAGACGGTGGAACAATGCTATAAAGAAATGGAGATTGCCATGATATGAGCCAATGTCAAAGAAGATGATGAGCAAACAATGCCATGCTTCTTGAACGGCCTCAACCACCCAATATGGAAGATTGCCGATTTCCAACCCTACTCCAACCTTCTCGAGCTAGTTCATCAAGTGACCAAGGAGGAACGACAAGTACAAGAAGACTTGAAATATGATAAGTACTCATCCAAGACCTATGGCTCATACACTCAAGCTACCTCCACTACGACTTCGACACCTCCTGCCTCGACTAGAGCATCACCAAGTACCGGCAACAAGTCAAGTTCCAAGCAAGCAACGCCTTCCTCGACTCGTCCGCCGGTAAGCAACTACAAGAACAAGACCTCTTCTTCGGCACCACCGGACGATCCCATCAAGAAAAGTTCTATCAAGTGCTTCACATGTATCGTCCATGTCCACAAGTCCTTCAAATGCATCAACAAGCGAACCATGATCGCCAATGATGATGGCACATATGACTCCATGATCAAAGATGAAATGGAAGCCCTTGAGCACGTCGCCATGCACCATCAAGTGAACGAAGAAGAAGACGCTCAAGTCTATTGTGACAATGATTCAAGTCCCACCCTCATGGTCTCCAAGGTCTTGACGCTTCAACACCAACAAGACGAAGACCAAAGGTGTCACATCTTTCACACCAAGGCCGGCATCAGTGGCGCTCCGTGAAAGTCATCATCAACGGAGGAAGTTGCCATAACTTGGCAAGTGAGGAGCTATGTTGCAAGCTACAATTGATCAAGAAGAAGCATCCTCACCCTACAAGGTCCAATGGCTAAGAAACTATGGCACCATCGAAGTGGAGCACACCGTGCATGTTTCTTTCACGATCGGTGCCTACGAGGACACCATTGAGTGTGATGTGGTTCCTATGTCCGTGTACCATCTTCTCTTAGGAAGACCTTGGCAATTCGACCGCGACGTCATCAACCATGGGAGAACAAACCACTATAGCTTCAAGATGAAGGGAACAGAGTACGTGCTACAACCTATGTCTCCATGCCAACTGATCGCCGACAAGCATGCATCCACACATCATGGAGAGACTAGTGAGAGAGTGAACAACCACAAAGAGAGTGAGCGCCACATGCCCAAATTGAGTGACTCTTTGCCAAGAGAGAAAAACATAGTCCTCCTAGCCACAAAAAGAGAAATGAGAGAAGTGTGTGAGAACCCATTGAGTGCCATCCACTATGCCCTAGTGTGCGAAGATGAGGTGGCAAAGACTAACACTCCTAATCCTCTTCCTCTAGTGTTGTCTAACTTGTTGCAGGAATTCGAGGATGTCTTTCCCGATGAGCTACATCCCGGTCTTCCTACTCTACGTGGCATCGAACATCAGATCGACCTCATGCCTGGTGCACCTCTTCCTAACAAGGCACCATACCGCGTCAACCCCGAAGAAACCAAAGAAATACAAAGGCAAGTCAAACATCTCATAGACCATGGACATGTGCGTGAAATTTTGAGTCATATGCCGTACTGGTCATTCTTTTGCCAAAAAGAGACGGTAGCTTTCACATGTGTTCTGATTGTAGACCCATCAATGTTATGGCTGTTAGATATAGGCACTCCATTCCATGCCTTGATGATATGCTAGATGAGCTTAGCGGTGCCACTATTTTCTCAAATAGAGGCGCATGGTAGGTAACGGAGGCGCGTGGTGCGGGAGAGCATCAAGGCGAGGACCCGGCCTTCTAGAATTGGTGGAGGAGGGTGCGGTCACCCATTGAGGGATCAAACCTCTTCCCCGTCCCTCCTATAAAAGGAAGGGCAGGGGTAGAGTAGAGGTATTCATCCTCACATCCTTTCTCCTCCATCTTCTGCTTTCTGCTGGTTTTGCTGAGGATAAGAGCCTAGGGCGAGGCCCCAGGCAGTAGTTTGAGGTTGGCGACACCAAGTGCTCGTGCTAGTGTTTGGGGAGTGAGTCTGGTCCATCCTCAGAGAACACGGGGTGGATGAGCCACCCGTGGTACGGGAGATATCAAGCTCCCCCATTGTGGGGGAGTGCTTGTCTCTTCTGCCATGGTTGGCCATCCGTCGGGTGATGCGGCGTCTTGCCTTGACCAGCTTCCACTCATTGGCTCGGTGGCCAGGTTCTCGGCGTCGTCGTCGTCTGTCCAGGAGGCAGGGCTGTAGATCGTTGGTAATCCCAGCACTGCCCCTTCCGGAGGCCCTGGGGCTGATGTTGATGAGAGGCACGCCTTCCTGCCCACCAAGGTGGGGAGCAGCGCACCCCGAGCACCCTGACCGTCTTGGCCTTTGGCTGCTTCTCCGAGGAAGGCGTCGGGCTGGGGTCCTGGCGTTTCTCTAGAGCGGCAATGAGGGAGAGAAAATGAGGGAAGATGAAGAAGGCGGGTGGTAGGGCAACAGGTCGGAGTATGATGGCGTGGATGCCTTCGCCTCCTACTGGCGACCTGCCGCCTCATCTTCCCGCTCTTCCCCTCCCTCCCCGGCACCACCATCACCAGTCTCTTTGGGTGATAGCCGGGGAGGGATGTTCCCTTGGTGCCTTCGCTCCCCCCTCCAACAGTCTTCTGGCTGAGCTTTTGTGGATGACTCCACGGGTGCTCAAGCCGGGGCTTCTTGCTGGTCTTGGAGGTGGTGACCAGGACGCCGCCACTCTATTCTCTGTGCCCCTCCTTCGCAGCCTCGCCACTCCTGATCTTGTCAGGCCACGCCCGGCAGTTCATGGCGGGACCGGGATTTTTGGTGTTCTGGGAACGGGGGTCCGCAGACTTGCCTGCCTGCGGCCCGCAGCGTGGCTCCCCTAGCGGCCCTTTAGTGACCATCTTCACCAACAAACATTCAAGACCCTCATGAGGGGCCAAGCCTCGCAGGGCGGATGATGCAAGACCTCCTCAGGGGCGGCCTCACCAGGCTAGATCGCGAGGGGCAGAGAGATCAAGGCAAGGCGAACCTCGCGAGGTTCCAATGACGCAAGCCATGACGATCAAGACCAGGCGGGCGCCAGCGCGCACAGTGTCCTCGTTTCCTCTTTGGTGTTAAGGAGGCAAGCGCAGGCGACGAGTTCCGAGGCATCAGGCAAAGGTTTCCATATCGGTGCAACAAGACCAAGACCAGCAGGACGGCAGGACGGAGGTCACTGTGGAGCCCAATACGACGTCTCCACCAGAGCCATTGGCGGGCGAAGACTACTTTTGTCAGGATAGCTTGTACTAGCTGTCCCCCTTCAAATTGGCCGTTGTGGGATCCCTTCTCGCTCAATATTTGGGAAGAGGACCAGGGCCTCTATAAATAGGACTAGCCACCACCATAGCTAGGGGGCGGATCGATCGGATCTTGGATCGGAGCCATTCCACCCTTAGCCTCACACAAGTTCACCAAGCACAAGAACACCTCTCCTCAGGAGGTTGTTCTTCCCCTGTAACTGTTCATCCTCAGCCCAAGAGGCAATCCACCACACCACACTGGAGTAGGGTATTACACCACAACGGTGGCCCGAACCAGTATAAATCTTGTGTCTCATGTTCTTTGGACCGTCAAGCTAGGCTGTGAGATCGTTGAGTGTGCGAGCTAGAGAGGGGGGAGATCTTCATGCGCACCCAGTGTTCGAACCTCAAAGGTTTTGCCCGAACCCGAAATCCGTCATTTGGCATGCCAGGTAGGGGTGCGCCGAAGCCTTCTTCTTCGTTGATCCATGCTTCGTCACTACACCAAGCTCATGGCTGACGCTCGCCGGGCTCGCGCAGACCACCGAGCCGCTCTCGCCGCCCATGTCGCTTAGACGTCCCAAGTAGGCGGGCCTCCCCGTCGTTCTCCATCACCCACCGCCAATGCCGTCACCGGTCTAGGGGCAAACAAGCAGCAAGCCTCTTCGCTGCATCCCTCTGTGCGCCGTGACAGCCACACCGCCACCCCGTCGCTGACTCCGGCCGGCTCGTCATCTCATGCTCGCCGTGCACCCACGGATGCGCAGGCCGCACTACTCATGCCGCGCGAGCTCCTGCGCTACCGTCCAATCAACGACCTACGCGAGGACTGGCTGGACTGCATCGCCGAGCTCGTCAGCGCCGCGGTAGGCTCTCCTGCACCATCCCTCTCACTGCCTCGCCTGCCCCCAGTTGCGGGCGATGTGGCTCATGGAGCACCTCCGCCTCCTCCGCAACAAGATGGCACCCTTGCACCGGGGCGTGCGGCTCAGGGAGCACCTCAGCCTCCCCCGCGTCAAGACGGCGTCCTCGCTCGAAGATGTGCGGCCCAACGGCGCGACCCACTGCGCCACTTGCCCGCGCACAAATAAAGAAGCTGCCAAGAGATTCCCCGTCCACAAGGAAACGCTCCACCACTCCCAGCTCCGCTGCGCCAGGATTGCTTGCTGCGACAGGGCCATGCGCCGTGTGCCATGGCGGCGCAGGGGCACCACGACCAAGTTCTGCCTTCACGACGGGCCGCGGTGGCCACGGCGGGCTGCCGCGCCTTCACTCCTGAGTTGCGTAGCGTCGTCTGGCCAGGCAAGTTCATGCCAGATCTGCCTCCTCGCTACGACGGCACCCCGACCCTGCGGAGTTTCTGCAGCTCTACGAGCTAAGCATCGAAGCGGCCAACGGTGACGAAAAGGTCATGGCGAACTTGATTCCCATGGCTCTCAAGAACGGCGCCCGCTCATGGCTCCTGAACCTGCCCCCAGGCTCGTTTCCTCCTGGGACGAGATGCGCGACCACTGCATCGCCAACTTCCAGGGCACTCACGACCGCCCCCGGTCGTGGGTGACCTACGCCGCATCAAGCAACAACCGAGAGAAACCCTGCAGAAGTACATCCAATGCTTCAACAGCACGCGAATCAAGATCCCCAAGGTAACGGACGAGGCCATCATCTCAGCATTCTCTGACGGCGTCCACGAAGTCAAGATGAAGGAGGAGCTCGCCATCCATGAAGAGTTGTGCATGACCTTGGAGCTGTTCAACATCATGACCAAGTGTGCAAGAGATGAGGAGGGACGCCTCTCCCTCCTCAAGCTCCCTGCTGCGGATCCAGAGGAGAAGAAGGCCAAGGCCAAGGACATGAAGCGCAAAGGAGTCGTCGTGCTCGCGGTGGAACCAGACACCAAGCGCGGCCGAGATCTTCCTGAGTCATCCAAGGGCAGCCGCACTTTCTACGCCATCCACAACGTGCGCACGCACAACACTAATGACTATCAGGAGCTCAGGGCCATTCGAGATGGACGCTTTGGTCGACGCCCCGAGCGCAATGACCGGGGCTACGACCAAGGAGGTGGATGTGGTGGAGGACGTTGGGACGACCGTGGGCCCCGCCAAGAGTGGCACGACCAACCTCGCGAGGATCGTTGGCAGGACCAACCTCGTGAAGCTATCACCTGCATCTCGGGCGGAGCTCAAGCGCCAGCCTCTCAATGAGTCTTCAAGCAGTTTGCTCGTAAGGTGAACGCAGTCCTCCCCAGGCTTGAGGCCACACGCCCGCACAGATGGTCCAAGTACGCCATCACCTTTAGCTTGGCAGACCGGCTCAAGTGCGCGGCAACGGCCGGCGTTCTCCCGATGCTTTGTTCACCCGTCATCAGCAATGTCCAAGTGACCAAGACCCTCATCCACGGCGGTGTAGGGCTCAATGTCCTGTCCGTCGAGACTTTCTACAGCCTTCAAGTGCCATACGATCAGCTCCAGCCTACCAAGCCTTTCTCAGGAGTGACTGACGGCTCTACCACCCTGATAGGGCAAGTTCGTCTCCCTGTCACCTTCGGTCAACGTGACAACTACCACACCGAGCTCATCGACTTTGACGTTGCCCACATCCGTCTGTCGTACAATGCCATACTTGGGTACCCAGCACTGGCCAAATTCATGGCAGTCGCCCACCATAGCTACAACGTCCTCAAGATGCCCCGAAGCGGTGGAATCATCACCATCCCCTGCGAAGAAAGAGACGTGGTGTGCTCCCTTGAGCACGCCTTCCAAGCTACATCACTCGAAGACCCCGACAACAACGCAATGCAGTACCCTCCTGAGGCCAACCCCAAGAAGAAGAAGTAGCTGCTCCACACGGCTCCTCAAGGGAGCGGCTCCTCCGGCGGCACCACTTCAGGATCTACGCCCGCGCCTCGGGCGCCTCTCCCCCTCGCATAGGGAGGCGTGCCCGGCGCCTTCCTCGGGCAGGGCTCGGGGGCTCTCTTCTGGAGGGCCTCAGACCTGGCCAGCATCACGAGGGAGGCGCTCGGGCACCAGGTGGAGGCATGCTTCGCGGCACGTTTCCCTCAGGAGGGAGCCAGGCGAAGAGCGCCTGGTGCTCAGGAGTTTGTCGACAAGGCATCTCAAGAGCTTCAGGAAGCAATAGCAATACGCGGCGACCGCCGCCCACCTGGCGTTGCTCCCCACCCAGGCGAGGGTGGTGAGTTGCGCGTCTGTATCGACATCCCAGGGCTCAACCGGGCCGCATCTCAGGACCGCTTCTGGCCTTCGCGTGTTGGACGCTGCGAAGGTCGGCCTCACAGCTACGTTTGCATGCCATTCGGCCTGCCGAGCGTGGCTGCTGCCTTCCAGCGCAACCTATGGAGCGTCATGGCGGGTCAGGAGGACAGGCATCACACAGTCCTGGCAGAAATAGAGACAGTCCTCTGGAGGCCGCCCGAGCCTCCAGAGCCTCCTGAGGCTCAGGGCCCCGGCGGCTCGTGAGGGGCGACTTCTTTGCTACGCGTCTTCAGCTACCCCAACACTCATTCGGCAACCAAACCAGGTGACATCTTTCGAAGTTCATTTAGCTGGGAGCGCCCCTTGGGCTGCATCATCCCCAGGCCGCGTGGGTCCGTCCCTACAGCATGTATCGTTCCTCTGTTTACCTGAGCCAGTTTGCTTCTCATGCATAATCCATTTATGGTTATCACCTGCTTGATTGTCACCCTCAAAGTGAGCCGCGCGCCGATTGTCTTTCTTAAGGATCCTTCGGGCCCGTCCCTGCAGCGTCGACAAATCCAACGGCTGAGCTCTGTCTGGCGGGCCGGCCCCGTTCACGTCACCTCCTGGGGCTGTTGGTTCTTGGCCTTCTCATGTGATAGCCTCAGGAAATCCTTTCGGCGTGGGTTGTCTAACCATATCATAGGACTGCCACAGCCAACAAGATTCAAGACCAGGCGCAACCCGCCTTGAGGTAGGGCCTCATGAGTCCCACGCCGGCTCAAGAGCACCCAGATACACCTCGCCTAACCCTGCCATGCAAGCCATGCACTAGGGCGGGGCTGTACACCCCCCGGGGGCTCTCTGCAGTAGGGACTCCCTCCAACAAGCCAGCAATGGGCGGGCGATCATGGCGGCGATTTGTTCCCCTCCTCGCGCTGACCTGCAGGAACTACCTGAGGACTATAGCGGGCGGTACCGCGGACTCTCTCTCTACTCCCATGCAATTCGCTTGCGCGTTAAAAGGGGGCTCCAGAGCGTCGCGACTCAGGAGCTCTTACTGGCTCTCCAGCCCTTACCGCCTGGCCTTGACCACGGCATCGCGACCTGGCATACTAGCGGCAGCTGAGCTTGCTTGAGGGTCGGGACCTGAGGACGTAGAGCACCAGGAAGAACATGGAGAAGAGAGGGAGGCCCGCACGGGCCTAACCTAGCTACCCAGTAGCGGCCGACACCCAAGTCTGGTGTGGCATGGGAAGCCGGCTTCAGAATGCCAAGATAAGTCTTGTACCTGGACCAACCCAGCGCTGCGACATAAGATTCTCTCCTTTTCACTGCCTTGCTGCGGCAACATTGCCTCGCTTTCCCATCCTTTGGTAGCTTATTGCGCGCTAAAGGGGACCTCTCGAGCATCGCGCCTCGGGAGCTCTTACTGGACATTGGGCCGCTCACCTCCTGGCCTTGACCACGGCATTGTGACCTGGCACATCACCGACTGCAGCCTGCCTGGAGACCGGGACCTGTCAATGTAGAGCACCAATAAGGGGGAGACCGAGCCTCAGCAGGACATGCTCTCGCAAATTTTCAACAATAAGAATAATATCAACCAAAGGAATTACAGACGCTTTACACACCCCCGCGGGGTCCATTTCGATTCATCATAGGGAACAAAAGGAAGGGAATTTCTAGGGGCTCTATCTACACGCACCAGACGTCGCCGACGCCATCATCAACAGTGGGCCACGGAAGGCTGGTGCCAACCCCATCAGATCAACAGCGGCGGCGGCCAGACGCTGCGACCTTGCTCCGGGCCCGACAAGATCTCGGGGGCACGTAGCTGTCGTCGCTCGTCTCTGGAGTCTCCACGAGCTCGGGAGAGTCGCTGGACCACCAGGAGCCATCACTATCGCTGGAGGAGCTGCGGGCGAGGCCAGCGGCAGGCCCAGCGCCCGCCGCTGTGCCTTCCTGGCGACCCCCTTCAGGACAGCACTCCAAGCAGCGGCCTTCCTCGTCAAAGACCTTGAAGAACAGCGTGGAGGCGCCGTCATACTCAAAGTGGATGGCTCGGGCGCCGTTCGCGCGGCAGGCTCGGGCGACCTCACCCCAGCCTCGAGTCATGAAGATCCTCCCGGAGGCGACGGCTTCAACTTCCGCTCCAGTCGCCGGGGCATTGCAGTCGGCGTGCTGCAGCCAAAGCTCGAGGGGGGCCCTCGGCGGCATCCCGGCGGCGAAGAACTACGGGAAGCGAATCCAAGTGCTTGGTGGCATCGCAGCCCACAGCACAAATTCGTGCGAGGAGTCCGTGGCATGGACTCCTGGGGAAACGGCGTATGGCACCATGGCATGGCAAGCACGGCCCTGGCGCGGGCAGCGACGCTCATCGCTCCTTCCTCTGGGGCCCTCGACACGAGCGTGCAAGGGCAACGGGTACCCAGGAGGTGGCCTCTCATACCACGGCCGCGACACCACCGGCCTCACGACCGTCTCACGACGATGGGTCCTCCTCTTCTTCAGTGGGACCAGCTCAGGCTTGTTGAGGGGAGTCTTGCCCTTCTCCACGGCCGAGAACCTCTGTATCAGTGCCATGACCACACCAGCAAGCAGTGGGGCAAGGAAGAAGAAGACGCGGGAGAAGCGAGGAAGATATGGGTGATGGGGGCTCCGCCCCCACTTCCCATTTATAGCCAACGGGAGGCCAACTGCCAGCCTCCACGATCCAAGGTAATAATGATCTTTTTCCTGCATGCAGTAGGGACTCATCAAGTCGGGCAGTTTCCGAGGCTGTGTGGGGAAGGGGAGACGCCCACGTCCAATCAATCGCCACGCGTTGACCAAGGCCGCATGCTATTGGGGCCCGTGGTGCTCCGCACTTGCCCTTTGGCTTTGTCTCGAAACCAAGCCCGAGCGTGCCTTGGGCTCGAGGGCTACTGTCGCCGTTCTGGGAATGGGGGTCCCCAGACTTGCCTGACTGCGGCCCGCAGCATGGCTCCTCCAGCGGCCCAGTACGGCCCATCTTCACCAACAAACATTCAAGACCCTCGCGAGGGGCCAAGCCTCGCAAGGCGGACAACATAAGACCTCCTCAGGGGCGGCCTCACCAGGCTGGCTCGTGAGGGGGGAGAGATCAAGGCAAGGCAAACCTCGTGAGGTTCCAATGATGCAAGCCATCACGATCAAGACCAGGTGGGCGCAAGCGCGCATAGTGTCCTCGTTTCCTCTTTGGTGTTAAGGAGGCAAGCGCAGGCGACGAGTTCCGAGGCATCAGGGAAAGGTTTCCATATCGGTGCAACAAGACCAAGACCAACAGGACGGCAGGACAGAGGTCACTGTGGAGCCCAAGACGGCGTCACCACCAGAGCCTTTGGCAGGCGAAGACTACTTTTGTCAGGATAGCTTGTACTAGTTGTCCCCCTTCAAATTGGTCGTTGTGGGATCCCTTCCCGCTCAATATTTGGGAAGAGGACCAGGGCCTCTATAAATAGGACTAGCCACCACCATAGCTAGGGGGCGGATCGATCGGATCTTGGATCGGAGCCATTCCACCCTTAGCCTCACACAAGTTCACCAAGCACAAGAATACCTCTCTTCAGAAGGCCGTTCTTCCCCTGTAACTGTTCATCATCAGCCCACGAGGCAATCCACCACACCACACTGGGGTAGGGTATTACACCACAATGGTGGCCCGAACCAGTATAAATCTTGTGTCTCATGTTCTTTGGGTCCGTCAAGCTAGGCCATGAGAACATTGAGTGTGCAAGCTAGAGAGGGGGGAGATCTTCGTGCGCACCCTAGTGTTCGAACATCAAGGGTTTTGCCGGAACCCGAAATCCGACAGGGATGGGCTCCTGCTTGGGTGTCCCTTTCGTCCTCTCCTCTTCCCACTTCAATACCTCATGGAGGGAAAACAAAATTAGGATATTACGGGGAACTTATCTTTTTTCAATCTTAAACTGCAGGCACTTGCCAAATTTTAGTTCAAATAATGTAATCTCTTGAGTCCATGTTTGTGTTCTGTAAGGTCTATACTTGTTTGATCAACATATCAATGAAAAAGATGTACCTTACCAGGAACCCGTGCATGTATATTTCCATGCAGAGGTGGAATGCCCCTTTATTTGTAAATAAACGAGTTTCCTCTGGCAGTCTATCCTACAGGTACCCTCTATTTTGTTGCCGGGGACTAAGCCTACCGGGCACAAATTGTGATGAGGGACCAGCCCCCCGCAAAACTTTTTTTATCAAAGGCCACTGCAACCATCCTGATCGAAGCAGCATTCGAGCCAAGGAACAGGAGCACCTAAGTTTCAAAAAAGGCGGCGAGGTTTTCCTATGCACAAGTATTTTGCTTACATAACACGTATGGACAGGAGATAGAACTTATCTATTTGGCTAGCCAGAGATCACAGTGTTGGTTCATCCTTCCAGCTTGCTGTAGAGGCCAAGCTCACAGTAGCAACCTGAAGTTTTAATGCAGATGGAAATGATGAAAGATGCGACCTTGTCTATATGCATATCCAATGCTCATGAAATGCTTATTCATGCAATGCTCATGAAATGCTTATGCATGCAACTTGTCGGGGGCCCCCAGCGCTTCATTCATTTTCTCTCTTGCTCAGGGTCTGCGCCTGGCTTTGTACAAGGGTGTAGGATCGAAAGTATGTATAGAGGGGGGTAATTAGACTACTTGACCAAATAAAAAATCTAGCATTTTCCCAATTTTAAGTCTTGGCGGATTTTAACAACTTAGCACAAGTCAAGCAATCAACATACACATGCAAGTCTAAGAGTATAGCAGCGGAATATAAAACATTTGCATATGAAGGTAAAGGGAGGAGTTTGGAGGGAGCAAACGCAATGTAGACATGGAGATTTTTGGTGTGGTTCCGCTAGTTGGTGCTATCGTACATCCACGTTGATAGAGACTTCAACCCACGAAGGGTAACGATTGCGCGAGTCCACGGAGGGCTCCACCCACGAAGGGTGCATGAAGAAGCAACCTTGTCTATCCCACCATGGCCATCACCCACAAAGGACTTGCCTCACTAGGGTAGATCTTCACGAACTAGGCGATCTCCTTGCCAGTACAAACTCCTTGGTTCAACTCCACAATCTTGTTGGAGGCTCCCAAGTGACACCTAACCAATCTAGGAGACACCATTCTCCAAAAGGTAATAGATGGTGTGTTGTTAATAAACTCCTTGCTCTTGTGCTTCAAATGATAGTCTCCCCAACACTCAACTCTCTCTCTCTCTCTCACAGATTTTGATTTGGTAGAAAGATGATTTGAGTGGAAAGCAACATGTGGAAGGCTAGAGATCAAGATTCATATGGTTGGAATGGAATATGTTGGTCTCAACACATGAGTAGGTGGTTCTCTCTTAGAAAATGAATGCTGCAAGTATAGGCACGTTCTGGTGGCTCTTCTTACTAATAAAGGAAGGGTGGAGGGGTATATATAGCCTCTACGCAAAATCTAACCGTTACACATAATTTGCCAAACTCATTGGGACCGAATCTGAAAACTCGGTCAGACCGATTCAGTTCAAAATGTGTACGTTAGGCTTTTCGGTGGGACCGACATGTCAACTCGGTGGGACCGATTCCATTAGGGTTAAGGCACAACGTAATCTCGGTGAGACCGATTACACAAACTCGATGGGACTGATTTTGGTAATAAGCTAACTAGAGAGTTGGTCAGGCAACTCGGTCGGACCGAATCGCTCATTTCGGTGAGACCGAAACGTTACAAAAGGGAAAGAGAGAGTTTGCATTGCGAACCCGGTGGGACTGATCACTCATCTCGGTTGGACCGAAACATTACGAAGGGAAACGGAGAAAATTTGCAATCCCATCTCGGTGAGACCGAGATCCCTATTGGTGAGACCGAAATGACTAGGGTTTCTGGCAATGGCTATGTCAAGTAAACTCGGTGGCGCCGGATAGAACTTTTTGGTGGGCCCGAGTTTGACTTTTGTTTTGGGACATATGTGGATATGAGAAAGTGGTTGAGGGTTTTTTTGAACATATCACTAAGAATTTTGAGCAAGTAAGCCATTAAGCAACACCTCATTCCCTTTAATTGTATTGGCTTTTCCTATGGACTCAGTGTGATCTTGGATCACTAAAATGAAAATGTAGATTCTTGAGCTTGAGCCAATGTGTGTCCTTAGCATTTTGAGAGGTCTGCATTCCTAATCCATGCCATGCCAATCATTGAACTTTCTGAAATGGTCATCTTGAAATAGTATTAGTTCAATGAGCTATATGTTGTTAGTAATTACGAAAACCACCCAAGGATAGTTGCACTTTCAATCTCCCCCTATTTGGCAATTGATGACAACATATAGATCAAAGCTTCAACAAATGATAATAAGATTTAAATACATCGTCGCTTTGAGAAGTATGTGATAAGCAAGAGCTCCCCTAAATTTGTGCATTATTTAAGATATGCTTTTGAATGCAAATGCACAACCGATTAGGATCATGGGTCACTCTTCCATGTCACATACATCTTGGTGGAGCGCTCAAAATGATAGGAATTAAAACATGCACTCATCACCAAGCAAAGTGAATGATCATATAGGGATATAAAAGATAATGTCATCCAGGCAAGCATTAAAGTATAATATGATCAAACAAATGATCATACAAGTATCTCACACAGACATAAAGTATCAAACGAGCACACACACACACAAAAGGTTCAACCAAATAGCAAGAGAGACAAAGCAACAAAACACTCTCTCTCAAAGCCTATGATCTATACATTTCTCCCCCTTTGGCAACAAGTTACCAAAAAGTTTGAAAATGCATAGTGTTATGGGTCTCTCAGGCTTGGTCTTCAGGAGGTGGTGTAGAGAGAACTCCAAGGACGAAGGCATCAGTGGATGATGTTGGAGCTGGTGGAGTGGGTGCTGGAGGAGGCACAGAGGTTGTTGCTAGTGCAGATGAAGTAGCTCTTGTATCTAGCACTGGCACTGCAGCTGACCCCTGACTTCTTGGCACATGCTGAAAAGCATCCGTAGTTGCCTTTCCTCTCTTCTGATCTACTTCCTCCTGGAGTTTTGCTTCTGCATCTTCTTCAACTTCAGGCACTGGGGCCTTGCTCTTTTCTTTAGCTGGGATGTTCTTAGTGCTTCTCTTGGGCTTAGGAGGCTTCTGAGCTTGAGCTGCAGCCTTGGGGGCAGTATTGGGCTTTGAAGGGGCAGCCCTTGACTTAATGGCATCCCCCATAAGCTTCTGGGACTTGGGTGCTGGTGCAGCATCATCTTCCTCTTCTTCTGGATCTCTCATTATAGAGGATCTACCAATGACTCTGGCAGTGGTCTGCTTGACCCTCTCTTTCCTTTTCTTTCCCTCTCCAGCAGCCTCTTCAGTTGGCTTAGGGATTTCAGCAGTTGAGGCTCTGGCCTTTAGGTTTGGCACCCTCTTGGCAGGGGTCTTCTTGTGCAATCGAGTCTTAGTTGTTGCAGCAGTATGATATGTCCATTTTGCATCATGCTTTTATATCGATATGTATTGCATTATGGGCTCTTATTACACATTATGTCACAATACTTATGCCTTTTCTCTTATTGTACAAGGTTTGCATGAAGAGGGAGAATGCCGGCAGCTGGAATTCTGGGCTGGAAAAGGAGAAAATATTACAGACCTATTCTACACAACTCCAAAAGTCCTGAAACTCCATGAAAGTCAGTTTTGGAATATATTAAAAATATTGGGCGAAGAAATCACCAGAGGGGGCCAGCCACCATCCACGAGGGTGGGAGGTGCGCCCTGCCCCCTGGGCGCGCCCCCTGCCTCGTGGGCCACCTGGCAGGCCCCCGATGCCCATCTTCTGGTATAAGGTGTCTTTTTCCCTGAAAAAAAACCAGAAGGAAGCTTTCGGGACGAAGCCCCACCGTCTCGAGGCGGAACCAATCTAGGGCTCCGGTGGAGCTATTCTGCCGGGGGAACATCCCTCCGGGAGGGGGAAATCGTCACCATTGTCATCACCATCGATCCTCTCATTGGGAGGGGGTCAATCTCCATCAGCATCTTCACCAGCACCATCTCCTCTCAAACCCTAGTTCATCTCTTGTATCCGATCTTTGTCTCAAAACCTCGGATTGGTACCTGTGGGTTGCTAGTAGTGTTGATTACTCCTTGTAGTTGATTCTAGTGGTGTTATGTGAACGTCGACTAGATGACACTTCACCATTTTTTGGGCCTAGGGGAAGCCATTGGGAAGTAATAAGCAGATGATGGGTTGCTAGAGTGACAGAAGCTTAAACCCTAGTTTATGTGTTGCTTCGTAAGGGGCTGATTTGGATCCATATGTTCCTTGTTGTGGTTAGGTTTACCTTAATTCTTCTTTCGTAGTTGCGGATGCTTGCGAGGGGGGGGGTTAATCATAAGTGGGATGCTTGTCCAAGGAAGGGCATTACCCAAGCACCGATCCACCTACATATCAAATTATCAAAGTAACAAACGCAAATCATATGAGCATGATGAAAACTAGCTTGACGATAATTCCCATGTGTCCTCGGGAGCGCTTTCCTTTATATAAGAGTTTGTCCAGGCTTGTCCTTTGCTACAAAAAGGATTGGGCCATTTTTCTGCACCTTGTTTACTTTTGTTACTTGTTACTCGTTACGAATTACCTTATCACAAAACTATTTTTTACCGAAAATTTCAGTGCTTGCAGAGAATACCTTACTAAAAACTGATTGTCATTTCCTTCTGCTCCTCGTTGGCTTCGACACTCTTACTAATCAAAAGGACTAGATAGACCCCCTAGACTTGTGGGTCATCAAGACTCCTTTCTGGTGCTGTTGCCGTGGAGTGAAGCGCCTTTGGTAGGTGGAATTTGGTAAGGAAAAATTTATATAGTGTGCTGAAATTTACTGTCACTTGTTACTATGGAAAATAATCCTTTGAGGGGCTTGTTCGGGGTATCTTCACCCCGACCAGTAGAGCAAATAGTTTCTCCTCAACCTACTGAACCTATTGAAATTGTTTACTTTGAAATTTCTTCGGGTATGATAGAGAAACTGCTAGCTAATCCTTTTATAGGAGATGGAACATTACATCCCGATATGCACCAAATCTATGTGGATGAAGTTTGTGGATTATTTAAGCTTGCAGGTATGCCCGAGTATGTTATCAATAAGAAGGTCTTCCCTTTATCTTTGAAAGGAAAGGCATTGACATGGTTTAGGCTATGTGATGATATTGGATCATGGAATTACAACCGATTGAAATTGGAATTTCATCAGAAGTTTTATCCTATGCATCTGGTTCATCGTGATCGTAATTATATATATAATTTTTGGCCTCGCGAAGGAGAAAGTATCACTCAAGATTGGGGGAGGCTTAAGTCAATGTTATATTCATGCCCCAATCATGAGCTCTCAAGAGAAATTATTATTCAAATTTTTTATGCTCGGCTTTCTCTCAATAATCGCTCCGTGCTCGATATTTCTTGTATTGGTTCTTTTATGATGAAGACTATTGTCAGGACCCCGATTCCAAGTCACACCGATCTAGCCTGTAACACCTCATATCACTTTGCGGCCTCACGCACGGTATTCCCACGGGTGTCGCCTTACCATGGCCTAGGACCGTTTGCGCCTTTTG
Source organism: Triticum urartu (assembly GCF_003073215.2). Classification (NCBI taxonomy): domain Eukaryota; kingdom Viridiplantae; phylum Streptophyta; class Magnoliopsida; order Poales; family Poaceae; genus Triticum; species Triticum urartu. Next base: position 357,296,556 of record NC_053028.1, read on the forward strand.
GCTCATGTATATGATAGTGTCGCTAGCATCCATATGACAGAGAACCCGGGCCGACATGGCTAGTCGTGAACCCAAAGCGGCACTAACCTATGGGGACAGGCATACATGAATCACATCGAGCATGTCGGTCAGCAGCGTGTGAATTCGGGCTGTAGCACTAGGCTAACAGGACTCCGGGATGTCAATGAGTGACACTTCCCCGAAGGGACAGACACAGGAACAAAGTGAAACACATGCCGGCCAGTCAAGTGTCCTGAGCAGTAGTGCTGGGCTAGCAGGACTTCGGTGAACCGGGCTGTAGCGGACTACTATGGCTCATGGAAGCACTAGACTACATTTCCCCATAAGAGAGGCTGCCAAGGATAAACAACTAGATTGTCGGATCCCACACATACCAAGCATTTCCATCATACACACAATATGCTCGATATGTGTAAATATGACATGGCATCACAACAAAACTCTACAACTCAAAGTACTTTATTTTAAGGCTCCGGGGAGCCATACATAACATGTTCATACAGGTAGGGGTCACATGACCCGACACTCAAGTCATACAAGCATACAAGCACATGCGGAAGCAAATAAGTCTGAGTACAGACACTATTAAGAAAGAAGGCTTGACGAAGCCTGTCTATCTACATAGGGCCCTCCATGGCCAGAATCACCACCTGGGTGGCAAGTCACTCATCGACGTCGAGGTCTACATAAAACCCGTCGGAGGGGACGGTGTTGTCGTCTTAAAATAGTAATTAAAGCAACATGAGTACAAAGGTACCCAGCAAGTCTTACAACAGATCCTACTATACATGCTCATTCTCAAGAAGGTGGGGGAGTTATTGCAGCAAGCCAGCTTTGACTCTTGGCTAAGCTATCCTACGAGACACCACTTGTAAAATAGTTTCCACACACGAGTCCACTAATCACCAACACAATACCCCACCGAGGATCCTCCCTCGTCATCCTAGGAGAAGGCCATCCTCGGTACTCACACTTATCTTGAGTCTTTTAGTAGTAACCATTAACTTGTCTATGAACTACATAGGCAACCAAGTAGTCCTTTACCGCGGATGCGGCTATTCGAATAGTTTTATACCCTGCAGGGGTGTACTTCGTCACACATGTTTCCACCACTTAGCGTCTGCACACGACATGTGCTCGGCAGACTTCAAGCAAAAGCCAACGTGGGTGTAGACCACGACCTGACTAACCGCACAAGTCTCTAGTCTAAGTTTATCGCCTATTCGGGTTCCATCCGCAAGGAGATCCAGCCGGGGTGTCCTCAATGGCCCCAAACGATGTGTACAGGGTCCCGAGACGCCAAACGAGTGCCCGGCATACCCGGTCACGGTGTATCTACCGCATCATAGCCCACCCCTAGGTTCAGCGCTACGCACGGCCACCAACACATAACCTACAAACACCAGAAACTAGTTGCAACTCCTGGACAAAGGACGAGAGGGGTTAGTAAGTCGAGCGGGGTCATATTTCAGGGCCCAATGTGTGGTAGTAGCTGAATCTTAAATCACGCATACAGATCTTAGTTCTTAGGGACGGCCTCAATGAAACAACCCACCATGTACTCCTACATGGCCTCTCATCGATACCTTTACCAAATCATGTTCAACACATCCCTCACATTACCGACGTAATCATTTCACTCTTGCCCATCACCCAGATGAACCTGACCTGACACAACTCTAAGCATAGCAGGCATAGCAAGGTAGGAAACACATACATGGCTCAATCAACTCCTACACATGCTAGTGGGTTTCATCTAGTTACTGTGGCAATGACAGGTCATGCAGAGGATAAGGGTTCATCTACCGCAACACACAGCAGTTTGAAACGTTGTTGTCTTAATGCAGTAAATGAGAGCTGGAGCAAGAACATGGGATTGTATCGATATGATCAATGGGGCTGCTTGCCTGGTGGAGTAGTAGTAGGGTACTGCCCTTCAGTTGGATACTCGAGAATATCCTCGGAGGCAGAACCTACCATGAAAGACATCACAGAACACAATCATCACATGGCAATATGCAACAACATGATTCATGCTATGACATGGCAATATGAGGTGTCCTGGCTAATGCATTGTGAAACAAGTTGGTTTGAGTCTATTTGAATCAAGGATTCAAATGGAAGCTTATTTTCTTAAGCCATATAAGTGCATTAGCTTGTTTCACCTAAACAACAAGGTTAAAGTTTTTTTTCATGCATGAAACCATTACAGATAGAAAGATTGAATTTTTCTGATCAAATTTCATATATAAATCTTTGCATTTGGAGTTATAGATTAAAAGTTATGAATTTTTGAAGTTTGTAGTATTTTCTGAAATTTCTTGTATAAGAATAATTCCAGTAATTGAATTATTGCGTCAGCATTGCGTCAGGGTGATGTCAGTGGTCAACGGGGCCAGTCCAGGTCAAACCTGACCAGTGGGACCCGCGTGTCAGTAGTTAATTAACTAACTAAATTTAGTTAGTGCTAATCTAAGTTAATTAGCAGAGCGGTCCCACTTGTCATAGACTCAGGGGGAGTCAACTTGGGCCCACACGGGGTCAAACAGGGTCAAACTTGCCGGCGTTTAGCCACCGGCGAGGCCAGACGCGGAAGGGCAGTGCATGTTTTGTGCTCTGGCGACCAAATGGACGGCGGAGAGCTTCTACGCGTAGCTTGGAGCAAGCCGCGTCGTTGGGTGGCAGTGGTGGAGCTCGGGGTGGCCGGAAACATCGTCGGCGACGAGCTGTGCGGCTGCCGGAGCTCGGGTGAGGTCGAACCCGAGGCTACGGGGCACGACGAGGCACGTGGAGTGGTGCTACGGGTTCCTGCGAGCGCGGTGAGTGCGTTGGTCACGGTGGTGTGGCCGGTGGGTGGCCGGAGTCACGTCAGCGACGAGCTCGGTGGAGGCGGGTGCGGGTGAACGTGGTGCGGTGCATACGGTGCAGGAGAGAGTAAACGGAGAGGGGGAGGACGGAGCTGAGCTCACGGCGATTGCAGCAAGCGTCGAAGCGGGCTCGGGGAAGGCCGGAGCTGGGCGGGGCGACGATGGTGATCTCGGCGGCCAGAGTTGGGGGAGACGGGGTCAGGGGCGACTCCAGAGCGGGCGAGCACTCGGGGCTCGGCCTGCTCGACGTAGTTGATGACGGTCGAGCGAACGGACACGGTGACGCGGCACGGGGACGACGATGGACGCGGTTATCACGGTGGTGCGGGCGCGGCAGCGTCGGCCATGGTGCGGGAGAGCGAGGGAGAGGAGCTGGGGAGGAAGAGGCGTGTCTGCGAGCTCGGGGGAGAAGTGGGTGACCGAACCAGGGCAGCAGAACGGCGAGGGGAGGAAGCAGGGTGGCGGGCAGCTGCGTGGCGCGCGCTAGTGCCGGCGTCGAGCACCTGCCTGCCTGCGTGGCCAAGCCAAGCAGCTCGCTGGAGCGGTGGCTGGGCTGGGCCGGCCAGGCGGGCCTGCTAGGTAAGCGCCAGGTAATCCTCTACTCTCTGTGCTTTCTGTTTTTCTTTTTATTTATTCCTGTTCTGTGTTTTGAAATAGTAAAAATACTATTCCATTTAGCAAAAACCTGAAAATATTCAGAGGCACATTTGGGAATATTCTCAACGGCCTAAAAATACTTTCATGATTATTTGGGAATTTTAAAATATTTATAGGATTTAAATTGCCCAAATGCAAATAGTAATGATTTAATCCAATGACCTTATGTGTCCTGGAAAAATGTGAACCCATTTTGTCAGAGGTTCTAACCCCAAAACAAAAAGGGTGGACTTTTTAGAAGGGCATTTCAGGTTCATTGAAAAAGATTTTAGTAAACCCTAGTTGTTTCCAGGGGGTGCTGGGGGTTCTGCCATCCCCTTTTCAGTTTTCTGGTAAAATAAACATGATGCAACACTCTAATGCATGAACTAGCTAGGGTGTGACAACTATTGAATTCAGATGGGATTTATTGGAAAGAATTAACCGCAACTCTGAAGATTGGGAACTCGATGAAGGTAAGGAGTCAGGTATAACACCTAAGTTTGATTGTGTTAAATCTTTTATGGATACCGATGGTTTTCGTGAATTTAGCACTAAATATGGACTTGACTATGAGATAGTAGCTTCTTTTTGTGAATAATTTGCTACTCATGATGATCTCCCTAAGGATAAGTGGTTTAAATATCACCCCCCCATTGAAGTAAAAGTAGTTGAACCTATTAAAGTTGAAGAAAAGACTATCACTTATAATGTTGATCCTATTGTTCCTACCGCTTATATTGAGAAACCACCTTTCCCTATTAGAATAAAGGATCATGCTAAAGCTCCAACCGTGGTTCGTAAGAGTAATGCTAGAACATCTACACCCATGAACAAATTAAAGTTGAACCTAGTATTGCTATGGTTAAAGATCTCTTGGTCGATAATATTGATGGGCATGTTATTTACTTCTGTGATGAAGCTGCTAGAATTGCTAGACCCGATACTAAAGATAAGCATAGACCTGATGTATGCATGCTTGTCTGTTTATGTTAAAATAGGAGAACATTGCTATCATGGCTTATGTGACATGCGTGCTAGTGCGAGTGCAATACCTCATCCCTTATACAAAGAAAGAGATTATGCATGATATTGCACCTGCTGGATAGAAGATATTGATGTTACTATTAAGCTTGCCAATAGAGATACTATTTCACCAGTTGGGATTGTTAGAGATGTTGAAGTGTTGTGTGGGAAAGTTAAATATCCTACTGATTTTCTTGTTCTTGGTTCTCCACAAGATGACTTTTGTCCCATTATATTTGGTAGACCCTTCTTGAATACTGTTAATGCTAAGATAGACTGGAAAAGGATATTGTTTCTGTTGGTTTGGGGGATATGTCTCATGATTTTAATTTTGCTAAATTTCATAGACAACCCCATGATAAAGAATTGCCTAGTGAAGATGAAATTATTGGTCTTGCTTTTGTTGTCGTGCCTCCTAATGATCCTTTAGAACAATATTTGCTAGACCATGAAAATGATATGTTTATGAATGAAAGAAGGGAAATAGATGAAGTATTCTTTAAACAGGGACCTATTTTGAAACACAACTTGCCTGTTGAAATTCTGGGGGATCCTCCTCCACCCAAGGGTGATCCCGTGTTTGATCTTAAACCATTATCTAATACTCTTAAATATGCTTATCTTGATGAAAAGAAAATATATCATGTTATTATTAGTGCTAACCTTTCAGAGCAGGAAGAAGAGAGATTATTGAAAACTCTGAAGAAGCACCATGCTGCTATTGGATATACTCTTGATGATCTTAAGGGCATTAGTCCCACTCTATGCCAACACAAAATAAAATTGGAGAAAGACGCTAAACCGGTTGTTGATCACAAACGACGGTTAAATCCTAAGATGAAAGAAGTAGTAAGAAATGAAATACTAAAGCTTCTGGAGGTAGGTATAATTTATCCTGTTGCTGATAGTCAGTGGGTAAGTCCTGTCCATTGTATCCCTAAGAAGGGAGGTATTACTGTTGTTCCTAATGATATAGATGAATTGATCCCACAAAGAATTGTTACAGGTTATAGAATGGTAATTGATTTCCGCAAATTAAATAAAGCTACTAGAAAGGATCATTATCCTTTACCTTTTATTGATCAAATGCTAGAAATATTATCCAAACATACACATTTTTTGCTTTCTAGACGGTTATTCTGGTTCCTCTCAAAAACCTGTGTCAAAAGAGGATCAGGAAAAGACCACTTTTACTTGCCCTTTCGGTACCTTTGCTTATAGACGTATGCCTTTTGGTTTATGTAATGCACCTGCTACCTTTGAAAGATGTATGACTGCTATATTCTCTGACTTTTGTGAAAAGATTGTTGAGGTTTTCATGGATGATTTCTCCGTGTATGGAACTTCTTTTGATGATTGCTTAAGCAACCTTGAGCGAGTTTTGCAGAGATGTGAAGAAACTAATCTAGTCTTGACCTGGGAGAAGTGCCACTTTATGGTTAATGAAGTTATTGTCTTGGGGCATAAAATTTCTGAAAGAGGTATTGAAGTTGATAAAAGCTAAAGTTGATGCTATTGAAAAGATGACGTGTCCTAAGGACATTAGAGGTATAAGAAGTTTCCTTGGTCATGCCGATTTTTATAGGAGGTTCATTAAAGACTTCTCAAAAATTTCTAGGCCTCTGACTAATATCTTACAAAAAGATGTTCCTTTTGTCTTTGATGATGATTGTGTAGAAGTGTTTGAAATACTTAAGAAAGCCTTGATTTCTGCACCTATTGTTCAGCCACCTGATTGGAATTTACCCTTTGAAATTATGTGTGATGCTAGTGATTATGATGTAGGTGTTGTTCTATGACAAAGAGTTGATAAGAAATTAAATGTTATCCAATATGCTAGTAAAACTCTAGACAGTGCCCAGAGAAACTATGCTACTACTGAAAAAGAATTTTTAGCAGTTGTATTAGCCTGTGATAAGTTCAGACCTTATATTGTTGATTCTAAAGTAATTGTTCACACTGATCATGCTGCTATTAAATATCTTATGGAAAATAAAGATGCAAAACCTAGACTTATTAGATGGGTTCTCTTGCTACAAGAATTTGATTTGCATATTATTGATAGGAAGGGAGCTGAGAACCCCGTTGCAGACAACTTGTCCAGGTTAGAGAATGTTCTTGATGACCCACTCCCTATTGATGATAGTTTTCCTAATGAATAATTAGTTGTCATAAATGCTTCTCGTACTGCTCCATGGTATGCTGATTATGCTAATTACATTGTTGCTAAATTTATACCACCTAGTTTCACATACCATCAAAAGAAAAGGTTTTTCTATTATTTGAGATATTATGTCGGGGGAAACGACACCTATGGGATCACTGGGGTCCCTTTTTGCTATGGTTGGCGGGCGCGGGGTTGTGCAAAGAGCGGATCTAGAAGCCAGCACGAGGATCGTTTACCCAGGTTCGGGTCGCAAGGATGCGTAATACCCTAATCCTGCTTTGGTGTATATTTGAGTGTTCTTGAGTTCTTGAACTAGCTACGATGCATGCGTCGTCAAAAAGATCTGAATCCCCTCTCCATACTCCGCGGGCCTCCTTTTATAGTCAAAAGGGGTTGCCACAGTGGCACACAGGAGGTGGAAAAGGTATGCAGTGTCCGAGCTTATCGCATGTCATCATAGGACAAAGTGCATTCAATGCACTACTTAGGTATCCACTTGCTTTTATCGGGGGTGGTAACGAGGCACGTCCCATCTGTCGCTGCACCACCTTACTCCGACACGCGTCCAGGCCAATGAGGCATGCAGCGCCACACAAGCTGGCAGGCTGTTGAATTGGCGTGGTGGTAGGGTATCCACGAAGATCTGCATGCCGCCACGCTGGTGCTTGGCTGGTTGGATTAGTATTCGCGTACTGCCACGTGGGTACTTGCTTCAGTTGGTGGGTTGGCCGCTGAGCTGGGGCAGCGATGGGCCGGCAAGGTCTCGCCGCGGTCACGCATATATTCCCGGCAAGGGTCTTGCCGGGGTCTTGTGAATGCCCCCGGCAAGAGTCTTGCCAGGGCCTTGCAAGCATCTTCGGCATGGAGCCTTGCCGGGGCCTCGTGGGTATCCTCGGCAAGGAGTCTTGTGACTGTCTTGTCTTCTGGTCATCATCTAGTCTTGTGGACTCTCTGTATTCACAAACATTTGCATGCTAGCATGGAGGTGCCTCCCGAGCCTCGGTTCCAAAGTGGTCGATGGTGTTGGAACCCTTGGGCTCAAGGGTGGCGGCTCTGCTGTTGTCGGGCAAGTTGCCCTGGCAAGGTCCTTGCCGGGGGAGTCCACCTCGCCCTCCTGCTCCTCGTGTTTTTGGCTTGGCGTTGTTCTGGTTGTCTGGTGGTTTTTCTTCCTCTGCCCCGCTAGATGTGGCCACAGGCGCGACTCCAACTGCCCGCGCACAAGTAAAGGGGTACAAAAGAGAGCCCCCACTTTTGTGCATCGACACATTACTTCTGGGATGACCCACACCTTTATAAAGGAGTAGATGGTGTTATTGGACGTTATGTACCTGAGCATGAACAGGAATAGATCCTACGCAAGTGTCACTCAAGGCTTATGGAGGACACCACGCTAGAGATAGAACTGCACATAAGGTATTGCAATCTGGTTTTTATTGGCCTACTCTTTTCAAAGATGCCCGTAAGTTTGTTTTGTCTTGTGCTGAATGTCAAAGAATTGGTAATATTAGTAGATGTCAAGAATGTGTATGAACTATTCACTTGTTATTGAACCATTTGATGTTTGGGGCTTTGAATATATGGGACCATTTTCTTCCTCTAATGGGTATACACATATTTTAGTTGTTGTTGATTACATTACTAAGTGGGTAGAAGCTATTCCAACTAGTGGTGCTGATCATAACACCTCTATTAAGATGCTTAAAGAATTTATTTTTCCGAGGTTTGGAGTCCCTAGATATTTAATGATTGATGGTGCTTCACATTTTATTCATGGTGCCTTTCGTAAAATGCTTGCTAAGTATGATGTTAATCATAGAATTGCATCTCCATACCACCCACAGTCTAGTGGTCAAGTATAACTGAGTAATAGAGAGATTAAATTGATTTTGCAAAAGACTGTTAATAGATCTAGGAAGAATTGGTCCAAGAAACTTTATGATGCACTATGGGCCTATAGAACTATCACATCCCTAGTTCCGGTATGCTCTGGGCTAGCTAGTCATGTGTTGCATCATGTTGAAATTAAAATTAAACTTGAAATGGGAACTGATAAACCCTAGCAGCAAATGAAATTCAACTAGGGTCAAAATTAAATCTTTTCAATGAACCCAAAATCCCCTTCATAAATGTTCATCATTTTTGAATTGTTCTAGAACCTCTAACAAAAATGGTGCACACTTCTCTAGGACACTCTGGATTTTTGAATTAAATCATAAATATTTTAATTTGGACATTTAAATTCTACAAAATATTTTAAATGTCCAAATAATCTGGAAAGCATTTGAGGGCTGTTGGAAATGTTTTCAAAGTGCCCACAATTATTTTCAGGATTTTACAAATGAATTTGTATTTTTAATAATTCAAAACAGATGCAAACAATAGAAAACAGAAACTAAATAGAAAAACAGAAAAGAGAGAGAGAAGAAATCTTACCTGGTACAGCCACCTGGCCCAGCACAAGAGGCCCAGCCCACAAGGGTATCCTTGTCTTCTACCCCTGCCAAAAGGCAGAGGCGAACCAGATCACGACGCCAGCCGTGCCAGCACCTGCTTCGCGCTGGCGAGCTCACCTTCATTCCAACCGCGCCTGGAGAACACCCTGGCCCCTCTCGCTGTTCCCTCCTCTCTCTGGACCTCCCTCCCCTCTCTGCTCTCTCTCCCACGCGACCACCGAAAGTAGCCGAAGCCCGCCACTTTTCGTAGCCGTGGCCACCGGCCACCGCACCCCCTTCCGACATGCCCATCGACTTCGCCGCGATGCCTCGCGCCTCCAAGTGAAAGAACGCAAGCCCGGACGGCCTTCTTCCCTGCCAACGCCGCCGTCCTTGACCTCGGGTGCCGGTGATCCATGCCATCGATTCGCCGGACCCCGTGCCTCCCCTGCCTTGCCAGCAGCACTAGCAGACCCGCGGGTGAGCCGCTGCTTCTTTTCCCCCTACTCCCATGGTCGCCCGCGTCCTCTAGGCCGAAGTTGCACGGACGTAGAAGCTCCCGGCCACCGCACCAACAGCAGCCGTAGCTCGCGTCCGAGCACCGTTGCGCTCTCAGGATGCTCCGAGGAGCTGAGTGCAGCCACCTGTTCGCCCTGCCGTGCACAATAGCGCCGAACCCGACTTTGCCGAGCTCCGGCCACCGAAAAGCTCGACGCCGTCGATGCTATACACCACCCCGGCCACCGCTGCTTGCTCCGTTGGATGCGGATGAGCACCAGCTCCATGCAGAGCCCCTCCGCCACTCGTTTGGTCACCGGAGGAGCAAACCCGATGCCCCCGCCGTGGCATGTGGTCGCCGGTGATTAGCCGCCGACTAAACGTGTCATTATGCCTAATTAACCACCCAATTAGTAGCTGACAGATGGGACCCACTCACTATTTAACCCAAGTTTTTTTCGCTTCAGATTAGTTTATAACTCTGGGGGACCCACCCATCAGAGTTGACTCTGCTGACGTGTCCGTTGACCAGACCCACCTGTCTATGGTAGTAAATGACTCTGGGTCACTGACCAGGGGGCCCCACTGGTCAGGTTTGACCTGGCTAACCGTGGTTGACCGCTGACGTCACTATGACACGCTGCTGATGTCGTAAATACATTTGCTGGGCTTTTCCTATATAGAAATAAATCTGAAAATTTAAGAAAACGTTTAAAACTTCTAAAATTCATAGAAATTAAACCGTAACTCACAATGGAATAACTTATATATGAAAAATTATTAGAAAAATCCAATCTATCCATCTGTACCATTTCCATGCATGTTAGAACAACTTATGGTTTCTGTTGAGGACAAATCAAAAGAATGGCATTTGAATAATCACATATGGAGTTTGAATTTGAACCTTGTGTTCAAACCAACTCCATTTAAATCGTTTCTAGATGCATTAGGTCAAATCACATCATATTGCCATGTCATTATCATGCATCATATTGTTGCATTGCATTGATTGTGTTCCCTCTTGTTTGCCGGAGTTTGTCCCCTCTCAGTTGACGTGGTTCCGACGATGAGATCGATGACACCGATGAAAAACTATACTGTCTTCAGAAGTGCCAGGCAAGCAAAACCCCCTTGTTCATTCCGATACAATCCCACTCTCTCAGTTCTGCTCTCTTTTACTGCATTAGGACAACAACGATTCAACTGTTACAGGCTGTGGTAGTTGAACCCCTTTCCTCTGCATGACCTGTCATCGCCACAGTAAGTAGATGAAACCCACTAGCATGAGGAGGAGTTGTTTGAGCCCTGATGTGCCTACTCATTCATGCTTGTTGTCATGCTTGCTACTGCTTAGAGTTGAGTCAGGTCTGATTCATCAGGGATGAATTGGAATATGGTGAACATGTCTTACTGTTGAGAACTAAGTGTGTGAACACGATTTGGTAAAGGTAGCAGTGAGAGGTCATGTAGGAGTACATGGTGGGTTGTCTTATTGAAACCGTCCTCAGGAACTAAGTTCTGTGTTTGTGATACATGAACAGTTACTACCAGACATTGGGTTCTGGTAACTCGACCCCTCTCGACTTATTAATCGCCTCGATCTCTGTCCAGGAGTTGAAAATAGTTTCTGGTGTTTGTAGGATATGTGTTGGGGGCTGTGCGTAGCGCTGAGCCTAGGGGTGGGCTATGATGCGGTAGAGACACGAGGCACGGTGTACCGGGATGCCCATTTGGTGCCCTGGGAACCCTTCTCTCATCGTATGGGGCCGTGAGCGATACCCCGGCTGGATCTCCTTGCGGATGGAATCCGAATTGGCGATAAACCTGGACTAGAGACTTGCATGGTTAGTCAGGTCATAGCCGACTCCCTCGCCAGGCTTCCGCTTGAAGGTTGCTGAGATACATGACATGTACATGGTGGTAAGTGGCGAGAGCATGTGTGAAGAAGTACACCCCTGCAGGGTTCATAGGATCTATTTGAATAATCGCGTCCGCGGTAATGGACTTCTTGGTTGCCTTTACAGTACATAGACAAGTGAAAGTGGATACCCTAAAATGCGCAAGATAAGCGTGAGTGCTATGGATGGCATTCTTGTAGGGAGACGGGAGCGGATCCATAGTGGTGTATTGATTGGTGAATATGTGGACTCGTGTGCGCCACCTCAAAAGAGTTACTTGCAGTAGTAGTTCAGGTTAGCCACTGAGTCAAACTGGCTTGCTGCAGTTAAACCCCACCATCCCTTTGTTGATAATGATGCATATGTAGATAGTTCTGATGTAAGTCTTGCTGGGTACATTTGTACTCACGTTTGCTTAATTCATGTTTTTGCAGAAAGACTTCAGTCTCGCTAGTAGTTCCATATGGACTTCGATGTTTAGCTTGTTACCTCAGCTACGATCTTGTTCCCTCGGCAGTGTCTTGTAGATAGTCAGGCTTCTCAGCCTTTTTCATTTGTAATTGTCTGTACTCAGACATGATTATGCTTCCGCTTGTTTCTTGTATGCTTTGTATGTTGGGTCATGAGACGCATGTTTGTAATATCTGGCTCTTCGGAGCCTAATTAATAAATACTTTGAGTTGGAGAGTTTTGTTGTGATGCCATGTTGTATTTGCACATATCAAGCATATTGTGTGTATTGAAATGCTTGGTATCTGTAGGATTTGACAACCTAGTTATTTATCCTTGGTAGCCTCTCTTACCGGGAAATGTCTCCTAGTGCTTCCACTGAGCCATGGTAGCTTGCTACTGCTCCGGGACACTTAGGCTGGCCGGCATGTGTCCTTATTCGTTCATGTGTCTGTCCCTTCGGGGAAATGTCACACGGTGTCTACTAGAGTCCTGTTAGCCTGCTACAGCCCGGATTCCCCGGAGTCCTGTTAGCCCAGCTGCTATAGCCCGGATTCACTCGCTGATGACCGACACGTTCGTTGCTGGGTCATGTATGCCTCTCCTTGTAAGTTAGTGCCACTTTGGGTTTACGACTAGGCATATAGGCCCGGGTTCTTTGCCATATGGATGCTAGCAACACTATCATATACGTGAGCCAAAAGAGGCAAAAGGTCCTGGGCCAGGTAAGGTGGCACCCGTGGAAATACCGTGTGTGAGGCTGCAAAGTGATATGATGTGTTACATGCTAGATAGGTGTGACTTAGGATCGGGGTCTCGATAGCTTTGGTATCAGAGCTTGACTGCCTGTAGGATTACCAAGCTAAACTAGTCGAAGTTGAGTCTAGAAATGCTTTAGTTATATAAGGGAATTGATTTTGGATGGGAATGTAAGGCTCTTTTTACTCCTTTACCTTATGTCCTTTTGATCTGAGTCAACCTCTTCTCTTCTATGGGGGGTAAAGAACTAGGCTTCTCATCTTTCTATCAGGATCACGTGTTACTAATCTGTAGGCTTTATAGGATTGTTGGATTCAAGCCTCAGTTCAGTTCTTACTACCTCCGTCTGTTAACAGTTGCTCTTGGAACATTGATATTGTGATGTTGAGTGGTTATGCCACCATTTTGCAGGATGTCTCAATTTTTTTTGAGCATTTACAACCGTTATACTGTCCGAGTCATCCCAGGTTTCTAAATAGTCTGATGCATTTGCAAATCCCTTCTTTCCATTCTCGATGTTCCTTTGGGCCAGATTAACCACACTAACCAGTGAGTTGAGGTACTCTATTGTCTCGACATATATGTTGGAGCTATTATTATGAACCTAGGTGTCTCAGAGAACCACTCAGTAATCTAGCAATGCTTTGTATCCCTAGTGTGATGATTCTGGCCATTATTCTCCAAAGCATCCTGTGATGCCATTTAGTTAGTAGGCATTCTATTTCTGGGTTTTGAACCCAAGAATTACTCTACTCACTTCCTGTTGATAGTGTTGCTCGTTCCTTTAGGATATTAGTAGCCTTTGTAATAGTCCTCGAGGTCCATGGTATTTCCTTCTTCCAAATACCATGAACTACTTATGGCAGAAGTTCTTGAACCAAAAGATCACAATAGGAGTGCTCTTGATAAATTCTCCATTCGATAATTGTGACTTTGCCAATCCTACCTTTCTGCATGGGTTATCCGGAAGAAATATGTTGAACTTGTTTGACATACTAACCTATGGATCCACAACTCAGAAAAATCATATGTTCCTTTGAGTTGTCCCTCTTTAGTTGTTTTCTGACCTTCGTCTATGTGACGCCCCAAGACTGACGTTTTAGATGCCTTCCATGTTTTTCCGAGTTTCGTCGTGTGTTTTGTTTGGTTCATTGCATTCATCTTCGCATCAGGTGCACTACATCATGTCATCATGTCATCATGCCTTTAACTTTTTCCAAGTCCACTAAATAAAATGCATAGATCTTTGATCTATTTCAATTGAGGGAACTCACATGGTGATTTATCTATATAACATATCCTCCCAATATTTTAGGGAGCTATAATAAACATTCAAACGCACTTGCAAATTTTCCCCATGTCTTTTCTACTTCAAGGTCGACTTCAAAACCTTGCCCACTTTTATCTTCCCATTTGCCAAGGTCCCTCCAAAAATTTCAACATTTTTTGGACACTCCTAAAACCTCGTCCTAGTTCAAAGCCATTTGAATTAAATTCAAATGAGTTTGAATTTGCATCTTTCAATCATCTCCATTTCTATTTTCTCGGAACAAGCACCTTTTCATGAGTCCGGGAGATTGTCCGCATGCGCAAATTCTATCTCTAATCCCCTCTTCTTTTTCTTCTCTTTAATTGTTTTTTTGGTTAAAGAATAGACTTAAGAGGAGAGAGAGATAGCTCCTGGCCCTTTTCCCATCCCCGCGGCCCACCTATGTCTACCTAGCCTTCTAAGGCCCAGCCGACCCCCCTCCTAATCCAAGTCTTATGCCCAGTCTCTCCCCTCGCTGACCCTAGCCTCGCTCGACCCCTCTCCCTCGTTCCCCTATGCGCGCCGCCACACACAAAACACTCACATGCAGAGGAGCAGCGTCCCATGCCCGATCCCCCTGGTCCCCTACCTTGGCCTCCGGCCATGGCGCCCGCACCGACGACCCTACAGGTCGTTGCCCTGCTGTTGTGTCCCGACGCAGCCGCACGTCGCCGGATCCCATCCGCTGCGACCGGGAGCACCGCCGCCCTTGACCCGCCTCGCCGTCATCCATGGCCACGCCTTCGCCAAGTGCCAGCGCAGTCTCGCTGCATCCTGCCGTCTCTGGCGCCGCACCACCGGAGCTGCTCCTTCCCCGCGACCCCAAGCCCCAAGCGCCACCTCGTTTCCTCTGCTACGCCCGCACCTTGCCTGCGACTTCTCCGCGCCGGCGACCTCCATCACGGCTCCCTGCTTCGTCCAGCTGCCGCGCCGCCATGCTCCAACGCCGCTTCGAGCTCGTCATGCTCGACCTCCATGTCGTCCCGGAGTCCCTCGCCAGCAGCTGCCGCCATGGACCCGAGCTCAGAGCTCCGCTGCTGCCTTGGTTCTGCTTCGCCCAACTCCTCCTTGACAGCCGCCTCACCTCGGACCTTGCTCTGCTCCGGTTTCCTCGAGCACCTCTCCGCTCTCTGCTGTATGTCGTCGCCAAGACTGTGACCGCTTCCTATCGTTGGATCGCCAAGATGCATCCCCGAGGCTCTCCATGATCGCTACAAAAGTTCCACCTCGACACCACTTTCACCCCCATGCATCTGTGATCCTTCATTCGCACGCCAAGACCGGACCCGTCAAGTACAACCACACCATGTTGATACGCGAACCACTACCGTCGACCTCCAAAGAACATGGTTTTGCCGAGTACCCCTTCATTTTGTCAAGACCGCCAAGTCCAACTACGATCCGTCAGCACCATTTGTTGCACGTCAACATGAGCACGACCACGTACGGCTACCTCCAGATGGATTTCGTCAAGTTCCGCTTCAACTAGTGTACCCCTACGTGTTGGATTCGCCAAGTACCGCACCGGAACACCAAGTACATGGATATGACAAGTTCCCCTCCGAACGTGTACGAATACGCCCGGTGATGCGACAAGTACCTCTACCGATGACCCCGAACTTCTACGAAAACGTGTACCACTACCGTCGCCGAAGACCCGTGTACAACTACCGTCGCCGTGTACCCCCTACTTCCACTATCGTCGCGAGAATGACTACTTCCCTCGATGTTTTTAAACCGCCTCAAAACGCACGCTTCGAAGGTATAACCACCGAGACGACGCCCGTGAATGAATGCATGTGATGTATGAGATGAACCCCGTGTTTGCACCATGCCTGTTTGTTTCGTGCACGACCCTCGATTGCCATGCCACCGACACATGGGACACCCGGTAACCGGGATCACCCCACCATCTCTAACTCGTTCCACACATCCGCACACTTGTTCTTTTCACCGGCATCTCAATCGAGTTACCAGAACCGATATGTTGCCATGGCATCATTTTTTGGATTCGTTGCCGTGGCACCCCTTTCGTTTCCACCATGATGACAAATGCCTCATATCTTATCATGTCAATATTTTCATAAATACTGCATAAAACTTGCACATGTCATCTGCATCATGATAATAACATTTAAATGTTTAAAATTGTTGTTGCACCAAATTGCTAAATGCATATCGGGATTTACCGGAATTGTTGTTTGTTATTTCCGGCCTCATTTAAACTTGCCTAAATGTTTAGTTTACTTATGCTCCACCTCTTGCCATGTTTAAACAACATTTAATTTTTTTGAGTAGTTTAAACGGGAGAGAATTAAATAATTAAATGAAACTCGTTGCATATTGAGCTCCACTTAACTTGTAGTTTTGTTTGTGCACTTTGCCATGCCATGCCTCATTAAACTGGACATGCATCATACTTGGTTGTGCATCATGCCATGTTTATGTGATGGTTGTTTACTATGTTGCTTGCTTCTTTCCGGGTTGCCTCTCTCCTTAGCTTCGGTTTCGTTCCGGAGTTGTGAGGATTCGTTCGACTCCGTCCATTTGTCTTCATCGTGGACTCGTTCTTCTTCCTTGCGGGATCTCAGGCAAGATGACCATACCCTTGAAATCACTTCTATCTTTGCTTGCTAGTTGTTCTCTCTATTGCTATGCCGCGCTACCTACCACTTGCTATATCATGCCTCCCATATAGCCTTGTCATGCCTCTAACCCACCTTTCCTAGCAAACCGTCGTTTGGCTATGTTACCGCTTTTGCTCAGCCCCTCTTATAGCGTTGCTAGTTGCAGGTGAAGATTAAGTTTGTTCCTTGTTGGAACATGGATATATTTCGGATATCACAATATCTCTTATTTAATTAATGCATCTATATATACTTGGTAAAGGGTGGAAGGCTCGGCCTTATGCCTGGTGTTTCGCTCCACTCTTGCCGCCCTAGTTTCCGTCATACTGGTGTTATGTTCCTTGATTTTGTGTTCCTAACGCAATTGGGTGTTATGGGAACCCCTTGACAGTTCGCTTCGAATAAAACTCCTCCAGCAAGGCCCAACCTTGGTTTTACATTTGCCTAACAACCTAAGCCTTTTTCCCTCGGGTTTCCGGAGCTCGAGGGTCATCTTTATTTTAACCCCCTGGGCCAGTGCTCCTCTGAGTGTTGGTCCAACCTGCCAGCCGCCGGTGGCCACCACGGGAAACTCTGGGCTGGCCTACCGGAAGTTTGAACAATCCGGTGTGCCCTGAGAACGAGATATGTGCAGCTCCTATCGGGATTTGTCGGCACATTCGGGCGGCTTTGCTGGTCTTGTTTTACCATTGTCAAAATGTCTTGTAACCAGGATTCCGAGTCTGATTGGGTCTTCCTGCAAGAAGGAATATCCTTCGTTGACCATGAGAGCTTGTGATGGGCTAAGTTGGGACACCCCTGCAAGGTTTTGAACTTTCGAAAGCCGTGCCCGCGGTTATGGGCAGATGGGAATTTGTTAATGTCCAGTTGTAGAGAACTTGACACTTGACTTAATTAAAATGAATCAACCGCGTGTTTAGCCGTGATGGTCTCTTCTTAGCGGAGTCCGGGAAGTGAACACGGTTCTTGTGTTATGCTTGAACGTAAGTAGCTTCAGGATCACTTCTTGATCACTTCTAGCTTCTCGACCGCTACGTTGCTTCTCTTCTCGCTCTTATTTGTGTATGTTAGCCACCATATTTGCTTAGTGCTTGCTGCAGCTCCACCTCATTACCTTACCCTTCCCAGAAGCTTAAATAGTCTTGATCTCGCGGGTGTGAGATTGCTGAGTCCTCGTGACTCACAGATACTTCCAAGCAGTTGCAGGTGCCAATGATGACAGTGCAGATGACGCAACCCAGCTCAAGTGGGAGCTCGATGAAGATTTTGATCATTGTTTTGTTTCGTTTGCTGATGATCAGTAGTGGAGCCCAGTTGGGACGATCGGGGATCTAGCAATTGGGGTTGTCTTCTTTGATTTTGGTTCCGTAGTCGGACCTTTGAGTGTATTTGGATGATGTATGATTTATTCATGTATTGTGTGAAGTGGCGATTGTAAGCCAACTCTTTAAACCCTTTCTTATTCAGTACATGGGATTTTGTGAAGATTACCCCTCTTGCGACTAAACCACAATGCGGTCATGCCTCTAAGTCGTGCCTCGACACGTGGGAGATATAGCCGCATCGCGTGTGTTACAGTCTATCAATTGATAGTCAAGAGTATGTGTGCATACTCATCGATGCCTATTATTCCTGTGGTCCATTAAGCCGTCTATTTCAGAATGACTAGGAGAACCAAACTCCAGTACCTCATCCATATCTAGGATTGAGTCAACTAGCCGTACTCCGCAGATCAAAATGCCAATCCGGCTTTTGTTCTGTTCTACCTTGGAGTGTTGCCCTCTTTATGTCAGGAGTGTCACGAGAATTGCACCAACTCTTATGAATTCTTGTTGCAGCGGTACTTCTCTCCATCATTATTCATTCGTCGGTTCCGTGTTGTCACAACCGGTAAGCCAACAAGTGAACTATGATGTGTGAAATCAATACTCCTAGCAATCCTGCTGCTTGGTAGTTAATGGATAATAATATCATTCATAGCGTGTTGGTTACTGAACCATCATTCTAAGATTGATCTTTCTACCTAGTCCTTATTTCAAGTGCACTCTTCGATCGATGAGCTAGGATTGTATTAATTCCTTGCTCTTTTGATCCTATCGTCCCGCCTTGAAAAGCAAGATTGCTCTCGAGCTTAGTAACATATCGGTGGTTCGTTATTTTCCGAATGTCTTCTCGGAAATGTTACCAGGTTGTCACCTGACCGCTATGTTGAGTTCATGATCAAGTTGGTTTCTTGTAGCCACCCCTTTTCTCCAAGAATCTATGTTGGATACCCTGAGCTAGTTGGATGAGCTAAACAACAACTTGGAGAGTTGGAAGATAAAAGCTTGTCCGACCAGCTCATCACTAAGGGATATCTCTTTGTGTGTGTGTGTGTTGAAGAAAGATGATATCTTCATCAATTGACCTCAGTGATCAATTGTTGGACCCATTGTCTTACCCAAATCATTGATTTGTGTATGGGCTATCGTCAAATCAAATCAGAACCAACGATGTTCGTAATGATGTCTTGTCCGTGGTTGTTTCCTCGGGCATACACCATTATATCTTTTGGGTCTGACCAATGCTATCATCGTGTTCACATAATTGTGGAATTCCATTTTTATGGAAACCTGGATGAATTGTTATTGAGCCCATCGACAACATCCTTATCTTCCCCGTGATTTTGTTGAACATTAAGCTAGTGTTGGAAACTTTTGTAAGCATTATCTTCATGTCCCGTTCGTGAAGCATATGTTATGGTGAAAGAAGTGACTTCCTCCAATTTACGTGCCTTTGGCGCAAGTTGCTGTCGTGGACTCGAGAAAGTTTGTTTTGCTTCCTCTGGAATCATCCCAAGTCAGTCATGCACATGTGCGAAGTATTTTGTGGTCTGGAGACCTACAACCTTCATTCTATATGTATTCTTAGCACACCAAGCCACTGATTGACTTGTTCAAGGGAAAGAAGTCTATGCTTGGGATCTAATCCATGAACTTGCGTAAAGACTTCGAAATCCTTGATGATGGATCCTAACCAAAACTTGGCAGTATTTTGTTGTAAGACTTGTATGTGCTCATGCTTGTCTTGGACAACGTGTTCACATGTATGTAGCAGAACCAGCTCATGTTTTGGAGCTTGCTGCCATAGTCCATTTCCCGAGAATCTCGCAACATTATCTCATCGATTTGTGTTGCAACTCTTCTTTTCAGACATGTTGAGTCTGAAGTATCATGTTACTAACCAGATCTGAATCTCAGGCAGATATGATGGTTGGAACATTACCAACATTTGCATTTTGTTCCCAGCTTGCACTGCCACTGTGCCAATTTCCCATGGGTCGCCCTTCTCAGTAATTTTTGTTTGGGATCATCTTCAAAAGTGATCCTACCATGGGTCCCATCCATTTCTGATGATAAGCAAAAATCACTCATTGTGTTGTCTTCAACAAGGTAGTCCACATCATCCATTCTAGTATGAGCATGCCATTTCTTCAAGCTCCTTCCCATGATCATTTGTGATTGCCTTAGGCTGGTATAAAGAGTTTCAATGATCCTTGTATCAAAAGTAATTCTTTTTTCCACTTAAGGGAATAATTCTACGAGTCACCTCTTCTAAGGTGCCCCATTATGGAATCATTGCAATTATTTCATCGCTATCTTGAAACCATGCACCATCTTCTTCATCGTGGAATTGTTGCCTACCAAAATTGAATCTTCATCATATCCTCCTTTCCATCACCCATGATATGTGTTTTGTGACTTAGCTCAAGAGATGTTTCAATGTCTCATTCTGTGAGTTGGTCGTGAGTTGCTCGAACTTCATGAAGACCGATTCTGGTAGAGTTTCCCTTCCCCTTTTGTCATCATGTTGGGTGAAGTTCTTGAAGACAAGGATGTTAAGATCAATATGTGGCAAGGAGTCAACGTTCTTATGAAGTTCAAGTTGGATCATGAAGACTGTGTCAGTTTCGTGTCCCCCCTTCCCTCTTTACTCACGTCTTGAATCTCGGGACGAGATTCTTGTTTAGTGGGGGTGAGTTGTCACATCCCTAATTCTGGTATGCTATGGGCTAGCTAGTCATGTGTTGCATCATGTTTAAATTTCAATTAAACTTGAAATGGGGACTGATAAACCCTAGCAGCAAATGAAATTCAACTAGGGTCAAAATTATATCTTTTCAATGAACCCAAAATGCCCTTCATAAATGTTCATCATTTTTGAATTGGTCTAGAACCTCTGACAAAAATGGTGCACACTTCTCTAGGACACTTTGGATTTTTGAATTAAATCATAAGTATTTTAATTTGGACATTTAAACTCTATAAAATATTTTCAATGTCCAAATAATCTTGAAAGCATTTGAGGGCTATTGGTAATATTTTCAAAGTGCCCACAATTATTTTCAGGATTTACAAATGAATTAGTATTTTTCATAATTCAAAACAGATGCAAACAATAGAAAACAGAAACTAAATAGAAAAATAGTAGAGAGAGAGAGAAGAAATCTTACCTGGTACAACCACCTGGCCCAGCACAGGAGGCCCAGCCCACAAGGGTATCCTCGTCTTCGACCCCTTCCAAAAGGCAGAGGCGAACCAGAGCACGATGCCGACCGTGCCAGCTCCTGCTTCGCGTTGGAGAGCTCCCCTTCATTCCAACCGCACTTGGAGAATGCCCTGGCCCCTCTCGTTGTTCCCTCCTCTCTCTGTACCTCCCTCCTCTCTCTGCTCTCTCTCCCACGCGACCACCGAAAGCAGCCGAAGCCCGCCGCTCGCTGTAGCTGTGGCCACCGGCCACAGTACCCCCTTCCGACATGCCCATCGACTCCGCCGCGACGCCTCACGCCTCCAAGCAGAAGAACGCAAGCCCGGACGGCCTTCTTCCCCGCCCACGCCGCCGTCCTCGACCTCGGGTGCCGGTGATTCGCGTCGCCGTGACGCCTCACGCCTCCAAGCAGAAGAACGCAAGCCCGGATGGCCTTCTTCCCCGCCCACGCCGCCGTCCTCGACCTCGGGTGCCGGTGATTCGCGTCGTCGATTCACCGGACCCCGTGCCTCCCCTGCCTTGCCGGCAGCACCAGCAGTCCCGCGGTGAGCCGCTGCTTCTTTTCCCCCTACTCCCATGGTCTCCCGCGTCCTCTAGGCCGGAGTTGCATGGACGCACAAGCTCCCCACCGCCATGCCTCATCGCCGCCACACACCAACAGCTGTCGTGGCTCGCGTCCGAGCACCGTTGTGCTCTCAGCATGCTCCCAGGATCCGAGTGCAGCCACCTGTTCGCCTTGTCGTGCACAATAGCACCGAACCCGACCTTGCTAAGCTCCGGCCGCCGCAAAGCTCGACGCTGTCGGTGCTGTAGACCACCCCGGCCACCGCTGCTTGCTCCGTTGGATGCGGATGAGCACCAGCTCCGCGCAGAGCACCTTCGCCACTCATTTGGTTGCCGGAGGAGAAAACCCGACGCCCCCGCCGTGGCCTATGGTCGCCGGCGATTAGCTGTCGGCTAAACACGTCATTATGCCTAATTAACCACCTAATCAGTAGCTGATAGATGGGCCCCATGCACTATTTAACCCAAGTTTTTTCGCTTAAGATTAGTTTATAACTCTGCGGGACCCACCTGTCAGAGTTGACTCTGCTGACATGTCCGTTGACCGGACCCACCTGTCTGTGGCAGTAAATGACTCTGGGTCACTGACTAGGGGGTCCCACTGGTCAGGTTTGACCTGGCTGACCGTGGTTGACCACTTACGTCACTATGACACATTGCTGATGTCGTAAATACATTTGCTAGGATTTTCCTATTTAGAAATACATCTGAAAATTTCAGAAAATGTTTAAAACTTCTAAAATTCATAGAAATTAAACTGTAACTTCAAATGGAATAATTTATATATGAAAAATTATCAGAAAAATCCAATCTATCCATCTGTACCATTTCCATGCATGTTAGAACAACTTATGGTTTCTGTTTAGGACAAATCAAATGAATGGCATTTGAGTAATCACATATGGAGTTTGAATTTGAACCTTGTGTTCAAACCAACTCCATTTAAATCATTGCTGGATGCATTAGCTCAAATCACAACATATTGCCATGTCATTATCATGCACCATATTGTTGCATTGCATTGATTGTGTTCCCTCTTGTTTGCCGGTGTTTGTCCCCTCTCAGTAGATGTGGTTCCGACGATGAGATTGATGACACCGATGAAGAACTATACTATCTTAAGAAGTGCCAGGCAAGCAAAACTCCCTTGTTCATTCCGATACAATCCCACTCTCTCGCTTCTGCTGTCTTTTACTGCATTAGGACAACAATGATTCAACTGTTACATGATGCGGTAGTTGAACCCCTTTCCTCTGCATGACCTGTCAATGCCACAGTAAGTAGATGAAACCCACTAGCATGAGTAGGAGTTGTTTGAGCCCTGATGTGCCTACTCATTCATGCTTGTTGTCATGCTTGCTACTGTTTAGAGTTGAGTCAGGTCTGATTCATCGGGGATGAATTGGAATGTGGTGATGATGTAGGGTAGAACCCTAGTGGCCCGAACCTTCACGAAAGGAGCGGATACCACAAAGAACACGAAGAACATGAGGGGAATCACGAGGAGAAACACGAGGGGAAGCACGAGAGAATCACTCAAACCAACAAGAACAATCACACATGTGCTAGATCCTCGAAACACAAAGAGATACAAGATCCGAATCCAACAAAGGACGATACATAGGGTAACTGGTTCTTCTCCGTGAGGAGGTCTTGATGTCTTCTCCGTGAGGAGGTCTTGAATCCAAGGTGAATCTTCTCCGGAGAGGGGCTGCGGTCTCTCTCGTGGAGTAGATCCGATATGGATGAGCGAAGCTCTATCTCTAACATGAGCTATGACAATGCTAACCCTCAAATGGAGGAGGCAGAGTAGTATATATAGTCTAGGGCCACGAAGGGGTAAGTGAGGGCGAAGGGATACATGGGCTCGGCCTGGTACACTATGCACAGACAGGCGTCGGACGTCCGACGGGTACCGGACGTCCGGTGGCTCAGGACGGTCCGGACGTCCGGCGTGCGTCGGACGCCGCTGATTCTTCTCGGGACAGGTGGTGCCGGACATCCGGTCGGCGTCGGTCGCCCGTCGTTTTGCTTCGGGATCGGTGGCACCAGATTTCCGGTAAGCGTCGGACGTCCGGTGCCTGGGACTTGTCGGACGTCTGGTGAACGTCGGTCGTCTGGGTGCTGTAGAGTGTTGGACGTCCGGCCGCTGTAGATTTTGCAGCTCCGTCTTCTTCCGTATTCTCTTCCACGCTTCCCTCGCGGATGGTGTAGTAGTACACTTGCGCTCGCACTCGTCCTCCTCGTCCATACAGTTCCGACAATACCTATGCATGCACACGAGCGGAGTATCAAGTAGTATACCATCCTCGAAGGGGTCAAGAGAGCACGTGTAGAGGAGATGATTCACCTTTGTGTATGTGAAGTAGATGTCGCACGTGTCACTTGCCAAACGGACTCTTGACATGGTGATGTCTGTAGGATGCTCCGCATCATCTCCCCTCCCTTGGGAAAGATCTAACCTCGGATCGAAAACCAAATCACCATGGGAAAGAGATGGCTTTGCCGTGTAGGAGTGGACGTTCACCAAGTAGTCATCATCTTCAAGCTTGAAGTGGGCACTCTCCAATGTCGCTCCATCTTGGGATTCCTTCAAATGGAGCAAAGACAACAAACACTTGGAAAACCAAATGTGGTTAGCATTAGTGCAAAACCAAGCATTCAAGAGGTGATTCAACAAACAAGTGTCGTCATCATGCGAAGCATATGGTTTGACAAAGGATAGTGACATGGCATGTAAGCACATAAATTGAGCACAAGCAAAGATATCATGGGGACAAGCATGTGAATGTGAGGTAGTGATGCAAATATGTGTGATAAGAGAAGAAGCATCTACCTCAAGTTCATAGCAAGCATTCACAAATTGCTCAATAAAAGGTCTATGGTAGGCATAGGAATCATTCGCAACACCAAATAAAAATGAAGTGTCTAAACACATGTGTCAAGTGCAAGACAATCCAAGCATAATGTGCATTGGGTGTAGTGAATATCATGTGGCACTCAACACAATAGAAAGAGAAATTGTTCATCATGTGTGAGGCATTCAAGGCAAGCATGTAGCAATCAATGGGACATGGCATATGTGAAGAAACGACATTGTTGCAACCAAACATGTGATAGGAGCAATTAATCCAATAATTGGATGCAACACACAAGGCATATATATCATGATGCATGGATCATTGTTGCACTCAATACATGGAAAATTGTCTAACATGAGAGAGGCAACACATGGAGATACATGACAACAAGCAATAACAATCATGTCATGCAAAGCATGTAGATGGTTGTCATCAACCGCATGAAGTGAGCAAATATGAATCATTGGTGATGCAACATAAGCAAGCATAGTAATCAAGTCATGCAAGCTAGTAGTGCGAAGATGCGACATACTAGAGGAAATCATGGCAATCATGTCATGTGAGCAAATAATAGGCATAGGCAATGCACATGACATATCGCAAGCACGAACACAAAGCAAGATCATAGTGTCATCATAGGCATGGGGCACAAAGCAAACATGGCAATAACAAGCACTGTATCCACCAAGCTTGCAAGTACACATACAAGTATGAGAATCAATCATCATGTGTAATGCAAAGCATGGGTCACGAATGCATGGCAAAAGCATACTAATGAGCATATCATGCAAAGTGAACTTGGCAAGATGGGCATAGAATATGTAATGGACAATAACCCATAGCCAAGTGAGGGTCATGTAGAAGAAATGCGCGAAGTCTTTGCGCGAAGAGAGCGGTGGGAAAGACAATCCATGGGATCCCAAGTCATCGTTGCTCCCTAGAGCTTGTTTTGTCAACTCGTGGGATTGCGAGGTTGACAAGAATTCATGGGTACCTACACAAAAGAGACACAAACGAAAGAAATTGTGTGTGTGGTAAATGTACACATCATCCATCATGATGTTTATGTGCACGTGAAAGTGAGTACAAGATAACCATCGCTCAAAGAAATTTGATGCATGATATAAGAACATGTCATCCATCATGAAAGAATAGTTATTGTGTATAACACAATGGGATGCAAATTGAGCATACAAGTATAAGGCACAACAATAGCATTTTTATTCACGGGGAGCATATTGTGCACACAAGTATTGGGATCATGCAATGAATGGGATGAATCAAAATATCCTAAAATGTATGAGGTAACTATGGGGGTCTCCTCATGAGCAATGTTGGAAACATCATATGGAGAAAATGGACAACATCCAAAGCAATGCATATTCGAAGCTAGGTGGTCATGGCATGGCATATGAGTTAAATGATGCAAAGGGAGCATATCAATATCATCATAAGAGAAACAAATGCCAATAACCATAGGCTTGTCATCTATGCCATATGTGCAAATTGGGTTAATTTTAATGGCATATGCATAGTCACTATGAAGAGATTGCAAATATGACATATGATTGATCTCATGCATAGCATATGACAGGTCAAGCGGATTGTTAAACATGATGTGACCTAGAGAATTGTCACAAGAAATCCTATGTAACATGTCATCACAACTAAAAGACTCCACATGGAAATCATCGTAAATGGATAAATCATCGCATGGGGAAATCATACTAGCATCAAGCATGTCAATAGGGGGATCAACATCATGCAAGCAATCAATGTCATGAATGTCCACTAGTGGGACTAGAGCATCACCTTCACCTATGTTACCTTGTTCATTACACTCAATTGATGTAGGTGAGGTGGGAAAGACCAAATGGTGGTCATCTTCATCTTGATGGAACCATGTGGGGGGGGGGTGCATCATATTCCACCATGGCCATCGTCTTGTCCAAAGGGAGGATGTAGTCGTCGCGAGTCGGCGCGTCATCATATATGGGACCTAGCACCAAATGAGAAGACACAATCGAGGTAGAGGTCAAGTCGTTAGTTTTGAAAGTGGCCTCACATGACCTATCAACTATCTCACTCTCTCTATGTGGTGGTTCACTCACTCCCTCAAAATAGGTGCACTCAATCTCACGTATGGTGGACTCACTCATCTCACTCAAGTGGTGGGGGTTGTGGCTCTCCTCACATGGGAATTGGGGTAACACATCACATGTGGGGCTAGTGGTGAAGTCACTCTCACTCTCAATATGGTGGCAAAAGTCACTCAAGTCATCATATGTCACCGTGGTCAAAGGGAAAATCCCATGCTCAACCATCTCATCGCCGTCGCCGTGGATGAAGGCCGAAGATGGAACATCATCACTCTCACCTCCTAAGATGGAAGCATCATCCTTGCTCGTCACCATGTCGCTCGCCTCCAAAGTTTGGTCCTTGAGGGTCACCATAGTCATACTCGTCGCCGCACCATCTTGAAAAAGAGTCAAGGAGGACTCGGCATCAACAATGCCACAAAAAGAGGTATGGCGGTGAAGTCGAACTTGGGAGCATCGTCTTGGAGCTCGTTGGGCTTGGACATCTTGGTGGTACTATCCTCATGCTCGCCTTCTTGGAGCTTGGTCTTTGAGAAGTGTGCTTCGGGTGGAGAAGCCTTGGCCTTCATGAGTTCTTGTTCCGCCTTGAGAGCACCAATGTAGTAGTCGTCGAGGGACTTGTAGTTCTCGAGGAAGAGAGTCTTGGAGATTTCGTTGTGCAATCCCATCATGGAGTGGAACTTCATCAAAATGGGGCCGTCCATGCCGGCTCGTCGCAAGGCAATCTTCATCTCCTTGAAGTACTCATCGATGGACATGGATCCTTGGATGGTGTTCTCCAATTGGCGTTGAAGTTGTTCCGTGTCGGTTGGAGGCACGAACTCTCACCGCAAATCTCTCTTCATCTTGGGCCAACTCATGTCGTAGGTCTCCGAAGGTGCGTGAAGCCACCATGTAGACGCATAGTCGTGGAAGTTCTTTGTGGCGCACTTCACTTGATCTTCGGGAGGAACTTGGTGTATCTTGAGGTAGTCGTCCATCAAACGCTCCCACTCGAGATACTCCTCGGGTTCTTGAGTCCCATAGAAAGGAATCGCGTGATCGATGTCGAGGTCGTAGTAGCATGTGGAAGTCGCGGACTAGGGAGCTTCTCTTGAGGTTCTTGTGGGCGAAGATGTCGTATATCCGAAGACGAAGATGCCTTGAATTCTCTTGGTGAAGATGCCAAGGGAGCTGGTGAAGTCCTTGAGAGGTAGTTGGTGTTGAGCTCTTGACCTTCACGTTCGTGGTGGTGATGGTGTCGATGCCGATGTGACCTTGCCGTAGATGGTAGCTTGGAAGCATGTGTACTTGAGCATCTTCTCGAAGATGAGGAAGATCGCTTGTAGGACTTGATGAGGGCTTTGATCTCCTCCATTTGAGCTTGCATCTTGGCGTCGTTGGAGTTGTTCATGGCATCAAACTCGTCGTTGTTGTTGTAGACCGAAGATGAAATGCCTTGCCTATACATCACAAGACTCGAGCAAATATGAGTGGAGAAAGGAGAAGAACTATACCAAATGTACCTTGACCGATGTTGAAGATGGATCAATGATCACTCGATGATGTAACAAGGAAATAGCACAATTGGTACCAATTCTTGTCGGTTTCTCACACCTACACAAATAAGGCTTATGGTGGAGCTCAGTGAGGATAGTGGCACAAAAAATTTAATGCAAAATGTTAGCAAGAGTCAATGATGTTGAAAGAGATTCACAAATTTGCAAGTGAAACAAGTAGACCAATAGCTATATGTGGCACACGGAAACACACACACGGATAGATAAATGGGGTTGTGCAACCAAGGAATGAGCTCAAAATGTGGAATCCACGGAAAATGCTCTTGTTGCACAACTGTAGAGAGACTCTAGCACGATTTCTCTATAGGCAGATACGACACTTGTGCACAACCTATGATATGCAAAATTATTGACTTTTTGTGCCAAGTATGCTATGTATGTATGTTCCGATGGTATGCTCCAAGATGATCGGATATGACAATGTGGTATGATGCTATGGCTATTGCTTACAAGAGTCTTTGCTCTTTCTCTTTTGCTTAAAATCTTTATTCCTTTTTTGTATATGGCTGCAATGCGGAATGCACAAACCAAGATAGCAATTGTATATATGCGGGAACAAACTTGAGGCACAAGAGATGATATGATGATACCAATATGATATGGTATGTATGCAATTGAAGGTGTAGCTCGATGAGCACTAATGTGCACAAGTAACGTTGCCGGCAATAATCAAATGGCTAGTCTTGATAGGCAAGTAACGCAAAATGGGCTAGGGGTTAACAATGCAATGGCAAGGGAATATACAATGGAGGGATACCACAATACCAAGATGATATGGAGGTTATTGTCTGTGTCGATGATGAGTGGTGGTGATCTTGATGGAGATACCAAGATGATGGAGACTCGTCCCTAAGTAGCCGAAACACCTTAGGAAACGGAAAAACCGCGAACTCAAAATGTCAAATGTCAAAATGGTGGTAGCGGGAGCTCAATGGGATTGCGGAAATGCAATGATGGGTTGTGGAGTACGCAATGCGGAAGTGGAGGGTAAGGTGGTGTACTATACACGATGTCGGAGTTGGAAGCATGGTCCCTAAGTAGCCGAAACACCTTAGGAGACACAACTCACAACACAAACAAAATTGGGTTAAGTCGGGGTGGCGAAAGTGTATGGTGGGCTAAACTATGCGGAAGTTATGGTGGTGGTGGTGGTTGATGAAGAAGCAACCGCCCCTAAGTAGCCTAGACACCTTAGGAGACTCAAATCACTCCTCAAGCAACCACTAATGCGATGGGGATCAATATTGGTTAGGTTGCGGAAGTCGGTGGTGGTGTAGCGGATGATGTGGTGGAAACCCTAGGCAAAGATGCCAAAGTTTCAAAAAATTGATGGTGTCAAAAGATATTGGTGGTATTTTTGTGGGCAGGGGGGTGTCAAGAGATTCAAAACGAGCTAAAGAATGCAAAAATCGGAGTTCGGATGAATTAGTTATGGACAAAACAAAAATCAGTCGAAGGTGATATCTACAGGTTACGGACGTCTGGACAAGGTCGGATGTCCGGGGGCTGGACGTCCGGGCGGGCTCAGAACTCTGTAAATTCGGCTCGGGTTAGGGGTTCCGGTTGTCCGGAAAAGGTCGGACGTCCGGTCGTTCCAGGGGCTTCGGACGTCCGTAAAAGGCCGGTCATCCGGTGGGTCGGGATCAACGCGAGATGCGAGTTTCAGGGTGCGATTTTGGGCGGAAAATGGAGATTTTGGGGTCACAATTTATGAGATTTCATGGATGGAAAGTGGGGAAACTTGGAGTAATGCTAGATCCACTTGAAACCAAGCAAATCCATGGGTCAAATCCAGCAAAACTTCGTCAAACCAACAAATCACAAAAAAAATTAGGGCTATTTTTGGTGGGGATTTTTGAAATTGGGGAAGAACACAACAAAATTAGGCTAGAAAACAAAGAGGGGAGGCTTCGAAATCATGATCAACGTGGCTCGTGATACCAACATGATGTAGGGTAGAACCCTAAGGGCCTGATCTTTCACGAAAGGAGTGGATCCCGTGAAGAACACGAAGAACACCAGGGGAATCATGAGGAGAAACACGAGGGGAAGCACGAGAGAATCACTCAAACCAACAAGAACAATCACACATGTGCTAGATCGTCGAAACATAAAGAGATACAAGATCCGAATCCAACAAAGGACGATACATAGGGTACCCAGTTCTTCTCAGTGAGGAGGTCTTGATTTCCTCTCCGTGAGGAGGTCTTGAATACAAGGTCACAACGCTAACCCTCAAATGGAGGAAGCGGAGGATTATATATAGTCTAGGGCCACGAAGGGGTAAGTGAGGGTGAAGGGATACATGGGCTCGGCCCGATACACTGTGCACAAACAGGCGTCGGACGTCCGACGGGTACCGGACGTCCGGTTGCTTAGGACGGTCCGAACGTCTGGCGCGCGTCGGACATCCGCTGATTCTTCTCGGGACACGTGGTGCCGGACGTCTGGTCGGCGTCAGTCATCCGTCGTTTTGCTTCGGGATCGGTGGCACCGAATTTCCGGTAAGCGTTGGATGTCCGGTGCCTGGGACTTGTCGGACATCCAGTGAACGTTGGTCGTCCGGGCGGTGTAGAGTGTCGGACGTCTGGCCGCTGTAGATTCTGAAGCTCCGTCTTCTTCCGTCTTTGCTTCCACACTTCCATCGTGGATGGTGTAGTAGTACACTTGCCTCGCACTCCTCCTCCTCGTCTGTACCATTCCGACAATACCTATGCATGCACACGAGTGGAGTGTCAAGTAGTATACCATCCTCGAAGGGGTCAAGTGAGCACGTGTAAAGGAGATGATTCACCTTTGTGTATGTGAAGTAGATGTCGCACGTGTCACTTGACAAACGGACTCTTGACATGGTGATGTCCGTAGGATGCTCCGCATCAGGTGAACATGTCTTACTGTTGAGAGCTAAGTGTGTGAACATGATTTGGTAAAGGTAGCGGTGAGAGGCCATGTAGGAGTACATGGTGGGTTGTCTCATTGAAACCGTCCTCAGGAACTGAGTTCTGTGTTTGTGATCCATGAACAGTTACTACCACACATTGGGTTCCGGTAACTCGACCCCTCTCGACTTATTAATCGCCTCGATCTCTGTCTAGGAGTTGCAACTAGTTTCTGGTGTTTGTAGGATATGTGTTGGGGGCCGTGCCTAGTACTGACCCTAGGGGCGGGCTACGATGCGGTAGAGACATGAGGCACGGTGTTTTCGGACGCCTGTTTGGTGCCCCGGGAACCCTGATCTCATCCTTTGGGGCCGTGAGCGACACCCCAGCTGGATCTCCTTGCGGATGGAACCCGAATAGGTGATAAACCTGGATTAAAGACTTGCGTGGTTAGTCAGGTCATGGCCGACTCCCTCGCCAGCCTTCCGCTTGAAGGTTGCCGAGATACACGATGTGTACATGGTGGTAAGTGGCGAGAGCATGTGTGAAGAAGTACACCCCTGCAGGGTTAACATCATCTATTCGAATAGTCGCGTCCGCGGTAATGGACTTCTTGGTTGTCTTTACAGTTCATAGACATGTGAAAGTGGATACCCTAAAATGCGCAAGATAAGCGTGAGTGCTATGGATTGTGTTCTCGTAGGGAGACGGGAGCGGATCCATAGTGGTGTATTGATTGGTGAATATGTGGACTAGTGTGCGCCACTCAAAAGAGTTACTTGTAGTAGTAGTTCAGGTTAGCCACTGAGTCAAAGATGGCTTGCTGCAGTTAAACCCCACCATCCCTTTGTTGATAATGATGCATATGTAGATAGTTCTGATGTAATTCTTGCTGGGTACATTTTTACTCACGTTTGCTTAATTTATGTTTTTGCAGAGAGACTTCAGTGTCGCTAGTAGTTCCATGTGGACTTCAACGTTTAGCTTGTTACCTCAGCTATGATCTTCTACCCTCGGTAGTGTCTTGTAGATAGTCAGGCTTCTCGGCCTTTTTCATTTGTAGTTGTCTGTACTCAGACATGCTTATGCTTCCACTTGTTACTTGTATGCTCTGTATGTTGGGTCATGAGACCCATGTTTGTAATATCTGGCTCTTCAGAGCCTAATGAATAAATACTTTGTGTTGTAGAGTTTTGTTGTGATGCCATGTTGTATTTGCACATATCGAGCATATTCTGTGTATGATTTGAAATGCTTGGTATGTGTGGGATTCGATAACCTAGTTGTTTATCCTTGGTAGCCTCTCTTACCAGGAAATGTCTCCTAGTGCTTCCACTGAGCCATGGTAGCTTGCTACTGCTCCGGAACACTTAGGCTGGCTGGCATGTGTCCTTCTTCATTACTGTGTCTGTCCCTTCGGGGAAATGTCACGCGGTGTCTACCAGAGTCATGTCAGCCTGCTACAGCCCGGATTCCCCAGAGTCCTGTTAGCCCAGCTGCTATAGCCCGAATTCACTCACTGATGACCGACACGTTCGTTGTTGGGTCATGTATGCTTGTTCCTGCAAGTTAGTGCCACTTTGGGTTTACGACTAGTCATGTCGGCCCGGGTTCTTTGTCATATGGATGCTAGCGACACTATCATATACGTGAGCCAAAATGCGCAAACGGCCCTGGACCAAGTAAGGTGGCACTCGTGGGAATACTGTGCATGAGGCCGCAAAGTGATATGATGTGTTACATGCTAGATCGGTGTGACTTAGGATCGGGGTCCCGACAAGAACTGCATATAAAAATCCTATGGGTATGTCTCCAAATAAAATGGTTTATGGAAAAGCATGTCACTTACCTCTAGAACAAGAACATAAGGCATATTGGGCCATTAAAGAGCTCAATTATGATTTCAAACTTGCCGGTGAGAAGAGACTATTTGACATTAGCTCACTTGATGAGTGGAGAACTCAGGC
Organism: Triticum urartu; assembly: GCF_003073215.2. Classification (NCBI taxonomy): domain Eukaryota; kingdom Viridiplantae; phylum Streptophyta; class Magnoliopsida; order Poales; family Poaceae; genus Triticum; species Triticum urartu. Next base: position 357,329,702 of record NC_053028.1, read on the forward strand.
CTATGAGAATGCCAAACTATTTAGAGAAAAAGTTAAAAGATGGCATGAAAAAGGATACAAAAGCGTGAGTTTAATGTAGGTGATTATGTTCTGTTATACAACTCACGTTTAAGATTTTTTGCAGGAAAACTCCTCTCTAAATGGGAAGGTCCTTACGTTATCGAGGAGGTCTATCGTTCCGGTGCCATAAAAATCAACAACTTCGAAGGCACAAATCTATGGGTAGTGAACGGGCAAAGAATCAAACATTATATCTCAGGTAATCCCATAAATGTTGAAACTAATGTTATTGACACCGTAACCCCAGAGGAGTTTATAAGGGACACTTTCCAGAACGTTTCAGACGCCGAAAAGGAATAGGTATGTGGTATGGTAAGTAAACCAACTCCAAAATAGTTCTAACCGAAATTTTTCTCCGTTTTGGAATATTTAAGAAAATAGGAAAATAAGTAGTCCGGAAAGGACACGTGGCGTCCACGAGGGTGGAGGGTGCACCCTACCCCCTGGGCGCGCCCCCTACCTTGTGGGAACCTTGTGTGCCCTCTGGACTCCGTTTTCTTGCACGATACTTCTTTTGGTCAGTAAAAATTCATTATATAATCTCCCGAAGGTTTTGACCACCGTACCACGCAAATATCTCCTGCTTTTGGTTTGAGATGTTTTTCTGACATATCTAGATCATCATGACGTCTCTAAGCGCCCCAAAGGACAAGTTTTTTCGAGAAGGTCATCAACCCCTACCTCGCGGAGGTGCTGCAACACCCTCAAACCATTGAGAACCATGAGGGGGTGCTGCACATCTGTGATGTTGAGGGACCTAGGAGGACAGGAAGCATGGAGACAAGACTCGAAGCAATGGAGCAACAAATTTTCAAGTGCCAGCGGATGGTGGAACGCGGACTCGACACCAACCACATGATGATCGCGGAGTTTACCAACAAACACAAGCTAGATGCCAAGAACATTGAGGAGGCCATCTTCAAGGTTCACGAGAAAATCGAGCACCTCCAAGCCCAGATCTATGACCTGCAAAACCAAAACTGTGAGTATGAATATAGATTCAAGAGGATGAGTTTGGTTGCAGATTTGAGGATCCTCATCCTTCTATGATGGTGAGCCTATGCCTTGGAAGATGGACGACAATCCTACATCATCAACAACTCCATCATCACCACCTCCGAGGAAAGAGACACAAATACACGGGTATGGGCACTCCCCTTGGAAATTGCCAAGCTTGGGGAAGTGCCCCAGTATCGTATCGCCATCACACTCCTATCTTTACCTTTTTCTTAGTTCGATCCTTTTGGTTATATCTTGATCTAGTAGAATAAAGTTTAGTATGATCTAGCTTTGAGTTTTGTGTTGATCCTTATCTATGTAAGCGAGTCCATGAGCTATATATAATAAAGATTAGTTTAGAGTCGAGGGCTTAGTTATCTTGCTATGATCTTGAGGGAATAAAAGAAAAAAAGAAAGAATAAAAATAAGTAAAAGAGATCATATTGATCTTATGGAAAGTAATGACTTCACATATAAAGAGTATGATGAATAAAAGTTGTTGAGAGTTGACAAACATAGTTTTGGTCATCGTTGCAATTAATAGGAAGTAATAAAGGAAGAGAGGTTTTCACATATAAATATACTATCTTGGACATATTTTATGATGTGAGCACTCATTAAAATATGACATGCTAAAAAGTTGATGTTGGACAAGGAAGACAATGTAATGGGTTATGTTTTCTTATATCCGAAATAAATTATATTGTCATGGATCATCCAACATGTTGAGCTTGCCTTTCCCCCTCATGCTAGCCAAATTCTTTGCACCAAGTAGAGATACTACTTGTGCTTCCAAATATGCTTAAACCCAGTTTTTCCATGAGAGTCCACCATATCTACCTATGGATTGAGTAAGATCGTTCAAGTAAGCTGTCATTGTTAAAAGCAATAAAAATTTCTCTCTGAATATGTATGATCTATTAGTGTGGAGAAAATAAGCTTTATACGAGCTTGTGATATGGAAGAAATAAAAGCGATAGACTGCATAATAAAGGTCCCTATCACAAGTGGCAATATAAAGTGACGTTCTTTTGCATTAAGATTTCGCGCATCCAACCACAAAAGCACATGACAACCTCGGCTTCCCTTTGCGAAGGACCTATCATTTATTTTTGTCTTATACTTTATACAAGAGTCATGGTGATCTTCACCTTTCCTTTTTACACTTTATCATTTGGCAAGCACTATGTGTTGGAAAGATCCTGATACATATATATATCCATTTGGATGTGAGTTTTCATAAAGCATTATGGTTGATGTTACCCTTGAGGTAAAAGGTTGGGAGGCAAAACTATAAGGCCCTGTCTTTCTCTCTGTCCGATTGAAACTTCATACCCATAACTATTGCGTCAGTGTTAACAATTGTGAAAGACTAAATGATAGTTGAGTATGTGGACTTGCTGAAAAGCTCTTATATTGACTCTTTCCAATGTTATGATAAATTGCAATTGCTTCAATGACTGAGATTATAGTTTGCTAGTTTTCAATGAAGTTTCTGATTTATACTTTACATTGTGAATAGATTGTTACTTTAGCATAAGAAACCATTTGACTATATATATATATGTTGCTGTTCTAAGAAGGATCATGATGCCATCATGTCAGTATTTTATTTTATCGATACCTCTATCTCTAAACATGTGGACATATTTTTCGACATCGGATTCCACTTGACGACAAGCAAGGTCTAAGCTTGGGGAGTTGATACATCGATTTTTCATCATGTTTTTATATCAATATTTATTGCATTATAGGCTCTTATTACACATTATGTCACAATACTTATGCCTTTTCTCTCTAATTTTACAAGGTTTGCATGAAGGGGGAGAATGCCGGCAGCTGGAATTCTGGGCTGGAAAAGGAGCAAATATTAGAGAACTATTCTGCACAACTCCAAAAGTCCGAAAACTCCACGAAACTCAGTTTTGGAATATATTAAAAATATTGGGCGAAGAAAGCACCGGAAGGGGGCCAGCCACCGTCCACGAGGGTGGGAGGCGCGCGCCCTGCCTCGTGGGCCACCTGGCAGGCCCCCAATGCCCATCTTCTGGTATAAGGTCTCTTTTACCCTGAAAAAATCAGAAGGAAGCGTTCGGGACGAAGCGCCGCCGTCTCGAGGCGAAACCTTGGCGGAACCAATCTAGGGCTCTGGCGGAGCTGTTCCGCCGGGGAAACATCCCTCCGAGAGGTTGAAATCGTCACCATCGTCATCACCATCGTTCCTCTCATCAGGAGGGGGCCAATCTCCATCAGCATCTTCACCAACACCATCTCCTCTCAAACCCTAGTTCATCTCTTGTATCCGATCTTTGTCTCAAAACCTCAAATTGGTACCTGTGGGTTGCTAGTAGTGTTGATTACTCCTTGTAGTTGATGCTAGTTGGTTTATTCGGTGGAAGATTATATGTTTAGATCCTTTATGCATATTAATACCCCTCTCATTATGAACATGAATATGATTTGTGAGTAGTTATGTTTGTTCCTGAGGACATGGGAGAAGTCTTGCTATAAGTAGTCATGAGAATTTGTTATTCGTTCGATATTTTGATGAGATGTATGTTGTCTTTCCTCTAGTGGTCTTATTTGAACGTCGGCTACATGACACTTCACCATTGTTTGGGCCTAGGGAAAGGCATTGGGAAGTAATAAGTATATGATGGGTTGCTAGAGTGACAGAAGCTTAAACCCTAGTTTATGAGTTGCTTCGTAAGGGCCTGATTTGCATCCATATGTTTCATGCTATGGTTAGGTTTACCTTAATTCTTCTTTCATAGTTGCGGATGCTTGCGCGGGGTGTTGAGGACTATTAGGTATGACACGCCTAGGAGGGGCCGGGTCATCCCTATGATGATCCGTTCCGATGAAGCCCAAGATCATATGGCGGTTCATAGATAGGCTTGGTAGAAGGGCCCAGATCCGCAGGCGGCTTAAGGCCCATGATTATAAACCGCCATATATGTAAAACTTGTATTGTAAGGCATAAGAGATAGGTCACCGAGCAAGGTACGTTGTATAAACCGGCCGGGACTATGAGGGCCGCAGGGCGTTAACCCGTGTATATAAGGGGATGACCTAGCGGCGGCTTAGGGCAAGAAACAACGGATCGAGAGCCGGGTCAAGCGTATTCGCCCCCTGCTCATCGAAACCCTAGCAATACCAACTACAAACTGGACTAGTCTTTTACCTTCATCGTAAGGGGCCGAACCAGTATAAACTCCTCGTGTCCTTTGTCCTGATAAACCCCTTTAAGCTAACCTCAACGCGATGGCTCCACGACTAAGTCCTCACACTAGGACATCTGTCATGAAAATTCTATGACAGTTGGCGCCCACCGTGTGGCTATCGCACGATGGTTTCCAGTTCTTAAAGGGTAGCTTTGAAGGGATCAAGGGATATGCCGTGGGCCGGATGACCAAGAGTCGCCGCGGCAAGCTCTACATCAACGACGCAGGCTGGGGCCCCGAGGCCGGCTCAATTGTGTACGGGTACCGGGTCCCCTATGGTGGAATCCACGTCTTCATCGGAAAGATCGGCAAACTGGGCCCTGAGCCAGACATCTGCACCGACATCGTCGAGACGGCTCAGCGTGCGAGACCCTCCCGGGTTCGGCCTGCCATTGATCGTTCCTTCGTGGGATTTATCCATGGAGCGGAATCTAAGGACATGCCAGCATCTGGTGATGAGGCCGTCGTTTATTCTGATGGCGAGTCATCCACCGGTGAGACAGTGTCTTTGTATCAACTACCGGACGGATGGCTTGGGGACTGCTCCGATGGCGACAGTATTCCGGACCCCTATGAGCCGCCGAATTGGGTTGCAATCTTCATGGCCGGTACACAGCCAGTGCAACATTCATCTACCGCAGCAGAGTTGATTTCCGGTTTAGCAACGGCAGCGGCTGCCGGGGCAGGAGGCCCTGAGCGCCCGCCGGCTCAAGCTTTAACTGATCTACTGGACAAACTGACAGTGCTGTTAACAGCGGTGGTTAACCCGGTGGATCAAGATCAGCACAACACGGTGATCACAAAACTGCATGATGAGATAGCCCAGGCCAGGAGGAGCTAAACACAGAAAGCACCAGGATGGGTGAAGTGCGGACCGCTTTGGATGCACAGGCTCAGCGGATTCAGTCACAATCTTTTTGGCTCATGTTAGATCAGAACGCTTCCAATGAAGTTATGAGGAGGAGACATCAGACACGTCTGCCTTCGGTTTATGAGGCGAGGAATCTCTTTAACACGCCAGGTGCAGGAACCAGTAACCTAGCAGTCGCAAACCGGGTCGAAGCACCTGGGACTGGCACGCCAGTTCAGCCGTGCACAATGGGCCCGCCTCGTCTGAACATTAACCCGCCGCAGCACGTGCCGACACCACTGGGTCATTATTCTAACCCCTTGGATAACATGATCGCTGCAGCATCACGGTTGGCGGCGATCCCGGTTGATGGTGAGTCGCCGACAGCGGTTTAGACGTGGAGGGCTAGAGAACTTCTCCAAATGGCTCTAACTCAGCGGCATGCCTATTCTTACATTCGGGATAGGATTCATTCCACCCCTCGCCCGAGCCGGAGTTACAACAAACATCTTAATGAGCCGGCGGTATCAAGCAGTGTACAGAACCATAACCCGCCGCGCGGGCATAACCTGGCGGGTGGTGGCGCTGATGCTCAGAATGTGGTGGATCAAGGAAGAGCGCGTCGATAGGCCGAGCTGGCGGCTCAGTATGCGGCTCATCAACCAACTCTGGTTCGTCCAACCACCTATGTGGAGCCAGCTATGACCTTTAGAAACCTAGGCGTGCCATGCTTGGTGCCGGATCTGTGTAATGAATGCCTGCCCAGGGATTTTAAAGGTCCTCGCAAGGTGCCTAACTACACAGCCGATTTAAGTCCGGAGGCATGGATTGAGAGTTATGAGATGTCCATGGAGTTGCTGGATGTCAGCAAGGCTGCATCTGCTAAATACTTCCCCCTGATGTTAGAAGGGACGGCCCGCACTTGGTTGAAAGGGCTCCCTGCCAACTCCATTGGGTCATGGGCCGAGTTAAAGGCCCGGTTCATCCAGAACTTCAAAGACACATGCAAACAGCCCATGTCAATCATGGACCTGGCCTCGTGTGTTCAAGAAGAAGGTGAGTCAACGACCCATTGGGTGCGTCGGGTCTCAACAATCTTCCACTCGTCGGATCACATCAATGCCAATTCAGCGGTGTTGATGTTGGAGAACAATTGCCGTTTCATGGCCTTGAAGCAGAAGCTAGGGCGGCTCAAACGTCATTGCAATGACATGGAGATGCTCATGGCGGCTCTCGTTAAGTATGCTGACTCGGATAGTACCAAGGACCCCGAGTATGATGATGAAAAGCCGGGGAAGGGAAGGAAGAGCAGCAACACCAAGGGGCGGCAGTATAACCTGGGAGGCAATGGTAAGCGCAAAGCTGATAATAGCTCTGACTTTGTGGCTAACACCAATACACAGAATAATGGTCAGCGTCGAAAGGGTAAGCCGCCCCCACGGGCCGGAGGATCTGGGATAAATCTTGAACATATGTTAAATCAGCCCTGCCCAAAACATGGTACGAAACAAAGACCATCCGGGCACCTCTGGAAAGATTGTCACATTATGAAGGAATTCAAGAACTCCAATCTTTTTCATGACGGCCATGGGCCAAGTGGCGGCTCTGGGCCCGGCTCTCACGGTCCGGGTTATGGCGGTGGCGGTTCTAGATCTGGATTACAAGGAAATCAAGGTAATTACAACAACCAAGGTGGTTACAACTAGTAGAGTAATTAGGAGGGGCAGCAGCAGTAGCAATTTGGTTATCAGGGCAACCCGAAGCAGTTGAATAGTGGGAAATACCATGTTTTCACCACCAGCTTGTGTAAGTGTGACCAGAAGCTTCATAAGAGATCAGTCAATGCCGTTGAGCGGGCGGTTCCTTATTATCTGCGTTGGTCTGAGCAGCCCATCGTGTGGAGTCAGGAAGATCACCCGCCCCGGGTTGATAACCCGGGTCATTTGGCTTTGGTGCTCGCACCTCAGGTCGGAGGATATAAGTTTACCAAGGTACTCATGGACGGAGGGAGCAGCATCAATATCCTTTATTACGAAACTTTCCGTCGCATGGGGTTAACTGATAAAAATCTTAAGCCGTCGAACACTATTTTCCAGGGTGTGGTGCCTGGTAAGTCGGCATATCTAGTTGGTAAGATAGCTATGGAAGTTGTCTTTGGAGATGATCATGACTCTAGGTCAGAGACGTTGACCTTTGAAGTGGTCAAAATCCACAACCCCTATCACGCTCTGTTTCGACGGCTGGATTATGCCAAATTCATGGCACGGCCTTGTTATGTATATCTACAGCTCAAGATGTCGGGTCACAAGGGAACCATCACGGTGAATGGGAGCCATAGGATAGCCCTAGAATGTGAAGAAGGAGACGCGGCTTATGTTGAGTCGGTTTGTGCAACAGAGGAGTTAAAATTTTACAAAGACAACGTTGACCCGGCAGATATGACGTCTTTGAAAAAGCCAACCACAGAGCATGATCCGGTTCTCAAGTTTAAGTCAGCAGACGATACCAAGATGGTTGATTTTGTCCCTGGCGACTCATCCAAGTAGTTCATCATCAATGCTAATCTGGATCTGAAATAGGAAAGCGCGCTCATCGAGTTCATCCATGAGAACCGGGACATCTTCGTATGGAAGCCTCCAGACATGTCGGGTGTACCGAGAGAACTCACTGAGCACACTCTTAATATTGATCCAAAGTTTAAGCCGGTCAAGCAGTTTCTTCGTTGTTTTAATGAGGAGAGGCAGAAGGCCATCGGAGAAGAAGTAGCCCAGCTCTTGGCAGCTGGGTTTATCATTGAAGTTTTTCATCCTGAGTGGTTGGCTAACCCGGTGCTGGTACTTAATAAGAACGACACTTGGCGTATGTGTGTGGACTACACGGATTTAAACAAGGTTTGTTCGGCTGATCCTTTTGCTCTCCCTCGTATTGATCAGATTATTAATGCTACGGCAGGTTGTGAGCGTTTGAGTTTTTTGGATGCTTATTCTGGTTATCATTAGATCAAGATGGCAGTTAAGGACCAGGAGAAGACAGCTTTCATAACTCCCTTTGGAGCCTTCTGCTATGTGTCTATGCCTTTTGGGCTCAAAAGTGCCCAGGCGACTTATCAGAGATGTGTGCAAAATTGCCTTCATAACCAAATCAGACTTAATGTTCATGCTTATGTGGATGATATTGTGGTGAAGTCCAGAGAAAAAGAGACATTGATAGATGATTTGAAGGAAACCTTTGAAAATCTCCGGGTTTACAAGATGATGCTTAACCCGACCAAGTGTGTCTTTGGTGTACCAGCAGGCAAACTCATGGGGGTTTTGGTGTCTAACAGAGGTATTGAAGCTAACCCAGAGAAGATTAACGCCATCACTTCACTGGCTAAGCCAGAGTGAATCAATGATGTGCAATGCCTGGCGGATCGTATTGCGGCGTTGAGTCAGTTCATAAGCCGGTTGGGAGAGAAGGCTATCCCTCTATATCAGATGATGAGAAAGACAGATAACTTCATCTGGAGTGATGCTGCTAATACAGCGTTTGAGGATTTGAAGAAGTAGCTTGCTGAGCCGCCTGTGCTTGTGGCTCCTGTTGATAAGGAGCCTTTATTGTTATATGTGACTGCTAATAGCCGGGCTGTCAGTGTTGCTATTATGGTAGAAAGAAAGGAAGCAGGCAAGGAATATCCGGTTCAAAGGCTGGTTTACTATATCAGTGAGGTGCTTATTGAGTCCAAGCAGAGATATCCACACTGGCAGAAGCTTGTATATGGGGTGTTCTTGGCCAGCCGAAAGCTTAAACATTATTTTCTGGGTCATCCCATCACTGTGGTCAGCTCTGCTCCTTTGGGAGATATCATCCAAAATAGAGAAGCAACTGGCCGGGTTGCTAAGTGGGCTATTGAGCTTGGGCCTCACGGGTTAAAATATGTTCCTCGCACGACCATCAAGTCTCAGGCGCTAGTGGACTTCATCAATGATTGGACAGAGCTGCAGATACCCGAGGAAAGGCCCGATAACACGTACTGGACTATTCACTTTGATGGGTCCATGCAATTGGAGGGCTCGGGGGCTGGAGTTATCTTAGCTTCCCCTCAAGGTGATAAATTTTTTTATGTTCTCTGTTTAATGTTTCCTTGCACTAACAATGCAGCTGAGTATGGGGCCTTGCTCCATGGTCTTCGAATGGCTAAGGAGATGAACTTAAGCCGAGTTAGGTGCTTCAGTGACTCAGACTTGGTAGCTCAGCAAGTTTCTGGTACCTGGGATTCTAAGGATCCACTCATGGCGGCTTATCGGCGAGAGGTGGATGTTATTGCTGGTCACTTCAAGGGTTATCAAGTTGAGCACGTTGATCGGAGGAAAAACAAAGTGGCCGATGCTTAGAGCCGGTTGGGCTCTAAACGTAAGCCGGTGCCACCTAATGTTTTTCTTGATGTTTTACATAACCCGTCGGTCAAACTACCTACATAGGAGGATTTGGCTATCCCTGACCCGGAGGCTCAGTTGGTGGCGGCTCTTCATGTGATTCCGGATTGAACAGTTCCTTATTTGGCATATATGACCCGGGGCAAGTTACCTGAGGATGAAGCCTTAGCCAGACCGATAACCCGGCGGTGTAAGTCAATGAAAATTGTTAATGGAGAGTTACATCATCGCAGTGTCACAGGGGCTTTTCAAAGATGTGTCTCTCCAGAAGAGGGCTGTGAGATCTTACGAGAGATTCATGAAGGAGATTGTGGTCATCATGCCAGTTCAAAATCCCTTGTCGGTAAAGCTTTTCGTCATGGGGTTTATTGGTTAACAACCCATGCTGATGCAGAGGACCTCGTCAGCTGGTGTGATGGATGTTAGAAATTTGCACGACGAGCCCATGTGTCGGCTCAAGAATTGAGGATGATTCCAATTACTTGGTCGTTTGCAGTTTGGGGGCTTGATATGGTTGGACCTTTCAAAATATCCAAGGACAAGAAAACCCACCTTTTGGTTGCGGTTGATAAGTTCACTAAGTGGGTCAAGGCAGAGCCGGTCAGTAAGTGTGATGCAGCAACGGCGGTTCAATTCATGAAGAAGGTGATCTTCCGTTTTGTCTTCCCACACAACATCATAACAGACAATGGCACTAATCTCTCTAAGGGTGCTATGGTAGAATTTTGTCAACATGTGCACATCCGGCTCGATGTATCATCAGTGGCTCACCCCCAGTCCAATGGTCAAGTCGAGAGAGAAAACTAAGAGATCTTGAAAGGCATCAAACCCCGGCTTATGGTTCCCCTACAGAGGACGCCGGGTTGTTGGGTGGAGGAGTTACCTTCTGTATTATGGAGCATCAATACCACCCCAAACAGATCTACGGGATACACACTTTTCTTCATGGTTTACGAAGCAGAGGCAGTTCTCCCTAGTGACATCCGTCATGACTCCCTTCGTGTGGCGGCTTATGTTGAAGCTGACAATGAAAGAGCACGTCAAGAAGCACTTGATCTATTGGATGAGGAGTGTGACATCACAGCGGCCCGTTCGGCGATTTACCAGCAAGATTTGCGCCGTTATCACAGCCATCGGGTTAAAACCAGAACTTTCCAAGAAGGCGACCTGGTGCTCCGGCTTATCCAGGATCAGGATGATATGCACAAGTTATCCCCACCTTGGGAAGGACCCTTTGTGGTCAGCAAGAATCTAAGCAACGGGTCATATTACCTTATTGATGTTCGAGACCACAAGGACTCATGCACGCCGGAGGAGGAGACCCGCCAGCCATGGAACATAGCTCATCTTCGGCCTTACTACACTTGAGCCACTGGCTCTTACAATGTACATATTTTGACAATGTATATATTATGATCAATATAATAAAGCCGACATCCCTGTTAGGCAGGGCCTCTGTCATTGTTTCTCTTTAAATAATGAGTTCTTTGGTCACATGGGGGCTTCTGCTTTATACAGCAAATGTTATAATTACCCTTTGATCTGGCTTATAGGCCAAACATAAAAAACTTGGGGCTTCCTGTTCAAACATAGGTGTATTCAGCAAAGAGAGCATAACATTACTACCCAGTTTAAAGGGAACAAAGAGAGTGTTTTCCAAAAGCACAACTCAAACATAGGTAGCCATTGAGCATAGCTCAAAATATTCCTTGGGGGATCTTTTGTTATAAAGAACAAAGAGTTCATAACCTTGTAATAGTCTATAAAAGCCTGGCTTGGAAGCCAGGTGTATTCACCTAAAACCCTGGGTTATCCTGCCTGTATGCCAGATGCTTCTCCATCAGGTAATCCTGATTGACCTGCCGAACACTTAACAGTCAATCTTTTAAACAAGACCCTGAACTCGTTAATGTTAAAACGTCGATTTGTCATCAAAGGGCATGGTTTTACAGATAGCAAGGAGAAGCTCAAGCTGAAAAGCCGCCTTCCTTGGAACTTGGATAAATCGGCCTGTGATGCATGATGCTACTCTGATGCCGCGTACTCCTGATAAGTCTATCTTTAAATAAGGGCTGAACTTATCCGGGTTAAAATGTCGATTGGGTAATGTGAGTGCCGGCAGAAAGAAAGCGCGTACCTTCCAATGGCTAATGCTAGTTTCATTTAAGAAGATATTTTGGCTTGGCGGCCTATGAAAGCCTTGGATTTTTTCTGTTGGTTGATTTGAATGTCTTTTTGAGATTTTTTATTTTATGACATTAAACCGGTGTTTATTGACCCAGCTTGGTTTTGATTATAAGTCGCCAGTAAGAAGTACAAATCATATCCGGTATTTATTGACCCGGTCCGGCTTTGTTCATAAGCCGACAATCTCTAAACTACCAGTGCTTGAAGCTTTGGGCTATCGCCCTTATCGCACTGGCTTGATAAAAAACAGGTGTGATCAAACATCACAGGTATGATATGTTTCAATCATATATGATTATTATTTCGACCGGCTTTGGTTATAAATCATGATAAATTCATGTTGGGGTAGTATAACCTGTCCAGCGGTAAACCGCCAGGACAGTTTTTATCTGTTGTATGAAGGAACAGATTCAAGATTGATAATATCATCAGGCATACATCGCATATCTTCACATGATGGATAAGGAAGTATCATAAACAGCCAAATATGCACGATAGCATAGCAAAATAAGTTTGCAGCTAGCCTATTACAAGGCGTTTGGAGCCCAAAAGGATAACTGTTTTTTCAGTCTCACAGATAGCAGCTGATAAACCGGCCTCGGTTCATGAATCTTGACCCGGCTGACCTGAAGATTGCAGCTCATCCCTTGCCGGTTCGTCCTCCTCCTCCACCATCTGGAAGTTGGGTTTGGACCAGTCAAAGCCACGAAGGGTGACAAATTCAGCCTCATTATCAATCAGACCAGATGAGTTGATGTTAGGGGCGAAGGTGTGCTTACGGATCGGCGGGATTAAATCCATCACTTTATATGAAGGAGTCGCCATCTTCTGGTTGTCTACATCATAACCCGGCTGATACTTGGTGATGTTGGTCTCTTCGGCAATTATTGTTGGATGAGGACGAATCTCCTTGACACAAGCAACGAAGCCCTGTTGATCAAAAGGCGTTCCATCTTCCTTGAGGCTGGGATACCCACTAGCTACATCCGCCGGGTCTAACTCGGGTACCCATGCTTTGGCACGGCTCAAAGTTGTCACAGCTCCGGATCTAGCACAGGATCGCTTGATTTCTTGGAACCTAGCGGGCAAGATAGACAGCCTCTTCAAGACATCACTTAATAAGTTTGGTTCTTGATTTGCGGGAGAGATAGTGGCAAGAGTCCGTTGAGCCCCAGTGTAAAATTGCTCAACAAGCATGTAAACCGCCTTGAGCTTAACCAACATGTCTCACCTTAGATTGCTGCTCCTAGGACCTGCAAAGTTTACACAATTGCGTAAGTAGTGGCTCATATTATGATGGAAAATATTTACTTTGAGTAAACAGCAAAGGTGATTTACCAAAGATTGCAGAAACCATCTGAGACACACGGTTCTTTAAACAGGTGAGTTCAGTGGTAATCTCTTTCAGAGCCGCCTCAGCCTTCTCAGCACGCTGCGTCAGGGCGGTCTTCTCATTGGCCCAAGCCTCTTTCTCCGCAGTGAAGCTGGTCTTCAGTTTTTTTGCCTCGGACACACTCAACTAGAATTTGGATTCAGCTTTCTTTGTTTCAGTCTCTTGAGTTGCCAGCCGGGTTTTGGCCTCAGAAAATTGAGTTTCCAGATCTGTGGTCGGAGCCTGCATACTGCATAGGTTCGTTTAGTTTCATGATGGATTACGAAATACAAGTCCCAAGTGCTTTGCAAGGAAACAATACTTGGCACTTGGGGGCTAATGTCTATAAAACGAAATTATTCAAAGGAATTGGCTCTATCTAACAAGTCCCAAGTGATCTACAAGCAATAACACTTGGCACTTGGGGGCTAATGCATATTGCTTCTTTTCTTATTCAAGATGAGCCGGGCGGAATAGTTATAGCCGACTCATGAGAGATATTGTAACGCCCCGAGACCGATGTGCCAGGTGTCGTCCAGTTATTTGCTGTTGTTGGCTTGTCATTGCTTGCGTGTCATGCATTGCATATCATGTCATCATGCACATTTCATTTGCATACATGTTCGTCTCATGCATCCGAGCATTTTTTTCCCATTGTCCGTTTTGCAATCCGGCGCTCCGTTCTCCTCCGGTGGTCATTTCTACCTTCTTTCGTGTGTGGGTATTAAACATTTCCGGATTGGACTGAGACTTGCCATGCGGCCTTGGTTTACTACCGGTAGACCACCTGTCAAGTTTCGTACCATTTGAACTTCGTTTGATGCTCCAACGGTTAACCGAGGGACCGAAAAGGCCTTGTGTGTGTTGCAGCCCAACACCCCTCCAAAGTGGCCCAAAACCCACCTAAACCTCCTCCATCTTCTCGGTCGTTCGATCACGATCGCATGGCCGAAAACCGCACCTCATTTGGACTCTCCTAGCTCCCTCTACCTATAAATATGTGTCTCCCTCCGATTTTCTCGCGCAGGCAAACCCTAGATCCAACTCCCTCCACGCCGCCGGACATGTCCGCTCGCCGGCGGACGCGTCCACCCCGCCGCCACGTCGCTCCGACCTATTAGGGCCTGCCACGTCATCGCCTCCTCCGCCTCAGCCACTCAAGCGCCGCCATGCCGCCCGGGTCGCCGCCCCACTCCGCCGTCCCACCCGCGCGGCCCGCCGAGGCCCGTCTCCAGCCCCCACGGGCCCGAGCCGCCGTCCCGCACCGGGACCTTCGCGCGCTGCCGTCCCGCGCCGGGACCTTCGCGCGCCGCCAGGGAGCCAGCGCCCCACTGCCCGTCTTCACCATGCGCCGCCGCGGCTTCTCCGCCACCGGCCGAGCTCCGCCACCGGAGCGCCATCGCCCCCCCTGCCGCCTGCATCGGAGCGCCCCGCCGCCGCCGATCTTCGCTGGCCCGCCGCCTCGCCTTCGCCGCCCCGCCGCCTCGCCTTCGCCGGCGTCCGCCTCGCCGCTCGCCGCCAAACGCGCCGCGCGCCGCCCCCCTCTTCACCTGCGCCGCCCCACGCCAAGCTCGCCGGAGCCCGCGCCATGCACGCCGGAGTTCGGCACCTCGCCGGGGAAGACGGGATGAGATCCATCCATCCTCGAACCAAACACCCATCTCGGATCCGGATCTCGCCATCCCGCTTCGTCCGGTCCCATTGACTTTTCCGGAGGTGTAATTTCACAGTCCCCGAAATTCCCAGATTCATATGCTCATGTTCATCGCATCGTAACTTTGCATCCATAGCTCCGATTCATGCATATAGCATATAAAAATGTTCGTCTCGGAGAGTACATCATTTCATCTCATTGCATCATTTTCATTTGAGCTCATCTTGATGCCCGAAATGCTGTTAGAAGAGTGCTACTTGAGATAATTGTCAGGTTTGCTGCTCCATTTAGATATTTGTCATTTTTGCCATGATTATTGTGCGCATGTTATGCCCCTGACTCTACATATGTTTTGTTAAGGGTTTTGCCATCTTTCTAGAGGTGCAACCCATGTATTTTTGTGATGTGTGTGGTGACTAGCACAAGCTTGCAAAGTGAGGCACTTGGTAATGCTGATTTCAGGGACTTAGCATTTCCACTAAGTCCTTGATCTGTTTATCTCATATGGCCATATGTTCATGTTGTTTCCTAGTGATCCTGCCTCTTTTGAGGATGATCAGTAAGGATGTTTTGTTAATCTTATAGTGCTCTATCCATCCATGTCTTTGTTTGTAATTATGGAGCACCCTAGATTGAGTCAATCGAGCTCTACTTTTGTCATTTCGTGAATCTGGGTAGATTGTCTACTTGTTAGCAATTTTGCCGAGGATGTTGTAGTTGATCCGTGCATGCTAGGTTATTGTTCTTGCCATGTATAGCTTGTATTTTGTGTATTCTTGATGGGTGTATGCTTAGATTATCATGACCTGCTCTGTAATGAGTGCATCGAGCTCGTAAACATGCCTACTTGATATCTGTTTCAGCATGCTCCAGTTTCCACTAAGTCTGAGAACTGATTATGTTTTTGCCATGTTCACATGCTTGCAAATGTTTTTTCTGTTCCCTTTTGGCTCAAGGTCACTAAGGGACTTTTGTCAAGATATTTGAGTAGCTCCATGCCATGCTTTACTTTGCCATGTTCAGGTCTTGTAGCATATAGTTTTGTTGCTCCGAAGAGTGCTATCTGATCTGAAATTCCAGACAAGTGTTAATTTCACTAAGTCTGAGATCTGTTTACCAAATGCATTTTTGCCATGCTTGTTTGAACCTGTTAATGGATGAATTGGCCGTAGCTCGGTGCTAGACTTTTGTTAAGCTTCATGAATGGATTCCTTCCATGTATTTTGATGCCATGTTTGGGTGCTGTAGCATGTTCACCTTGTTGCATTTAGATGGCTACTTGCTGTAAATCGCAGATCGGTGCCATATTTGAATCGCTTGCCATTTCCAAACCGTAACTCCGATTCTGGTGATCTTTATATCGTTTTCAAGCGATTTCATCTCATCTTTCCAGTGGCACACTTGGATTTCCATGTTGAGGCCAGGTTCCATCATTCCTCGTCAAATCATGCATATGCATCGCATACCGCATCCCGCATATCATACCATGTTCGTGTGTTGGTTGTTTACTATGTTGTGTGCTTCTTTTCCGATGTTTGCTTCTTCGGGTTGGTTCCGATAACGTCGCGTTTGTGAGGACCCGTTCGACTACATCCGGTTGTCTTCTTCATGGACTCGTTCTTCTTCCTTGCGGGATCTCAGGCAAGATGATCATACCCTCGAAATCACTTCTATCTTTACTTGCTTAGTTGCTCGCTCTTTTGCTATGCCTATGCTGTGATACCTACCACTTGCTTATCATGCCTCCCATATTGTTGAACCAAGCCTCTAACCCACCTTGTCCTAGCAAACCGTTGATTGGCTATGTTACCGCTTTGCTCAGCCCCTTTTATAGCGTTGTTAGTTGCAGGTGAAGATTGAAGCTTGTTCCTTGTTGGAACATGGAGATGTTGTTCCTTGTTGGAACATGTTTACTTATTGGGTTATCACGATATATCTTATTTAATTAATGCATCTATATACTTGGTAAAGGGTGGAAGGCTCGGCCTTATGCCTGGTGTTTTGTTCCACTCTTGCCGCCCTAGTTTCCGTCATATCGGTGTTATGTTCCCGGATTTTTGCGTTCCTTACGCGGTTGGGTATAATGGGAACCCCTTGACAGTTTGCTTTGAATAGAACTCCTCCAGCAAGGCCCAACCTTGGTCTTACCATTCTCCACCTAGCCTCTTTTTCCCTTGGGTTAGGCCAGCCCAAGGGTCATCTTATTTTTAACCCCCCCCCCCGGGCCAGTGCTTGTCTAAGTGTTGGTCCGAACTAGAGTCCTTTGCAGCGCCACCTCGGGGAAACTTGAGGGCTGGTTTTAGTTGTACGGAGTGCTCATCCGGTGTTGCCCTGAGAACGAGATATGTGCAGCTCCTATCAGGATGTCGGCGCATCGGGCGGTCTTGCTGGACTTGTTTTACCATTGTCGAGGATGTCTTGAGGAACCGGGATACCGAGTCTGATCGGAATGTCTCGGGAGAAGGTCTATTCCTTCGTTGACCGTGAGAGCTTGTCATGGGCTAAGTTGGGACACCCCTGCAGGGTTATGAACTTTCAAAAGCCGTGCCCGCGGTTATGGGCAGATGGGAATTTGTTAATGTCCGGTTGTAGATGACTTGAACCTTAACTTAATTAAAATGCATCAACCGCGTGTGTAACCGTGATGGTCTCTTTCCAGCGGAGTCCGGGAAGTGAACACGGTGTTGGAGTTATGCTTTACGTAGGTTGTTTTAGGATCACTTCTTGATCATACTTTTACCGACCGTGCTTTGCTTTCTCTTCTCGCTCTCATTTCCGTATGTTAGCCACCATATATGCTAGTCGCTTGATGTAGCTCCACCTCATACCTTTACCTTACCCATAAGCTTAAATAGGCTTGATCGCGAGGGTGCGAGATTGCTGAGTCCCGTGGCTCACAGATACTTCCAAACCATCTTGCAGGTGCCGATGAGTCCGTGCAGATGACGCAACCTAGCTCAGGAGGAGCTCGATGAAGATCTTGTCCTTTGTGTTGTTTCGTTCTAGTCGATCAGTAGTGGAGCCCAGTTGGGGTCGATCGGGGACCTTGTCGCATTTGGGGTTCTTATTTCATTTTGGTTCCGTAGTCGGACCTTGATTGTATTTGGATGATGTAATGCTTTATTCATGTATTGTGTGAAGTGGCGATTGTAAGCCAACTATGTATCTTTTCCCCTATTGTATTACATGGGTTGTTTGCGAAGATTACCTCACTTGCGACATTGCTTTCAATGCAGTTATGCCTCTAAGTCGTGCTTCGACACGTGGGAGATATAGCCGCATCGAGGGCGTTATAGATATGCAGTTAAAATATTATCTTTTACATAAGGACTAGTAGGACCGGCTCATTCCTACTGATTAAACCGGCCCTTGGGGACTACACATGCAAATTGAAATACTATAAACATCCGGTTTAGTTGCAAGCCGGACTTGGAGGGAGTCTGAAACAGAGGCTTCTAAGTATTCTAAGTCTACAGATCATTCAATATTTTCATAATCAGAAGACTTGGAGGCTGGCAGGGTATATAACTTATATAAGCCGGAGAATGTACCTCATATTTTTGGTGCATCTGTTTGACCATCTCAATTTCTGAATCACGGCTAGAGTGTACTTGACTTAGATAACCAGATAGCACTTCGCTAATACTCAGGTGAGCATAGTGGAACACGTCAAACTTCACCTTCTGCCTTGCCATAACTTCTTGTTTGGCAGAGTGTCTTGCCAGAGCAGTTGGGTTCCCCGGTTCAAGGAATCTGGTGCCAGTGATTAAAACGTCATCACCGTGCCTCTCCGGCGGGTTAGCTGAGCTTGACAGCTCAATACTTGATGGGTCAATAGCAGTTTCATCCACAGATGGCTCAGGTAAATCCAGTTGAACGTTGAAAGCAGGGTCCTCTAGCTGTTCAGCGTGTTCTGGCACAAAGGTTGACAGCTCCGGTTCTTCAGGATGTTCCGATACGAGAGTTCGCTGCTTCGGTTCAGTGGTTTTAGGATCCTCAGCCGGCTTTGTCACCTTTGCTTTCTTGGGCTTTGCCTGACCGCTAAAAAAGATTTAGACAAGTCAGTATAATGATGCGTATATAAAGGTACATAAGAAGGGTAGTTACCTTTACCCGGGGGCGGTCTTGAAGGCTGGCAATTGAGTTTGTGATGAATCACCAGAGGAGGAACGGGAAATCTCCTGCGAAGATGGAATCAAAATTGAGTGATGAAGGTAATTCGCTGAACAAGTACAAGGGTTAAAGGTTAAAAAGAACCTTATTCTGGCGTTTCCGAGGAGTGTTCGGTAAGCCGGAGGGTAAGTCGTCATCTCCACCAGTTCGGATCTGGCGGCGGCTCTCATGTTGTTGTCGTTTCAAAAGAAAATGAGGATCTAAATAAGCCAAGGGGTGTGAAAACCTTACTTTCCGGGTTACCGGCCGAGGTTTCTGCCTTGCTAAAGGTTCCAAGTCGGAGGAAATAATATTTACCTCTTCTTCAACTACCTGGCTGGCCCCCGTGTGGTCCTGGTAATAGTCAGTGTCAATAAGGTTGTTAAAAAACAGGCCAAGAGAGTCAAGGGCTACCGACTCAGAGGTGTCATCCAGCTTGAGTAAATCAGAGGCAGTTGGCTTCTTCTTAGATTTTCTGACGGTTTTCTTGGCGGCTCTCGCAGCAGCTCTAGCTTTTTTAGCCCCCTCATGGTCATACTTGGCTTTCCAGAAGTCAGATTTGGCCTGTGGAAGGATAATATATTGAAGTTCATGCGATGTCTAAATTGCTGAAAGAAAAAAGAGTCAAAAGATTTACCTCTCCAGCCGGGTTAAGCTTGCAGAAATGGTTCAAACCCACAAGGTTGCAGTCTTCATATTTGCGATTGACACGTGTGGTTTCCATTTCAATGATGGCCTCTTCAGTCAAACGCACAGAGCTATAACATAAAGGATCATCAGTTCCTCCGGTGTATGAACACATCACGCCGGATCGGCGGCTTAAAGGTATGATCCGCCATGCGACCCAGCAGCAGATCAAGTCAACTCCGGTTAGGCCATTTCCTAACAAGGCTTGAACTTTTCTGATTTTGGGGATGAGCTTCTTGCGTTCAGCGGGGGTGAGTTCATCAGGAAACGGGTGCTTTGTGTCAAGACGATCAGCGTGATAACCCGGCATCCGTTTTCATCAGACGGTGATGTATCTTTGCAGTAGAACCATGTTTGATTCCAGTCCTTGGGATGGCTTGGCAGGACTACTAGAGGAAAGATGACATCTTGTCTGCGTTGAATTGAAATCCTGCCATGTTCTAAGCTAGGACCATTGGTGTACTCGTTCTCGCGGTTCAGGTAGAAGTATTCCCTGAAGAGTTCAACAGTAGGTTCTTCTTGAAGGTACACTTCACAGAAAACTTGGAAGTTACAGATATTTGATACGAAATTGGGTCCGATATCTTGCGGATGGAGTTTGAAAAAATGCAGAACATCTCTGAAGAATTTTGAGCCGGGCGGCGAGAAGCCCCGGTTCATATGATCAGTGAAGACGATAATTTCACCGTCCTTCGGCGGAGGTTTCTCTTCAGCCGGGTCAGGAGCATGATAATGCATGACACTTTTTTTGCTATGAATCCCACAGTGACAAAATCCTTCAGAGAACTCTCGGTGATTGTGGAAGGAACCCAGTTGCAAGTTGTCATCGTCTTCGGCGGCATGGTGAAAGGGCAATCTAAAAGGAAATAATTGGCCAGTTCAAATCAGTTGATGGGATTGCAAGTTAACAATTACAATACATGTGTATAATGGCGGCTTAAGCGAGGGCTAATGGTATATGAAGTAAAGATAAGCCGCAAAGTAAGCCGCCATGACTAAAATATTCAAGAGTTATCAAAAACAGAATTTGCTAAGTATTGGGACAAACAGATTCTGCAGACTGAGGTTATAAATTTGGATGTACCGCTGTTCCGAAAAGGGGGATAAACTCATCTACAAAAAGTGAGAGAAGAAGAGCAGAGGAGCCCTAGAGAAGATATGTCGCAGTGAGGATATGTTCTAGTATTAAAACAAGTACTGAAACTGCTACCGTACAAGATTCCTATAGCGTTTGGATCTAACCTATGGATCTAAACAAAGAAAAAGGAAGGACAGTGGTGAACACCGATGAACACCGAAGAACACCAACAAACCCTAATTACGGATCCGTGATGAGGAACGGAAAGCTTACCGATGATGTTCAGACAGCGAAGTGGCACTGCAGTTCTAGTCCACTCAGGGCGATGCAGCGGCCGGAGTTGAGGTCGAAGACGGAGGTCGACGGCGGCAAGGTTCGTGCAGGATGTCGCGTTGCGAGGAGGAAGAAAGAAGAAGGAGAAGAATGGAAGATGGCTTTCGGGTCCTATTTATAAGGACACAGGAAACAGGCAGGCGCGAAAGACGAGGAGGCCAAATGATGGTTATCCAGCTAATTGGACGCCTCGATTTTTGGGAAGTCATTAAGATAAAGATCCGTTAAAGATGACGTCATGGCGGGTTTCCGAGATTCTTGGAGATGACGTCAGAGCGGGTTACAAAGTTGTTGCAGTGGATATGGAAGGATTTTTCTAAGTCTTGGAGATTGACATGAACAAGTTCAAATCAACCTGGGGCCTAATGTTGAGGATATAACTATTAGGTATGACCTGCCTAGGAGGGGTCGGGTTATCCCTATGATGATCCGTTCCGATGAAGCCCAGGATCATACGGCGGTTCATAGATAGGCTTGGTAGAAGGGCCCAGATCCGAAGGCGGCTTAAGGCCCATGATTATAAACTGCCATATATGTAAAACCTGTATTGTAAGGCATAAGAGATAGGTCACCGAGCCGGGTAAGTTGTATAAACCGGCCGGGACTCTGAGGGCCGCAGGGTGTCAACCCGTGTATATAAGGGGACGACCTAGCGGCGGCTTAGGGCAAGAAACAACAGATCGAGAGCCGGGTCAAGCGTATTCGCCCCCTTCTCACCGAAACCCTAGCAATACCAACTACAAATTGGACTAGGCTTTTACCTTCAACGTTAGGGGCCGAACCAGTATAAACTCCTCGTGTCATTTGTCCTGATTAACCCCTTTAAGCTAACCTCAACGCGATGGCTCCATGACTAAGTCCTCACACTAGGACATCTGCCGCGACAATTCCATGACACGGGTGGTTAATCATAAGTGGGATGCTTGTCCAAGGAAGGGCAATACCCAAGCACCGGTCCACCCACATATCAAATTATCAAAGTAACGAACGCGAATCATACGAGCATGATGAAAACTAGCTTGACGATAATTTCCAGGTCTCCTCGGGAGTGCTTTCATTTATATAAGAGTTTGTCCAGGCTTGTCCTTTGCTACAAAAAGGATTGGGCCACTTTGCTGCACCTTGTTTACTTTTGTTACTTGTTACTCGTTATGAATTACCTTATCACAAAACTATCTGTTACCAATAATTTCAGTTCTTGGAGAGAATACCTTACTGAAAACTGCTTGGCATTTCCTTCTGCTCCTCGTTGGGTTCGACACTCTTACTTATCGAAAGGACTACGATAGATCCCCTATACTTGTGGGTCATCACAGTACCATACTCTTTCTTTAGCACTTTCTTTTTGGAGCTAACTATCTCCTCAATAGCCACATGGTCCTCATCTTCAGAATCTGAGGTTTTCTTCTTCCTTGTTCTGGTGGCTACCTTGGGAAAATTACTAGGAGTGCTCCTGCTGCCCTCGTCATAGCTATTTGAGGAACTACTGCCCTCACTCAATTGCACTTGCTCTTCTGACTTGTTCTGACTATCACTTTGGTCAGACATCCTGGCAATCAAACTGACAGCAAACCCTTTGAATGGATATAGATGAGGTAGAATAGATGAGCATCACAAAGTGCAGCGTTTTTTTTGCAAAACAAATGAGTCAAAAACTTAGTTTTAGTTCTCCGTAGAAATCATTTCGGAGCTACCGATTTGTCAAACTCGGTGATACCGAAGAAACTGTTGGAGTCTAAACTAGTGAACTCAGTCAGACCGAGTCACAGTTTGGTGGCTCCGAGATTGCTAGGGTTTAACAGAAAATCGAATTCGGTCAGACCGAAAAGCGCATGTGCAATGGCCTAAGCCAAATCGGTGGGACCAATTTCTACAAGTCGGTCGGTCTGACATGAGTTCGGCAGAGACCTAACCCAAAATTTTCAAATCAAACCTATACTAAAGGGTTTTTCTTTGGATAGATTGATTTCATACATGGTAATGATCATGCCAAAGCGATGTGCTAAGAATCGGAATGAGGAATTAGCACACAAAGTTGAACTCATGCCCTAGTTCTGCGGGAGTTCACTACGGCGACAACGGTGGGGCAGAATTCCGTTGACGGCGACGAAAACCAGTGGCGGGAGGTCGCTGGCGACGAGAAGAGGATTCAGATACCTGAGGCGGCATAGCAGGACACGCGCGGGTTGAGGAGGTTTGAAGAAATTTCAAAATCTCACCCGTGGGTATATATATCCTGACCCTGTCGATGTGACCGAGTGGAACAACTCGGTGGCACCGAGATGCAGAATCGCAAGTAGTTACTGCAACTCGGTGTGACTAAAAGTTCAAATCGGTTGCACCAAAATTGAAAACCTAGATCAACTCAGTGAACTCGGTATGACTGAAATGGATGGATCGGTCAGACCGAAATGCAAAGTGAGGTTTTGGAAGTTTAAGTCTATGATGAATCGGGAACTCTGAGTGCTCCTCACACAGAGTGGTTCAAATCTGACTTGATCAAACGTTGTGATGTAGCATGAATAGAGTTTGAGACAATAAAAGCATAGATAACTAGAGGAGGTTCTTAGGCATTCTTGTCCATCCACTTGTAAAAAGGGGAAGAGCCAAACAATCAAAACAGCAAGTGGATGTCCTTGAATGAGTAAAATTTGCAATCAACAAGCTCACACGATAAAATGACAAATGAAATATGCGGCAAAGCACGCACAAACACTCTAGCATCTATCAAGCAATTGGCGACGACTAGGTCATCTATATATGAGTGTATTGACTTAGGAGTCAAATGAGAACATTTGATCGTAGGTCATACTCATCGTTTAAGCGCAAGTGGGGTTACCACTTTCACATAAAGCATTGTTGTGTTCACACCATTAGACTTGCTTTAGCTCAATTGATTAGAGTAAAGCTCCCCCTAGATGTAATATCCCCCCTAAGAGGGATGAACGAACCTTGGGTTTTGTCGATGATGACTTCATGTAGGTGTTCAAGATGTGGATGCTCAATGTTGATGTAGATCATGTGGAGCAATCCATTGGAGTGAGTTGCACTTTCAATACCTACACAGGTTAGTCCCACAAGGAACAAACAAGGATATCCATGGACATAGAGTGATGTTCACACAAGATGATGTCCATGAAGGCAATAGATTACCTTGTCCCTTGTCTTACCAACAAGAGGGTTTGTGACTCCTTGAACTAGTGCAAGATGTGGAAGTTGTTTGCACTTGTCCTCGCCAAAAATGATATGAGTGAAGTATGTTGGCAGAGTCACCCTCAAGAACTCTCTAGTTCTTATTCTTCGTGATCCACATCATCTTGATGGGAATCCTTGGAGTTTTAGTCGTACTTGATGAAGTAGAACTTGATGTAGTCTTGGGAACCACTTGACCAAGGCCTTAGGAGCTTCTTCAAACGCATCAATCTCCTCTTGAAGCTTGTCCTTGCCTTTTTGCTTGTGGTCTTATGGTGGAAGATCATCTTGAGCTTGTGTTCCTTGGAAACAAGTAGGATCATACTTCTCTTGTTGAGGAAAAAACTTCGTCTTTGGGTATTGATCTTCTTCCCACTCAACTCCATTGGCATTGAACTTTCGTTCAAAACCAACACCTTGATTCTTCCGGTGCCTTCCTTGCTTGCGTACAATTTCCTCGAATTGCTTACTCCTGGTAAGGCTCTTGTAAACACATTTCTCTATAATTCCCTTCAACAAGCTATTTCCTTGCTCAAGTGTAACTTGGCTAAGAGAATCAATAGTGGAATCAAGAAAACTACTAGTAGCAACAACATTGGATTTGACATGATTATTGTTACTACTAGAAGAAGAATCTTTCTTACTCTTGTTGCTAGATTTAACTTGTGGCATGTATGTAGACAAGAGTAAACGCTTGGCAATGTAAGAAAAACTTTTCTTGCAAAGATCATCATCGATTGCTTTTAAGAACCAATGCTCTTGCTCAAGGTTGAGCTTTTGAAAGCACAACTTATCATGAGTCTTTAAAAGCTCTCGATGATTTTCGAAGGTAGTTTCATGAGCTAACTTAAGAGTGTTTAGTTCTTTAGTTAGACGCTCAATCTCCTTCTTATCATCATCATTCGTTTTATCTTGATTAGCATGATTAATAGCAAGTTCATCATAGTTTTCATCACTAGAGTTGTCAACAAGTAAATGATCATCACCTAGCAAATCATCTTCATCACTATGGAAATCAACATACTCGGGGTGTGATACCTTTGGGCCTTTAGCCATGAAGTATCTTCCAATTCCTTCATTGGGTGAGTCAAATATGTCTTAGGAGTTGGTTGACACAAGTGCTAGACCGGCAACACCTTCATCTTGAGTATATTCGGAATCAGAGTGATAACTTCTCTCAGAGTGATTGTCGGAGTCGAAGCCGGATACCCATTCACCAACATGAGCTTGATGTCTTCGTTTTGTGTAGCTCCTTGATGACTTGTCCTTCCTTTCTGAATCCTTGCTTCTCCGTTCATAACGATCATCTCTACTCCTTATCTCTCTTGGTGGTGATTCTTCTATTCTACTTCTCCTTTTGGGTGAATCTTCTCTTCTATTGTAGGGGGGCGTACACTCATTGGAGTAGTGTATGGGTCTTCCACAATTATAGCAATTTCGTTCACGACTCGAAGATCTTTTGTCATTGTAGGACCTTGACTTGAAACTTCTTTCCTTGCTTCTACTCTTGTATAACTTATTGAAGTTCTTCACCATTAGGCTCAATTCTTCATTGAAGTCTTGTTTCTCACTTGATGATGTGGGAGCATCACACGAGGCTTTGTAAGCACCACTTGACTTGTTGTGAAGCTCTTCCTTATCCTTGAGTGACATCTCATGAGCAACAATTCTTCCAATGACTTCCGTTGGCTTGAGATCTTTGTAGTTGAGCATCATTTGGATCAATGTGCACACATATCATATTTTCCATCCAAGGCTCTTAGGATCTTCTTGATGATGAATCTATCGGTCATCTATTCACTTCCTAATCCGGTGATCTCATTTGTGATGAGAGCAAGCCTAGAGCACATTTCGACGACAGCTTCACCATCCTTCATTTTGAACTTGTCAAGTTGACTTTGAAGCACATCCAATTTGGATTCCTTGACGGAGTCGGTACCTTCGTGCATATCAACCAAAGTATCCCAAATTTCCTTTGCATTCTCAAGACGGCTGATTTTGTTGAATTCTTCGAGGCACGGTCCGTTGAAGAGGATATCGCAAGCTTGAGCATTGTATTGTAGAATCTTCAACTCTTCCGCGCTAGCTTAACGGTTTGGTTCTCTCCCATCAAAGAATTCACCTTGCAAGCCAATACACACAATAGCCCAAATGGCGGGTGAGTGAGTCCTGGATTAGGGGGTCCTCGGACAGCCGGACTGTTGGATTATGAAGATACAAGATTGAAGACTTCTTCCCGTGTCTGGGTGGGACTCTCCTTTGTGTGGAAGGCAAGCTTGGCAATTCGGATATGTAGATCTCCTCCCTTGTAACCGACTCTGTGTAACCCTAGCCCCCTCCCGTGTCTATATAAACCGGAGGGTTTAGTCCGTAGGACAAGAACAATCATAACCATATGCTAGCTTCTAGGGTTTAGCCTTTACGATCTCGTGGTAGATCAACTCTTGTAATACTCATATCATCAAGATCAATCAAGCAGGAAGTAGGGTATTACCTCCATCGAGAGGGCCCGAACCTAGGTAAACATTGTGTCCCCCGCCTCCTATTACCGTCTGCCTTAGACGCACAGTTCGGGACCCCCTACCCGAGATCCGCCGGTTTTGACACCAACATTGGTGCTTTCATTGAGAGTTCCACTGTGTTGTCACCATAAGGTTTGATGGCTACTTCGATCATCGGCAACGATGCGATCCAGGGTGAGGTTTTTCTCCCCGGACAGATCTTCGTATTCGGTGGCTTCGTATTGCGGGCCAACTCGCTTGGCCATCTGGAGCAGATCGAGAGCTACGCCCCTGGCCGTCAGGTCAGGTTTGGAAACTTAAACTATACTGCCGACATCCGTGGAGACTTGATCTTCGACGAATTCAAGCCCGTGTCAGGTGCGCCGCACAGTCACGACGAGCATGACTTAGCTCTGCTGTCGGACGGTGTTCGGGAGATTACACCTGTGGCTACTCCGGCCCTCAATCCGGAGCAGATCGCGCCGTCCGAGGACGGGCGGATGGACCCCGCCACGGAGGCCGCACACCCAGAGGCGATAGAGTTGAATACTGACTTCACCCCCTATGAGACCTGTGTTGCCGGACCCTTGGATTCGTCCCCGGCCACACGCTCCGAACCGCCCGCATCCGTGCCTATCAAATCTGATTGGGCACCGATCATGGAGTTTACCTCCGCGGATATCTTTCAGCAGTCGCCCTTGGGCAACGCACTAAATTCATTGAGGTCTCTCTCCTTGTCAGGAGACCCTTGGCCGAACTATGTCTGGCTTGAGTGGGAAGCAGACGACGAAGAAATTCATTCCCCACCCGCCACCCACTTAATAGCCATTGTCGACGACTTAACCGACATGCTTGATTTCGGCTCCGAAGACATCGACGGTATGGACGACGATGCAGGAGAAGAACATGAACCACCGCCCATAGGGCGCTGGACAGCCACCTCATCATATGATATATACATGGTGGACACCCCAAAAGAAAGCGATGGCAATAAGGCAACGGAGGATAATCCCCTCGAGAAGCAATTTAAGCACCGGCGTCATCGGCGCCGCTCTAAGCCCCTCCATAGCAAAAGCAGAGATACCGGCACAAGAGACAATAACGCTGCGGACAGTGCCGAAGACGAAGACAATCCCCTCCAGCCAGGCTTCGAGCGGGAGGATGGGCAAGCTAGCCCTAAGGAACAAGCGGCAGACGGAGAATCAGAGGATGACAATTACATGCCCCTCTCCGATGACGAGGTGAGCCTCGGCGACAAAGAATTTATCATGTCTGAGGATCTCGTCGAGCAGGACCGCTTCAAGCGCTGGCTTATAGCCACAGCAAAAAGCCTAAAGAAAAGGCAATAGCAGCTTCAAGCTGATCAAGATCTGCTAGTGGATAGATGGACCGAGGTGCTGGCAGCCGAGGAATACAAACTCGAGCGCCCAACCAAAAGTTATCCAAAGCGCAGGTTGCTACCCCAACTCGAGGAGGAAGCATTAAAGCCTACGCTCCCAGCATATGATGCGGCTGACCGACCACCTCGTGGCCGAGACAAAGAGGCATATCAGGCCGAAGTCCAGCCCGCACCCCGTCGCCAGCTAAACAAAAATACCAAGGCCCGTGTAAATACACAGGACCTGCGAGACGTATTGGAAAACAAGGCAGGACATGCAAGATCGATCTACGGATCACGGGGGCGCACCCCAACGCGTGACGATGACCGTCACGCCGGATATACTAAAAGCAAATCCGGCCGGGCCGAATATAGCAGACAAGACTCGTATGAACTGCGTCATGATATAGCCCAGCATAGAGGCGCCGCACACCCCCTATGCTTCACTGACGAAGTAATGGATCACAAATTCCCAGAAGGTTTTAAACCCGTGAATATTGAATCATATGATGGCACAACAAACCCCGAGGTATGGGTCGATGATTTCCTCCTCCACATCCACATGGCCCGCGGTGACGATCTACATGCCATCAAGTACCTCCCATTAAAACTCAAAGGACCTGCTCGGCATTGGCTCAATAGCCTGTCGACAAACTCCATTGGCAGTTGGGAGAATTTGGAGGACGCATTCCTTGACAACTTTCAGGGCACTTATGTGCGACCACCGGATGTTGATGACTTGAGTCACATAACCCAACAGCCAGGGGAATCAGCCAGGAAATTCTGGACTCGGTTCCTAACTAAAAGAACCAAATCGTCGACTGTCCGGATGCCGAGGCCTTAGTGGCATTTAAGCATAACATCCACGACGAGTGGCTCGCCCAACACCTCGGCCAAGAAAAGCCGAAGTCCATGGGAGCCCTCATGACACTCATGACCCGTTTTTGTGCGGGCGAGGATAGCTGGCTGGCTCGCAGCAACAACACACCAAGAAACCTTAGCAATTCAAATGCCAAAGATAGCAACGGCAGGCCATGTCGCAACAGACACAAACGCCGTAACGACGGCGACAACACCGAAGACACGACGGTTAATGCCGGATTCAGTGGCTCTAAATCCGATCAGCAGAAAAAGCCGTTCAAAAGAAGCAATCCAGGCCCATCCAGCTTGGAGCGCATACTTGATCATTCGTGCCAAATTCACGGCACCCCCGATAAACCAGCCAACCACACCAACAGAGAATGCTGGGTGTTCAAACAGGCCGACAAGTTGAATGCCGAAAACATGGAAAAGGGGCTGCATAGGGACGACGAGGAGGAGCCCCGGCCGCCGAACACAGGAGGACAGAAGAAATTTCCTCCCCAAGTGAAACGGTAAACCTGATATACGCAACCCATATTCCCAAGCGGGAACGGAAGCATGCACTGAGGGACGTATATGCGATGGAGCCAGTCGCCCCAAAGTTCAACCCATAGTCTGCTTGTCTGATCACCTTCGATCGCAGGGACCACCCCACCAGTATCCGTCATGGCGGTTCTGCCGCATTGGTCCTTGACCCGATCATTGACGGATTTCACCTCACTCGAGTCCTTATGGACGGTGGCAGCAGCCTGAACTTGCTTTATCAGGATACAGTGCGCAAAATGGGTATAGACCCCTCGAGGATCAAACCCACCAAAACCACCTTTAAAGGTGTCATCCCAGGTGTAGAGGCATGTTGCACGGGCTCAATAACATTGGAAGTAGTCTTCGGATCTCCGGACAACTTCCGAAGCGTGGAGTTAATCTTCGATATCGTCCCCTTCCGCAGTGGCTATCATGCATTGCTCGGATGAACCGCATTTGCCAGATTCAATGCGGTACCGCATTACGCATACCTCAAGCTCAAAATGCCAGGACCTCGCGGGGTTATAACAGTTAATGGAAACACAGAACACTTGCTCCACACGGAGGAGCACACTGCGGCCCTCGCAGCAGAAGCGCAAAAGCAGCCTTATGAGGAAAACCGCCAATTCAGCGAAAAAGACCCCGGACACCTTCAAGCGAGTCCGGAGTACCTGCAAGAGGATCGCCAGGCACGTTTAGAGTTCGCCTAGCAATTCGGCCTCCGTCCTAGTCCCAGTCAAGCGGCGAAATTTGCGCCACGCGTACATAATTACGCACTCAAGATACCATGGGCATAGGCAGAGGCATGGCCATGGCACGGCCCACAATGCGGCTCAACCGCTTCAGGACCCGTATACCTTTAACATTTTCTTCCTTTCAGGCCCCTATTCTTTGAAGGCCCTCTCCGATCGTCTGATTATCGGACCCGCCACGGGAAAGAAACACCAAGGAAGCAAGAAGCATTGATGTACAAGGGAATCCTCAGGTGGTCTCTGATAACGATCGATATACCTATTTTGCATACCCACACGCAGCTTGACCTTGGATAGGACGTGTCAAATAGTCCTATTTTTTACTTATTGCACTACATGTATGCATATGCTTTGACGTATCATTTAAATAACAATATACAACATTAGCTCATCATTGCATTCCTTTATCTTTTTTTCCTGTCTGCTTACTTACGACAAGTCGCACCCATACATTCTGATATGACCAGTGCGCCAGGGACTTCCGTTTACCCCATAACATGGCATGAAAAGTCTGAACACTTTCGACAATGCGGCACCTCGAACTTATAGCATTATATGCATCAGCTCCGAATCATGTCTTGGGTCAATAGTTGGGTTTGCCCGGCTCCCATGTTTTGGTACCTTACGTTCCGCTATATTGGCTAAGGTAGCACTGGGAGAACTACTGCGATTGTGTCCCGGTTCTTCCAGACGAGCACCTCAGTAGAGAAAGCCGAAAACTGACTGTGATGCGGCAAGAGCTGGTTGTTGTTCGAGAGGTCTCAAATCCTTAAAGATTTTTTCTGCTTCGGGTGAGGAGTCGGCCTTGTTCGATTTAGGCGTACATAGCGCCCCAAGTTCGACCTTCCGAATACTAGGGGCTTCACCAAAATTTAAAATTGTAGACTTCTATGGCTAAGTGAGAGTGATAAAGCTATATAGTCCGATTGCCTGGTTCGTTGCGCTGAACACCTCCTTCGAAGGACCCAAAACTGGGATAAAGAGTGATCAGGTTTATCCTGAACACCTCAGTACTAGTTACATGGGGGCAGAAGCCGACGACTGGCCAACTCTCAAATTTTATAAACGGCCGCACAGAAGGTAATATTTTTAATTAACAAGCGTTACATAGCGCACATGAACTCGTTTCACATTACATCATCACATGAGTACATTCATTCAAATATTACATCCTTAGCACATTCCTCTGCCACAAGGCGAGCATCCTTCAGGACACTGTCATAATACTTTTCGGGATGTCAATGCTCCTTGCCCTCCGGCGGCCCCTCCTTCACCAGCTTTTCGGCGTCCATCTTCGCCCAGTGCACTTTCGCCCGGGCAAAAGCCCTGCACGCACCCTCAATGCAGACGGACCGCTTTATGACTTCAAGCTGGGGGCACGCGTTCACAAGCCGCCTTACCAAGCCGAAATAGCTGTCGGGCAGGGGCTCGCCAGGCCACATCCGGACTATGAGGCCCTTCATGGCCAGTTCGGCCGCCTTGTGAAGCTCGACTAGTTGTTTCAACTGGTCGCTCAAGGGCATCAGATGTTCGGTCCCAGTATACTAAGACCAGAACAACCTCTCCGTCGAGCTCCCTTCCTCGGTCCGATAGAACTCCGCGGCATCCGACACACTACTGGGTAGATCTGCGAACGCTCCTGAAGAGCTCCGAATTTGGGTAAGTAAAAGGAAAGTTTCCTTCACATGCTTGCTTTGCATAAAGAATGCCTTACCCGCCACTATCTTCCTGACGGCCTCAATTTCCTGGAGGGCGTTTTGGGCTTTGGCCTTGGCATTTTGTGCGTTCTCGAGGGCCTTTGCAAGCTCGGGCCGTTGCGTCTTAGAGTCACGCTCCAAGGAGTCGTACTTCTTGACAAACTCTTGGAGCTTTTGCTGAACCTCGCCGGCTCAGGCCTCTTGCTTCTCGCGCATGGCGCGCTCCTTGGCCGCTTTGCCTTCGGCCTTGGACAGCACCTTCTTCAGGGTCACCACTTCAGTCGTAGCCCCTAGCAAAATTCATGACAATCCTGTGATCTAACAATCCATTTCCTTTTTCTTTATCAATAGATAGACGAGGTATCTCTTACCTTTGTTCTCTTTGAGATGCTTCTTGGTAAGGCCGAGCTCTTCCTCGGACCGCTCAAGGTCCCGCTTCAGTGCGGAGACCTCTGCCGTGTGAGTGGCAGCGGCCAGCAGTGAAGCCTGCTTATTCACATAGACATATTCTGATTAAACTCCTGTGATTATTATTTGATCCTCTATTCAGCCTTTCTTCCGAACACCAAAGAGAGCATGAGGGGCTACTATCTATGCTATAACATTTTCTCATAATTTGATTACTTACCTCAAAGCCTGTTAGGAGGCTGGCACAGGCTTCAGTCAGTCCGCTTTTGGCGGACTGAATCTTCTTGACCACCGCACTCATGATAGTGCGGTGCTCTTCGTCAATGGAAGCGCCGTGAAGCGCTTCCAGCAAATCGTCTGATGCCTCTCGATGGACAGAGGCCATCGCCACAGACTTGCTGCCCCCGACATTAGAGCCCATGGGAGTCTTGCCCCTCATGCGCCCAGCGTCCGGAATGTCGCCTTGGGGCGCTTCCAGAACTGCCTCCCCTTGGTTCGGTACCCTTTGAGACAACACCTCGACGTCGTCCGTAGGGCGGGGGGAGGAGGCGGTCGGGAGTGAATCGTTGTTCATCTCCGACGGGCCCAAAGACTCATCCGAAGAGGATACATCGATACGGGCTTTGGAGGGGCTGCATGATCATGTTCGGCATGATAAGAAGTAATAAAATAAAACATACCAAAAATAATTACGGTATCTGGATACTTACGACTTCGCCAGGGGCTTGTCCCTGGGTAACCACTCCTCGTCGCTAAAAGCGGCCACCATGGAGCAGTCCGGAAGGAGGGTCCTTCACTTCCTGGACCTTTCGGCTTCCCCTGACGGGGCGGCCTTCCTTTTCTTATCTCCCCCGGCTAGGGGGGAGAACTTTTGTCTTCCTCCTCCTCGTTTTTGTGGGAGGAGGGTGCCTCGGTGTTATCAAACGATGAGTCTGATATGACCTTGCGCCAGAGACCTTTCTTGGTCCCCGTGGCCTTCTTCTTGGCCTTCTTCTCCGGTGCCTCATAGGGCACCGGAACCAGCATCTCCATTAAAAGAGCACTTGCTGGATCCTCGGGCAGTGGGGCCGGACAATCGATCCGCTCCGCTGTCGTGACCCATTCCTGTTAAATGGCGTGGAGGCATATATCCCCCACATTTTTATACTGGGGAAGAAACGACTTATGAGATATAAGAAGCTTACCGGATTGGCGGGGCGCTTTGCGCTGAGTCCACGATCCTCGGTAAGGGGAGGAGGTACCTCAGCGGACTTGAACAGAACCCTCCAGATGTCCTGGTGTGTTGTGTCGAAGAGCTCTCGCAACGTCTGGTGCTTAGCCAGGTCGAACTCCCACATATTGAATGCCCGTCTTTGACACGGGAGGATCCGGCGGAAGAGCATGACCTGGACCACGTTGACAGGCTTGGTTTTCTTGCTTATCATGTTTTTAACCCAGTTCTGGAGTCCGGTCAGCTCCACCGATGAACCCCAGGATAGGCCCTTCTCTTTCCAGGAGGTGAGCCACGTGGGGATGCCGGATCGAAATTCGGGGGCCGCCACCCAGTTGGTGTCACGCGGCTCGGTGATGTAGAACCACCCCGATTGCCACCCCTTCACTGTCTCCACATAGGAGCCTTCGAGCCAGGTGACGTTGGGCGTTTTTCCAACCAAGGTCTTCAGCAACAGGCCGAAGTGGGGCTTGATGTAGAGGAAGGCCTCGCACATGATGATAAACGCCGAGATGATGAGGATGAAATTGGGGGCCAGATCGTGGAAGTCCAGCCCGTAGTAGAACATGAGCCCGCGAACAAATGGGTGGAGGGGAAATCCTAGCCCACGGACAAAATGGGTAAGGAATACAACCCTTTCGTAGGGATCGGGGGTAGGGACGATCTGCCTCGCATCTGGGAGCCGGTGCGTGATATCTGCGGCCAAGTATTCGGCTTCCCGGAGCGTCGTAATTTTCTCCTCCGTAATAGAGGAGACCATCCACTTGCCTCCCGCTCCGGACATGTTTGGAGTGGTTTTGCGGAGAAAATGCGAATTTGGGCGCCGGGGCACAAGTGCGCAAGAATGGATGGGCAGGGAAGAAGAAGGCGTGGGTGAAAAGGAGGAGTCCTTGTCCCTTTATAAGGGCGGAAGAAGCTATGCGCCTCCCCACCTGCCTGGTAAAATCGCTTATTCCCAAAGTGTCGTAATTGATGGCACGGTTGGGTTACCCACACCCGTATTGATGAGAATCCCGTGATAAGGGGACACGATCTCTACTTCGGCAAGACGTGCCAAGAAAACCGCCTAGCAATATGTGTAGTAGCTGGTTGAGAAAAACGGTTCGAATAATGACCGGGCCATGGCGTGATGTCATGTTATGAAAAGTTGTCAGCAGATTAGATTTGTGGAAATATTATACTCTCTACGGTGGTATGTGGAATTTATTTTGCAGAGACGGACACGATCCTTGTGTTCAAAATCTTCTATGGAGTATTCGGAGAAGGAACCCGCCTTGCAATGCCGAAGACAATTTGCGCACCGGACTCGTCGTCATTGAAGCCTGGTTCAGGGGCTACTGAGGGAGTCCTGGATTAGGGGGTCCTCGGACAGCCGGACTATATCCTTCGGCCGGACTGTTGGATTATGAAGATACAAGATTGAAGAATTCATCCCGTGTCCGGGTGGGACTCTCCTTTGCGCGGAAGGCAAGCTTGGCAATTCGGATATGTAGATCTCCTCCCTTGTAACCGACTCTGTGTAACCCTAGCCCCCTCCGGTGTCTATATAAACCGGAGGGTTTAGTCCGTAGGACAAGAACAATCATAATCATAGGCTAGCTTCTAGGGTTTAGCCTCTACGATCTCGTGGTAGATCAACTCTTTTAATACTCATATCATCAAGATCAATCAAGCAGGAAGTATGGTATTACCTCCATCGAGAGGGCCCGAACCTGGGTAAACATTGTGTCCCCCGCCTCCTGTTACCATCCGCCTTAGACGCACAGTTCGGGACCCCCTACCCAAGATCCGCCGGTTTTGACACCGATAGCATGGTTATGTCCAAGAATATGGATTTTCATCTGATGCTTCCAACTAGAAAATTTTGTACCATCAAAGTAAGGACCTCTACGGTGGTAATTTCCCTCGCTAGACGCCATACTCTCCTAGGTTGTGAAACCAAGGCTATGATCACCAAAAGCTATGGAAATCAAGGAAAATGGAGACCAAAGCTCTAATACCACTTGTAGGATTGAAAGTATGTCTAGAGGGGGTGATTAGACTACTTGACCAAATAAAAAATCTAGCCTTTTCCCAATTTTAAGTCTTGGCAGATTTTAACAACTTAGCACAAGTCAAGCAATCAACCTACACATGCAAGTCTGAGAGTATAGCAGCGGAATATAAAACATTTGCATATGAAGGTAAAGGGAGGAGTTTGGAGGGAGCAAACGCAATGTAGACACAGAGATTTTTTGGTGTGGTTCCGATAGGTGGTGCTATCGTACATCCATGTTGATGAAGACTTCAACCCACGAAGTGTAACGGTTGCGTGAGTCCACGGAGGGCTCCACCCACGAAAGGTCCACGAAGAAGCAAACTTGTCCATCCCACCATGGCCATCGCCCATGAAGGACTTGCCTCACTAGGGTATATCTTCACGAAGTAGGCGATCTCCTTGCCCGTACAAACTCCTTGGTTCAACTCCACAATCTTGTCGAAGGCTCCCAAGTGACACCTAACCAATCTAGGAGACACCACTCTCCAAAAGGTAATAGATGGTTCATTGGTGATGAACTCCTTGCTCTTGTGCTTCAAATAATAGTCTCCCCAACAGTCAACTCTCTCTCACATATATTTGGATTTGGTGGAAAGATGATTTGAGTGGAAAGCAACTTGGGGAAGGCTAGAGATCAAGATTTGTATGGTTGGAATGGAATATCTTGGTCTCAACACCTGAGTAGGTGGTTCTCTCTCAGAAAATGAATGCTGGAAGTGTAGGCACGTTCTGATGGCTATCCTTACTAATGATGGAAGGGTGGAGGGGTATATATAGCCTCCACACAAAAACTAACCGTTACACACAATTTACCAAACTCGGTGGGACTGAATCAGAAAACTCGGTCAGACTGATTCAGTTCAAAATGTGAATGTTAGGCTTTTCGGTGGGACTAACATGTCAACTCGGTGGGACTGATTCCATTAGGGTTAGGGCATAACGTAATCTCAGTGAGACTGATTACACAAACTTGGGGGGACCGATTTTGGTAATAAGCTAACCAGAGAGTTGGTCAGGCAAACTTGGTGGGACTGAATCGCTCATTTCGGTGAGACCAAAACGTTACGAAAGGGAAACAAAGAGTTTGCATTGCGAACTCGGTGGGACCGATCGCTCATCTCGGTTGGACCTAAACATTACGAAGGGAAACAGAGAGTTTGCAATCCCATCTCGGTGAGACCGAGATCCCTATCGGTGAGACTCGGTGGCGCCGGATAGAACTTTTCTGTGGGGCTGAGATTGACTTTTGGTTTGGGACATATGTGGATATGAGAAAGTGGTTGAGGGTTTTTTGGAGCATATCACTAAGCATTTTGAGAAGTAAGCCATTAAGCAACACCTCATCCCCTTTTCATAGTATTGGCTTTTCCTATGGA
Source organism: Triticum urartu (assembly GCF_003073215.2). NCBI lineage: Eukaryota > Viridiplantae > Streptophyta > Magnoliopsida > Poales > Poaceae > Triticum > Triticum urartu. The sequence goes on from NC_053028.1 coordinate 357,366,651, forward strand.
CTCAATGTGATCTTGGATCACTAAAATGAAAATGTAGAGTCTTGAGCTTGAGCCAATGTGTGTCCTTAGCATTTTGAGGGGTCCACATTCCTAATCCATGCCATGCCAATCATTGAACTTTCTGAAATGGTCATCTTGAAATAGTATTAGTTCAATGAGCTATATGTTGTTAGTAATTACCAAAACCACCCAGGGATAGTTGCACTTTCAAAGGGGTTACATGCAGCTAAGGCAAGGCCTGTACAAAAGGGTGGCTACTGGCCAGGGCCCGACAGTCGCGCCTTATGGGTAGAACTTGCGGAGATGCTCAATATTCCATGAGTTTTGCAATTGAATGCCATCTCCGGTGTGAAGGCGGACTGCGCCAGGTCTGATGACTCGAACTACCCGATAAGGGCCTTCCCACTTCGACATGAACTTGTTTGTACCCATGGCAGACTAAACGCGCCTAAGGACAAGGCCGCCTTGCTCAAAAAACCGGGCATGAACCCTGTCCCTATGGTAGCGACGCAGGGCTTGCTGATAGCGTGCAGCACGCGTAGCAGCCCATTCTCCTCGAGTAGCACATCGTCATCACACCGGTGCTGAGATTGCGCTACTTCATTGGATGGAAGCACTCTAGGTTACCCGTAAATGAGTTTTGTGGGGATAACTTCTTCTGCCACATAGACTAGGGAGAAGGGAGTCTGCCCGGTAGCTCGATTTGGTGTCGTTCTCAGGGACCAGAGAACTACCGGCAGCTCATCGATCCACCGCCTGTCGTGCTTCTGCAGCGTATCAAATGTTCTCGTCTTGAGTCCTTGCAACACTTCAGAGTTCGCCCTCTCATCTTGTCCATTGCTTCTGGGATGTGCCACAGTGGCAAACGAGATCTTGCTTCCAAGGGCATGAACATACTGCATGACAGCGCGGCTCGTGAATTGGATGCCATTATCGGTAATGATCCTTGACGGGACTCCAAAGCGGCACACCAATTCTTTCAAGAACTTGACAGTTGATGGAGAAATCACCTTTTTCATGGCAGCTACTTCTGGCTACTTTGTAAACTTGTCGATAGCGATGAAGAAGAATTCAAAGCCCCCGACAGCTCGGGGGAAAGGGCCGAGGATATCGAGCCCCCAGACCGAAAACGGCCATGACAAAGGGATTGTCTGAAGAGCTTGTGCAGGCAGGTGGATATTTTTGGAATGGAACTGGCAGGCTTCACATTTGGTGACTAGCTCGACTGCATCTTGCAGGGATGTGGCCAATATAATCCTTGCCGGAATGCTTTCCCAACTAATACCCTTGATCCAATGTGGGAGCCCACATGCCTTTGTGTATTTCAACCAGTAGTTCCTTTCCTTCTTCCCGACAGATGGACTTCAATTTCACATTGTTGGGCCTCCTTTTGTATAGAGTGTCATCGACAAACCAATACATACTGGCCCTCTGGGCTACTCTTTCAGCCTCATCTTGGTCATCGGGAAGTTCTTCGGTTTGGAGGAAATGGACTATGTGCCTTGTCCAAGTTGGAGCCTAGGGCTCGGCAACAAGGACTAGCGGCACCTCCTCATATGCAGGGGCACGTTCCTCGTTCGGGCGGACCATTGGCCTGGCTGGAGGGTGTGGTCCGGTAGGTAATGGGGAGTTGTTTCCAGCAGGGTCCCTGCCAGGAGCCCCGGGAGGCTCTATCGGGAGAGGCTTACCGGAGTCCATTTTCCTCCTTTTCCCTGCCATTGTTGTTGGGGATACGGAGGGCCGAGTAAGATGGAGAACAAAAGTTCCTGGTTCCACAGGAAGCTTTTGCGCAGCACACTTTGACAGATGATCAGCTATGCTATTTTCCACACGGGGTACGTGCTCTGTTTGCGATCCGTTAAAGCGCTCCTCCAATCTTCTCACTTCCTCAATGTATGGTTCCATCAATGGACTTCGGTAATCCTTGTTGACTAGTCTCACCACAAGTTGCGAATCTCCTCGAATGATCAGCTTCTTGTTTCCCAATTCTGTTGCAATCCTGAGCCCGATAAGGAGCCCTTCATACTCTATTGTATTGTTGGTTGCCTCCTCCCGAGGAAAGTGCATCCGGACGATGTACTTCAAGTGCTCCCCAGTGGAGGCAACGAGAAGTACGCCAAGCCCCTGCACCTTGTAGGGAGAATGCTCCATCAAAATACATAATCCATTCTTGGGGCGCTTCCATGCCGGGGATAATTGTCTTGAGTACTTCTTCATTAGGAGTTGGCATCCATTCTGCAATAAACTCTGCCAATGCCCTGCTCTGAATTGTTGACGTCCTCTCAAACTTCTCGCCAATGCTGGATAACTCCAAAGCCCACTCCACTATTCTGCCGGTAGCCTCAGGGTTTCGGAGTATCCTCTGCAATGGGAAGTCGGTGACAACCATGATCTCATGGGCTTGGAAGTAGTGGAACAGTTTCCTTGAGGCCATGACGAGGCCAAAAATCAACTTTTGCACACCAGAATACCTCGATCGAGCCCCCTGTAACAGGGAACTAATGAAATATACTGGACGCTGCACCACTTTCTTCCCTGCCGCATCCTTGGGGTTGTTCCTGCTGTCATGCTCCTCTCACTCCCAATCCTCATCCGGTCCTGTCGGGCTTTGCTCACACTTTGACTCCTCTACTTCCCGTTCTGCCACTAGGGCTGCACTGACCACTTGATTAGTTGCCGCCAGGCATAGCAGAAATGGCTCTTATGGTTTTGGGGCAACCAAAGAGGGCACAGAGGACAAGTAGACCTTCAACTCTTGTAAAGCTGTGTCTGCTTCTGGGGTCCACTTCATGGGACCTTCCTTCTTCAAAATCTTGAAGAACGGCAAGGCGCACTCGGCAGACTTGGAGATGCATCTGCTAAGCGCGGCAACGCACCCTGTCATACGCCTCACATCCTTGACTGTGCTGGGTTGGCTTGGGTCCCACGATAGTTTTGATCTTGTCGGGGTTGGCTTTGATCCCACGATGGGACACAAAGAACCCAAGTAGCTTACCGGAGGGAACGCCAAACACACACTTCTCCGGATTTAGCTTCAAGTTGATCTTGCGCAGATTATCAAATGTCTCCCCCAAATCCTGAATGAGGGTCGATCTGTCCTTCGTCTTGACCACAATATCATCCATATAAGCCTCAATGTTGCTGCGTAACTGTGGTTCAAAACTAATCTGGACTGCTCTTGCAAAGGTGGATCCAGCACTCTTTAACTCGAAAGGCACACGCATGAAGCAGTGCGTACCACATGGGGTGATGAATGAGGTCTTCTCTTCATCTTCTTTGGACATGACGATTTGATGATACCTAAGTATGCATCCAAAAAGGAGAGCAAATCACAACATGAAGTGGAATCCAGAATCTAGTCAATGCGCGGCAAGGGAAATGGGTCCTTCGGGCAGGCCTTGTTCATATCTGTAAAATCTATGCAAAGCCTCCATTTCCCATTAGCCTTGCGAATGACCACTGGTTCGCTAACCACGTTGGGTGCAGTACTCCTCTGACCAAACCAGCTGCCTCAAGCTTCTTAATCTCTTCTGCAATGAACTGCTGCCTCTCCAAAGCATGCTTTCGAACTTTCTGCTTGGCAGGTCGGGCATGTGGGTAGACAGTAAGGTGGTGCTCGATTACCTCTAATAGAGGCAAAGGTGTCCCGTCTTTCGTTGAGATGGTGGCTGTCGTTTTAGACGAAGTAGACTTTGATGATCCGACTACGAACGTGCGAGGACGTCGCGCCTTAGCAATCGCTAAACCAACTCCGAGGGGTTATTGACCACGCCGGAGCACGATCAACCTGACCACGAGGGCCTGTTTCCTGCGAGCAAATGAAGAACAAGCAAGCAACTGAGATTCCAATCTGGATATTGCGAATATAAGATGAAAGATTTATTGATCAAGGTGGGGTTCTGTGACGTCGTGGTCTGGTCGTTGGACACAAACGAAGTACGCGAAGTTGCAGCTATGGCGAACTTTTAATCTAAACAAAACCCAAAGTCTAAACGATGCCCTAAGGGCTGTATATATGGAGGAGAGAGGGGGAATTTCGTGGCCCTTGGCGGAGGGGTCCGAAACCAACCCTAACTCTGGTTTCCCCACACATACGGACTCTAAAAAATAGCCTATACTTAAGTACTTCGAAAATACATGGGCCTGGCCCAATAATAAGGTGACGTAGCACCTAAAATAGCCTCTGGACGAAATTTATGAAGTGGCATCTTGTATATTTCGTCCCATGCTTCATGCACTCATTATGGTGGCTTCAGAGTCCTGGAATCATCACTTGTAACTCCGTTCTTGTTCCCCTTGCGCATGCCATCATCTCCATGCTTGAACTTGCTCCAAGGTTCATCTTTCTTGTCCAAGCTAGGCCCTTCATTTGTATCCAATTTAGGCAGCATCATATTCTCATGAACATTAGAATCGTTACCAAGAAACGAAAGTACCTCATAATTCAATTGGCGTGCGCGAGCTCTAGTAATTGGTACAGTATGTATAGCAGCAGGGGCTGTGGGTGTAACAATGGTATTGATGTCCTCATCATCCTCCCCTTCTTGAAATGAAGTCGTCCTCGATGAAAGTTCATCGTCCTCACCCTAATAAGGCTTCAAATCTGCAATGTTAAAAGTGGGACTAACCCCAAAATCTGCAAGCAGCTCAAGTTTATATGCATTATCATTTATTTTCTCTAACACCTTAAAAGGACCATCAGCACGTGGCATTAGCTTTGATTTGTGCAAATTAGGAAATCTATCCTTACGCAAATGTAACCAAACAAGATATCCAGGAGCAAACACAACATGTTTTCTACCCTTATCTCCAGCAAGTTTATATTTAGCATTCATACGCTCAATGTTTTCCTTAGTTAACTCATGCATTTTTACAATCAATTCAGCACGTTCTTTAGCATCAAAATTAACCTTCTCCGAAGATGGAAGAGGCAACAAATCAATAGGTGCATGAGGTAGGAAACCATACACAATTTCAAAAGGGCACATCTTAGTAGTAGAATGCAATGAACGATTATAAGCAAATTCAATATGAGGCAAGCATTCTTCCCATATTTTCTTGTTATTCTTCAAAACAGACCTAAGCATAGTAGACAATGTTCTATTGACTACTTCAGTTTGTCCATCAGTTTGGGGGTGACAAGTAGTACTAAAAAGCAGTTTAGTCCCCAACTTAGCCCATAAACATCTCCAAAAGTGGCTAAGAAATTTAGTATCACGATCTGAAACAATAGTATTTGGCACACCATGCAAGCGAATAATTTCACGAAAGAACAAATCAGCAACATTAACAGCATCATCGCTTTTATGACATGGTATAAAGTGTGCCATTTTCGAGAACCTATCCACGACAACAAATATGCTATCCCTCCCCTTCTTTGTTCTAGGTAAACCTAAAACAAAGTCCATAGATATATCCTCCCAAGGAACACTAGGTACAGGCAAAGGCATATATAAACCATGAGGATTGAGTCGTGACTTAGCTTTTTGACATGTAGTGCAGCGAGCAACAAAACGCTCAACATCTCGTCTCATCTTTGGCCAAAAGAAATGTGTAGCAAGTATATCCTCCGTCTTCTTGACGCCAAAGTGTCCCATTAATCCTCCTCCATGCGCCTCCTGCAACAACAAAAGACAAACGGGGCTAGCTGGAATGCATAGCTTGTTAGCACGAAACACAAATCCATCGTTAAGAACGAACTTGTTCCAAGTTCTCCCTTCCTTACAATTCTGCAATACATCTTTAAATTCAGCATCATGAACATATTGATCTTTGATGGTCTCCAAACCAAATATTTTAAAGTCAAGTTGTGAAAGCATAGTATAACGACGAGACAATGCATCAGCAATAACATTTTCTTTACCCTTCTTGTGTTTAATGGCATAAGGGAAAGTCTCAATGAATTCAACCCATTTAGCATGTCTACGGTTCAGTTTTGCTTGACTTTTAATGTGTTTCAAAGATTCATGATCAGAATGTATAACAAATTCCTTGGGCCATAAATAATGTTGCCATGTTTCTAAGGTCCGAACAAGAGCATATAATTCTTTATCATAAGTAGAATAGTTCAGACTAGGCCCACTCAATTTTTCAGAAAAGTATGCAACATGTTTGCCATCTTGTAATAACACACCTCCTAATCCAATTCCACTAGCATCACATTCAAGCTCAAAAGTCTTACTAAAATCAGGAAGTTGTAGTAAAGGAGCATGTGTCAACTTATCTTTCAATACCGTGAAGGCTTCTTCCTGTGCGGTACCCCAAACAAAAGGCACATCCTTCTTTGTAAGCTCGTTGAGAGGTGCAGCAATGGTGCTGAAATCTCTCACAAAACGCCTTTAGAAACCAGCGAGGCCAAGGAAACTCCTCACTTGTGTGACCGTTTTGGGCTGCGGCCAACTCTCAATAGCTTCAATCTTGGCTTTATCAATTTCAATTCCCTGTGGAGTAACAACATAGCCAAGAAAAGATACTCGGATGGTGCAAAAGGTGCACTTTCCAAGGTTACCAAACAAACGTGCATCACGTAGAGCAATAAAAACAGCACGTAAATGTTCCAAATGTTCCTCCAAAGATTTGCTATAAATCAATATGTCATCAAAGTAAACTACCACAAATCGTCCAATGAAAGCACGTAAAACTTCGTTCATTAACCTCATGAAAGTACTAGGTGCATTAGTTAACCCAAAAGGCATGACTAACCACTCATATAATCCAAACTTAGTTTTAAATGCTGTTTTCCATTCATCTCCCAATTTCATACAAATTTGATGGTATCCACTACGCAAATCAACTTTGGAGAATATTGTAGAGCCACGCAATTCATCAAGCATATCATCTAGCCTAGGAATAGGATGACGATAATGAATAGTAATATTATTAATGCCTCTACAATCAACGCACATACGCGACGTACCATCCTTTTTCGGCACTAAAATGATAGGAACATCACAAGGACTAAGGGATTCGCGTATATAACCTTTGTCGAGCAGTTCTTGTACTTGACACATAATCTCCTTCGTCTCCTCTGGATTGGTACGGTATGGTGCACGGTTGGGTAATGATGCACCCAGAATTAAGTCAATTTGATGCTCAATCCCTCGAATAGGTGGTAATCCCGGTGGCACGTCTTGTGGAAAGACGTCAGCGAACTCCTGCAAAATGTTAGTGACAGAAGGAGGCAAAGAGGAAGGCACATCCTCGAATGAAAATAATGCCTCTTTGCACACAAAAGCATAGCAAACAGATTTGCTAAAATCTAAATCATCAATATCAGATTTGGTGGCAAGTAAACATGCACTTTCAATTTAATTTTAGAAGCAACACTAGATGGTTTATTATTAGGCTGCATTTGTTGCTCAAATTCTTTTGCCACAATCTGATTTTCACTTTTATTTTTCTCCTGTTTTGCTTTATTAGCTCTATTAATATCACCTTTCAAAATGGAATCAGGAGTCATAGGAAGCAAAGTAATATTTTTATCCTTATGAACAAGAGTATACTGATTGTTTCTACCATGGTGTACAGAATTTTTATCAAATTGCCATGGTCTACCAAGTAATAAGGAACATGCTTGCATAGGTACCACATCACAATCAACATAATCAGTATATGTAGAGATACTAAAATGCACATGAATAGTACGTGTTACCTTAACCTTGCCGCTGTTGTTGAACCATTGGATGTAGTAAGGATGTGGATGCGGTCTTGTGGTGAGAGATAGCTTCTCCACCATCTCCATGCTAGCCAAGTTGTTGCAGCTCCCTCCATCTATGATGACGCGAATAGAATGTTCCTTCACAACTCCCTTTGTATGGAACAAATTATGCCTCTGATTTTTCTCAGCTTGTGTAACCTGCACACTCAAAACACGTTGAGCAACTAAACATTCATACCTGTCAGCATCTTCAGCAGCCATGTATTGCGTCTCATGATCAGAATCATTTCCACCGTGTTCTTCATGTGTAATAAGAGCCAAAGTCTCCTCATCATAGTCACTAGCGGACTCATACCCACCATCCTCAGTAACAATCATCACACGCTTAGATGGGCATTCTCTCACATAATGACCTCCACCCTTGCAACGTCGACAAATAATATCATGTGTTTACCCTGTTGATGCCATGGATGAAGAAGAACTCTTTGCAGGCCCAAAAGGTGTGCTCTTGGCAGATAGTGGTGATTGTGCCTGCTTTATTGTATCACGGTTGGAGGTGGTAGCCGACGGAGGTGCCGGTGTAGCAGAACGTGTGGAAGTAGATGATGCACGTGGTGTCCATGATGAAGGTCGGCCTGCAGAAAAGTTAGTCCGCGCCAATGCCTGTCGATCCTGCACTTCATGTTCAGCTTTACAAGCAAGATGGAATGAACGAGTGATATTATTATAATCCTTATAGTCTAGAATGGTCTGAATCTCTCTATTTAATCCACCCAGAAAACGTGCAAGCATAGCTTCATTCTCCTCAACAATACCACATTTAATCAAGCCAGTTTGTAATTCCTGATAATATTCTTCTACCAAAGTTTTTCCTTGTCTTAAGCGCTGTAATTTTTGAAGTAATTCACATTGATAATATGGTGGAACCCAATGAGTACGCATAGCAGTTTTCAAAGCAGCCCAAGTAGGTGGAACAGGATATAATCGACAATGTTCAGACCACCAAACACATGCAAAGCTAGTGAAAGCACAAACATCAGTAGGAACACGTCTCTCCTCAGGATATTGTAAACATGTAAATCGTTGTTCAGTTTCTAACTCCCAAGTAAGATATATATCAGGAACATATCTACCCTCAAATGGTGGAATATTCAATTTCAGTTTAGGGAGATGGTCATGATCTCGTACCTGAGGAGGAGCCCTAACATTGCCATTATTTGCATGTGGATGACCTGGTGGTTGTGGTGCTGGTGGTTGCACGTAGTTCTGATTTTGATCAACCTCATCCTCGTAATCTCCCACATAATCATCCTCCTCTACATCAGCAACAGGAGCCACAGAAGTATCAACAACAGCACCAGCAGTTTGGCCGGGGTAAAGAGGGACACGGCTCGCTCGACGGAGGGCTGTTTCCCGACGTGGAGGTAGTCGTTGTTGTTGTTGTTGCAGAGGTGCGGCAGGTGCAGCCGGTGGTGGTGGTGGAAAACGCGAAAGCAATTTAGCAAACTTGTTATCGAGCTTTGTTTCAAACGTCTTCTCCATGCCATCTATCTTCTCCATGGCCTCGTCAAATCTGTTTAGCACATCTTGCACCTGTCCACTCATCATTTGCTGAAACTTATCATGAAGCTCCTTGTTCGTCAAGTTCTCCCAGTCAGTCTCGTCGGCTTGTGATCCTGGCATGGTTAGCAGCAATAGAAACACACAAGAATATGATCCTACAGACTACTAACAAGTGGTGGTGGTGGCGGGTGTCACAAATCCGTCAAGCAAATCTCAAATTCTTACCAGTTCTTACTCAGCAGCACGCGGTGATCGGCAACCGATGTAGTCAAAACTCTCAAAGCTTGGATAGAGCGATTACCTGGGAGAGTCAAACGCACGATGTAGATGTATGTGGAGCTGGGAAGGCTTATAATATGGTAGCAAAAAGGGTCAGCAATAATCAATTCAGAGATGCAAAGTTGAATAAACGCTCAACGACGGTACTGTGCTGGTCCTAGGCTAAACCGTACTAGAGACGCGAGCCTAGAACACTAACAAAATCACGGCGCTGCACGTAAACAAGGGAGGAGCAAACCCTAATTTTTTTTTCTTTTTTCCTCTTTTTTTTTACTTTTTTTCCTCTTTTTTTTGCTCCGCAACAAATTTTTTTCGAAAAAGTCTACAAATGTCCTAAAAACTGCCTAGCCAGAATTTTCCAAACTTAGTTTTTTTTTAAAATGGAACTATTTTTCTTCTGCGGATGGCTCAGAAGTTGGGGAGTCCTTCTCTGTCACAACTCGGAGTATGGCATGATCTGGAAATCCAAAACAGAGTAACAAAATACTGGACTCGGAATAGGACTGGTGGCGGAGATGAATCTGGTGGAACTCGGACTGATGGCGGAGATGAATCTGGTGGAACTCGAACTGGTGGCGGATATATGTTGCAGGTGGACTCGGATTGGTGTGATGGCGGCGGATATGTGGTGGCGTATATGGACTCGGATTAGCGGTGAATATGTGGTATATGGCAGCAGCGATGATGATGATGCGGTGGTGATATATGGCAGCGGCGACGTGACAACCTGTGAACAGAACGCGAAACTCTAAAGGACTAGACGCTAAAACCAGCAACTTGACACGACGATGCAACCGCAAATTCAAAAAAGCAAATACAGAAAAGATTATGCAAAGGCTCAGATTGGTTCGGATGGGATGAACTAACCCTAATTTTTTTTGGCTTTTTCGTGGACTCTAGGTATGAAGAACAGACTCGATCTAAACTACGAAAAACTGTAAAATCTCACCGAGCAATCTGGAAATTTGATACCAGTTGATAGAGGCAAAGGTGTCCCGTCTTTCGATGAGATGGTGGCTATCGTTTTAGAGGAAGTCGACTTTGATGATCCGACTACGAACGTGTGAGGACGTCGCGCCTTAGCAATCGCTAAACCAATTCCGAGGGGTTATTGACCATGCCGGAGCACGATCAACCTGACCACGAGGGCCTGTTTCCTGCGAGCAAACTAAGAACAAGCAAGAAACTGAGATTGCAAACTGGATATTGCGAATATAAGATGAAAGCTTTATTGATCAAGGTGGGGTTCTGTGATGTCTTGGTCTGGTCGTTGGACACAAACGAAGTACGCGAAGTTGCAGTTATGGCAAACTTTTAATCTAAACAAAACTCAAAGTATAAACGATGCCCTAAGGGTTGTATATATGGAGGAGAGAGGGGGAATTTCATGGCCCTTGGTGGAGGGGTCCGAAACCAACCCTAACTTTGGTTTCCCCACACATACGGACTCTAAAAACAGCCTATACTTAAGTACTTCGAAAATACATGGGCCTGGCCCAATAATATGGTGACGCAACACCTAAAATATCCTCTGGACGAAATTTATGAAGTGGCATCTTGTATATTTCGTCCCATTCTTCATGCACTCATTATGGTGGCTTCAGAGTCCTGGAATCATCACTTGTAACTCCGTTCTTGTTCCCCTTGCGCATGCCATCATCTCCATGCTTGAACTTGCTCCAAGGTTCATCTTTCTTGTCCAAGCTAGGCCCTTCATTTGTAAGCAAAACAAATGTATCCAATTTAGGCAGCATCATATTCTCATGAATATTAGAATCGGTACCAAGAATCAAAAGTACCTGATAATTCAATTGGCATGCGCGAGCTCTAGTAATTGGTCCAGTATGTATAGCAGCAGGGGCTGTAGGTGTAACAATGGTATTGATGTCCTCATCAACCTCCCTGGGAACACAAGTGATATCAGATGGTTGCCAGACAAACACAATGATATTCGCCCACAGGAAGGCAACGAGCGCGCTTTGCTATTTGTCGTCAAGGGTGGCGCTGATAGTGAAAGTACCATCAACGCCAGCCAGCCCTGTCGGGACCTTCTTCACATGTGGTGCAATAACCTTCGATCTCTTGCTATTGGAACTCTACGGCAAGTCAGATTCCTTGCAAGTGTCTCAGCCATCCTTCTTCTTTCCTTTGTCCTCCTTGGCGGGAGTTGCTGCTGCCACTGCCTCTGCCGCGACTTAAGTCCCGGTACATCTTATCCACGCAAATGATTGCGTCCTTCTCGTCTGATGGGATGGAAATGACTCCTACCGGCTTAGGCATCTTCAAAGTGTTGCAGGCATAGTGGGATGCCACCATGAATTTTGCCAGGGCTGGGCGTCCAAGGATCCCATTGTACGGTAGGGGGAGGTCGACCACATCAAACATAACCTTCTCAATCCGATAGTTTAGCTCTCCCACAAATGACACTGACAACGTGATCTTTCCCTTAGGATGACTCATGTCGGGATTAACTCCTTGAAATGTGGTCGTGACCTTGAGCTCTTCCTCTAATATCTGAAGTTTGCTAATGACATTTGGGGAAATTAGATTCAACCCGACCCCGCTGTCAACCAACACCTTTGTGACTTTGAGGTTGTGAATTGTTGGAGAGACCAACAATGGAAAACATCCTACTGTGGTGGCGCGGTCAGGATGGTCCTCTTCATCAAATAAGATCGGCGTGCGTGACCATTTGAGCCTCTTCCGAGCCTCTGCCGCAGGCTCCAAGGCATTGACCTCACGTGCCCACCGTTTAAGTTGGCGGTGACAGGAGTGCAGGGATGCACCCTCGTCAATGCACAGGGCGTCAGTGGCCTTCTGGAACTCCTGCTCACTGGTTTCCTCTTCATCCCCTCCATCACTCTCATCATTGCAAACTTCCTTCTCTCGACCCCTAGCGGGTTTTCCTTGGTTCCGAAAGGGCTTGCTGGGACGATTTGCTTCACCGCCCCGGCCCTTACCGCCAGTAACATTTTGACCTTTTTCCTTGTCACGCTTCTCATATTGTACTCTCTACCTCTTGACAAGCAGCTCAACCTAATTACACTCTTAAAGATCGTGGCCCTTGGTCCGATGGATCTTGCAATATGGCCCATCGCCTTTCCCAGCCTTCTCGGCAGCCGCAGCCTCCCCATAGTCAGCACACACGGCAACTTCCTTGCCGGGGGCTTCGACTTTAGCCTTCTTGCCGGTACTAACTGTGCCCGATCCTTCGACAGTCATCATTGCCTTATCCTTGCGCCTCTTGCTCCGCTTCTTGCTCTTCTTCTGACTGGTGGATTCATCTCATCCTCTGAGTCAATGTTGATGCAATCCTCTTCTCCGGGGAGTTTCCTTCCCTCCTCCATTCGAGCACACTTGTCCACCAAGGTGTAAAGCTCCTTCATAGTCTTGGGCAACCGCACGTTCATCTTGGAATGAATCCTACGGTTGCACACATTGGACTGGAAGGCAACTACCACAGCCGCTGGATGGATATTTGGGATGTTCCTGTGGACTCTGCTAAATCTCTGCAAATATTTGCGAAGCGTTTCTCCTTCTTTCTGTTGGAGAAGCTGAAAGTCACTGGGCCGCCCTGGTTCTTGATGGCTGCTAGTAAAGGCGCCAATGAACTCATGGCACATGTTGGCTCGCGACAAAATGGAGTTCTCCGGCAGGTGCATCAGCCAAGACCTCCCATTGGACTTGAGTGCCAACGGGAAGTATGTAGAGCCCAAGATGTGATTCTATCCCAACCACGTGATGAATTTATTATCGGGGCACAATCGCATTTCAGGCACATAGCAAGGTGGATATCATTACAACATACCATGTACTGAATAGATGAGAATACAAGATAAAGGCTTACACTCGCCACAAGTTACAACATTCATACAACAATACATCATTACATAACAACCATCATATAGAAGAGCAGGATCCGACTACAGATGAAACCAAACAAAAAACAAGAGTGACATCCACCCTGCTAATCCCAGGTTCCCCAACCCAGAACCTATCCCTTGATCGAAGAAGGAGAACTCCAAACAAGCAAGCATCACACTCGTGTCAGACCATCGCATTACCTCTACCTGCAACTATTGTTGTAGTAATCTGTGAGCCATGAGAACTCAGCAATCTCATTACTATGGGTATCAAGACTAGCAAAGCTTAATGGGTATGGAAAGGATAAGTGGTGAGGTTGCAGCAAGCGGCTAAGCATTGTATGGTGGCTAACTTACGATTACAAGAGTAAGAAGAGAAACTACGCAAATGGTCGCAAACTAGTAATGATCAATAAGTGATCCTGAACTACTTACGTCCAAACATAACCCAACCGTGTTCCCTTCTCAAACTTCCCCGAAAAGAGATAGTCACGGTTACGCACGCGGTTGGTGTATTTTAAAAGAGTTTACTTCAAGTCCTCTACTACCGGATATTAACAAATTCCCATCTACCACATAACCGCGGACACGGCTCTCAAAAGTTTAAACCCTGCAGAGGTGTCCCAACTTAGCCCATGAGAAGCTCACGATCCGCAGAGACAATCCTCCATCGCGGGACATTGTATCAAACTCGGGAGCCCGGTGCACAAGACATTTCGACAATGCTAAAACAAAACCAGCAAGACCTCCCGATGCACCGACCTAGCCTGATAGGAGTCGCACGTATCTCGTTCACAAGGTACACAGGATGGGCCAAACATCGGGTTGGCTAAGACCCTGGTTGCCCAGGGGGCGCCGGACATCGCCCAGTTTGGACCAACACTCATGAGGAGCATTGGCCCGGGGGTTGATTAAGAGTCCTCGGCTTCTAGCCGGTCCCTATGCAAGTTTTATTTGCTATTAGGCAAATGGTAAAACCAATGTTGGGCCTTGCTGGAAGAGTTTTATTCAAAGAGAAATGTCAAGAGGGCCCCATACCCTTCACCGTGTTAGGGGAGTAAAATCAAGGAACATAACACCGTTATGACGAAAACTAGGGCGGCAAGAGTGGAACAAAACACCAGGCATAAGGCGGAGCCTTCCACCCTTTACCAAGTATATATGTGCATTAAATAAATAAAAGATATTGTGATATCCCATGATATCCATGTCCCAACATGGAACAACCTGCAACTGCACCAGCAACTAGCAACGCTATAAGAAGGGTTGAGCAAAGTGGTAACAAAGCCAAACAACGGTTTGTTAGGAAGGGTAAAAAGGTTAGAGACTGTTTCATGGCAGTTTGGGAGGCTTGGTAAACTAGTGGTAGGTAGCGCGACATAGCAATAGCATCGAGACAACTAGCATAGCAAAGATAGTAATGGTATCCAAGGTGACGGTCATCTTGCCTGAAATCCCGCTAGGAAGAACAACGAGTCCATGAAGTAGACGAACCAACATAGTCGAATGGGTCCTCACAATCGCAACGTAACCGGAACTGTCGGGAAGAAGTACAACCGGAAGGAAGCAAACAACATGGTAAATCAACAAGCATAAACATGTCATAATGCATACACAAGTATGATGCATGTCCGGTTTAAATATGCATGGCATGGCAAAGTGCAACAAACAATACTACAAATTAAGTGGAGCTCAATATGCAACGAGTTGCATATTGATGAAACACCACATTCAAATATTTTGTTAGCTCTCGTTATGAACACAACAAGTTTAAATGTTCTTAACATGGTAAGAGGGGGAGCATGAGTAAACTAACTATTTAGACAAGTTTAAATGAGTCCGAAAACAACAAACAACAATTTCGGTAAATCTCCATATGCATATTTTAAATTTGGTACTGTTTTGCCCTAAATCATATATTAATGTTGTTAAACATGCAAAGTAATGCCACCATGTTAATCTATGCTTAATTCGGAGCTACGGTTATTTAGTTATGAAATAACTCATTTTCGTTATGAAATAACTCATTTTAACATGTTATTTGAGCACATTTAATCAAACTGCATTTAAAAAAATTTAAACATAGATGAAAGTGTCATATTATGAAAGTAGACAAAACTCTAAGAATTTTACATATATCAAGCTTTTACATATGATGCACGATTGGTGAGTTATTAAATGCATGATGTTTGAGGGCTTTTCTGCAAATCTGTTTTTTACTGGATAATAGACAAATTCGTAGCGCAGGAAAAAAACAGTATGGGCCAAAACAGTGAGCTCAGGATAACTGAACAGCGCTCATGAGCGTGGATTTGGGTCGGTGCTCACATCGGGTCATCGGGCCAGAAGAGGAGAAGGAGAGGCAGGCCGGGGCAAGCTGAGGCCCATGAGCGGGCGCAGCAGGGGAGGTTGCTGGGCCCTTGGCGTCGCGGTCAACGGGAGCAGGCGAGGCACGGGGTCAACGAAGCAGGGGATCGAGCGGGACTTGGCGCTGGTAGGACTTGGGGACGAGCTTGCTCCGACGAGGGGTGCAGAGGTCCATGGTGCGGCTCTCGGCGAGGTGGACGAGGCAAGGAGGAGTGGATCTGGGCGTGGGGAGCTCGAACGGCGGTAGCATGGATCCGGGTAGAGGTGGCTGCAGTCGGTCTCCTAGCGGGGGAAAACAAGGGTGACGGACATGGCAGCTCGGTTCCCTGTTGCAACAGAGAGAGAGAGCATTGAGAAAGAGAGAAGAGTGAAACAGGAGAGGAAGGAAGGGAAGGTAGGGGCGGCGCGAAGCTCATCTGCTGGTCCGCGCGAGGTGGAGTGGGAGGGACGAGGAGGAGGCTGTAGCCTGAGACGCTTCCGGGCGCAGGGGTGCGCGAAGCAGCTCGACGTCGAGGTTTGCCGGGGCGGACGACGCTCCGGAGGCTGGCACAGGCCGGTGCTGCTTCCGATCCATCCTGGATTGAGGCATGGGAGGAGGGAACGAGGCGCTCGGGCCTTGCGGGACAGCTGGATCTAGGGCCTCGGTGGGATGAACTAGGATGACAAGGGCCATTCGATCTGGAATGGATGGTCCAGATCGATGGTGGGGAGCTGCACGGGTTGGTTGGCCTGAAGTGGCTGCGCGAGAGGAGTGGGCAGATGTGATTTGGAGGGATCGCGAGGTGGGAGGCGACGGCGGTGCGACCGGACAGGCTCCCTAGGTTTTAGGGTTGGTCTAGTTTAGGTAGGGTTTCATCTGCTATAAATAGCAGGTAGGAATTGGGTAGGGGCTATCTAGCCCCTCCGATCGTAATCGGACGGATGAAAAAATAGGCTAGAGAGTCCAATAAATAAAACGAAGATGTTTTAGGGATTTTTTTAGGGATGATCCGGATCCAACGGCAATGATAGCCTGATTCGGGTTCAGGTAAGTTTCGGACATGGTTGTGAAGGGGTTTGACAAAAGGCCACGGAGAAGACAAGAGAGAAGATAGCAGTCCGGTTGATCTGAGAAGAGGTCAACAGAGACAATGAAGGAGCGGCGACTACAAACGAATCCAAGTTTTGAAAAATGATGGCAACAGAGTGCCCATGCAATTCGAATGATGCGGTGATGAAATGCAACAAACAAGTAAAACACACGGCGACAACGAAAAACTTGAAAGGCATCTGGACCGTCGGTCTCGGGTCGTCACAACACTCCTCCACTTACAAGAGATCTCGCCTCGAGATCTAAGGATGGCACCAGAGAGAAGCGGAAGAGGAAGAGATAAAACAAAGTTGCTTCTTTGACAAACGAGTGAAATCACGAACCTTGAGAGGTTGAACAAATTGAAAGAAAGAATACAACAGAGACGAACGAGATTAAAAAATAGTCCACTGGACAAGAGGAACAAGGATTGAACCAAGATCTTAAGGAACAAGATATTCTTTGAAACCACTTCGGTTAAAACGAGATAGACAAGTAATAGGAATGAAAGAATCCAGACAGCACTCCGGCTGAAAAGCGAAGGAATTGAACAAGAACTAGACAAGATGGAATGCTAGTTGATGAGAGCGACAACACAATGCCTCCGGAACAAAATAACGAATGGAATGAAAAGAACGGAGAACACAACAACATCTTCTACCTCAAATGAATTTGGTAGAGCATCCTTACAAAGAAGGATTAAACAGAGTTGTTGAAAAATCAACAATGAAAAGATATGCTCCTCGTGGGCTTATGGAAATATCTCAAAACTAGAGGTGAAATTCTGCCACTAACGGAAACAATTGCTTGCTTGAGATCAACGAAGAGATGAAAGCTTCTTCCACCAAGATGATAAAGAGATAACTTGGATCATTGATAAACACCACAATTAGCACAATCCTTAGGGAACGCATTAGGTGAAAACTATAACAAGATACTCCAACGAAGAAATTGATGGATTTAAATATCTCATTCCTCACAACTTGTGAATCATGAAACATGAAGGAAATTGTCAAGAGTGACATAACACCACCTCAAAAGATAAGGTAGAGAGAATTGCACTTCGGAATGCAAGAAGGAGAATGCTTGAACTCCCCAAAACAAAACATGTGTTGAACACCATGTTTATTTTAGAGTACAGCTTGGTGGATCTTAACTTTGAGAGAAATCTTGAAGAACAATTGAAGAATGAAAGGAATCCTTAATGAACCACCATGTTGAGCCTTCGATAAGAACTCCGGTAATAAAAGAATGATCAAACAAAAGGAAAGTTTAAAAGAACAAGATGAAGGCTTGAAATGATTTAGAATGAGCTTTCGAAATGATATGATTTAAATAACTTGGTGCTCCGGTAAAGAAAGATGGAACCCTTCATATCGAGGATTTATTCATCATGAACAAACTCCGAAAAGAAGGAATTAAATCACCTTGAGGAAAACAACAAGAATAAGATTTATTGTATGTTTGTCCTTCATCAACTTAAATTGATGACAAGCAACGAATTTGGCAAACTACGTATTCTCATTGAAAAAGGATTAAGGATAGATATAGCTCAACTTGGACGTCTTCACGAACCACCGATATGTTTTAGAAAGAATGAATGAATTGATGTGATGATAAAGGAAGAGGAATCTTGAACGAACCACCATAAGAATTGAAAATGAAAGTAGCAAAGGCACAATTCACTAGGAAGAATTGGAAAATGAATGAAGATACTTGAGGGAATTCAGATATGAGAGAACGAAGAGATCATGAACTGATTAGAGGATATTTGAATGATGCACCAGAAGAATATGGAGACGAACAAAGAGGCATCAATTTAGAATAATTGGAGAACGAAGCTGAAAGCTTAGACGAATAAATCTTCTAAAATGATGGCCTTCAGATGATTGAGAAAGGAAAGCAACTCCTGAAATGCTCCGGATGGGTATGAAAAGATTTTCTCATGATCAGAACAAATATGAGGATGGCATGAAGCTAGAACCATGAGTCTTCAAGAGAACGGACCAAGATTCAAGATAAACTCTTCTTCGGTCTTCAAGATTCGAGAATGACGACGAGAAACACCACCATGAATTGTTGAGACACTCCGGAGTAATAAAGAATAGAAAGATTGAGCCAAAGAGGAAAAAAATTGAAATCGATCTTGAAGGAGGAAGATGACTGATGATAATTCATTCTTACGTCAAACTTTGAAAAAGAATTTGAGAATAACTCCGAAAAAATTAGAAGAGTCAGGTAAGATCGTGGGAAAAGACCTATGGGTTAGGGCCCACTCAAGAGAAACACCGTTGAAATGTTTTTGAAGAGAGATTGCACCGGTTGAATTAAATGACTTGAATGAGATAATAATCTCCAAATAGCTTGAACGGATTAAGAATGGAAACATGAATCTTCTGAGATGTCTTCCAACACTCCAGAACAAATGAATAGTGGGAGGTGAATGATTGAGAGGTGCACCAGTATGGGAAAGCATTTGAAACAAGGAAAGGAATATGATCAACACCGAAAGCGAATTGAATCCACCGAAGAAGAAAAAAGGACGAAGAATGATGAACTTGAAGTTCCTATGCATCTTCACGAGAATCGTCGGCTAACAACATTGAAGGAAAAGAATGAAGAGACTTCACATCCATAAGAAGGATACTTGATTAAGAAATCTGAGTCCTTGAAAAAAAACAGGTGGGATGGTGGGAAAGACAAAGGCAACTAGGGACGGATGAAACAAACACCATTGCGCGGAACTGAGAATAGATCTAGCAAATATTGAAAGGATAGGATTAACTTGAAGAGAAGCACACCTGTTGAAAAGGATTGACATGACAATCTTTATGATCAAGAAGGATTAGTACTCCCATAGAAATATGAGAACATCACTTAGGAAAAGGTATGGAATCAACACTTGACTTCGAAGCAACTCGAATTCCACAACTCAAAACAAAACAAAGGATTTGACTTGTGGAATAAGCCGAAACAAACATATGATAGACCCCATATCGTATCATGTGTCTGTTTGAAAGATATCCTACGTGATACTTGAATTCCCACCTAAGAACTCCCGAAACTTTCTAGTTATGCAATCTGGTATTGGGGATATAGGGAGGCACAATATATCACACAACTAACAAGCCCTACGCTCCAACTGTATCCATCCGTCAACACATAACCAAGAAAACCTCGGAAATCATGTACCTCAGACCTTTGAAAACATCCAATATACTAGATGTGGCAATACATTTGATCGCTCTCCCTAATATTGGGTGTCGTCAAACTACTCTCACCACAAAGAGTATAGAAGCGTTTTCGATGTCGGCGACCTCTGGTATTCAAGAACTAAAACGATAAGCACTATGACGAAAACACCTTGGAGATCAACTCCCTGGGACACTACCACAACCCCTAAATGTCAGCAGGCACCAAGACTGAATCGTCATCACAATGATATCGCAACGATCCAACAATACCCGTGTGATCCTAAAAAAATTGAATGAAAATGAGGAGAGTGAAGTCAAAACATCTATGTAAGGAGTCCTCACAAGAGCGACGAAAGGGGCTGAGGAGTAAAGATTTTTGTCGGTGTCAAAACCGGCGGATCTCGGGTAGGGGGTGTAACGCCCTCGATGCGGCTATAGCTCCTACGTGTCAAAGCACGACTTAGAGGCATAACCGCATTGAAAGCAATGTCACAAGTAAGGTAATCTTCACAACAACCCATGTAAGTAGATAATAAGGGGAAAGGTACATAGTTGGCTTACACTCGCCACGTCACACAAAGTACATAAATAGCATTACATCATCCAATACACTCATGGTCCGACTACGGTACCAAAATAAAAGATCAACCCCAACAAGCGACATGGCCCCGATCGCCCCAACTGGGCACCACTACTGATCATCAGGGAAAGACACATAGTAACGGCGTGGGTCTTCGTCGAACTCCCACTTGAGCTCAAGCACATCATCTGGAACGGAGTCATCGGGCCCTGCATCTGGTTTGGAAGTAATCTGTGAGCCACGGGGACTCAGCAATCTCGCACCCTCGCGATCAAGACTATTTAAGCTTATAGGTAAAGGCAAGGTAATATGTGGAGCTGCAGCAAGCGACTAGCATATATGGTGGCTAACCTGTTCGCAAAAGAGAGAGAGAAGAGAAGGCAAGGCACGAACGAAGAACTAGAGAACAACCTACGACAAACATTACTCCAACACCGTGTTCACTTCCCGGACTCCGCCGAGAAGAGACCATCACGGTAACACACACAGTTGATTCATTTTAATTAAATTAAGGTTCAAGTTATCTACAACCAGACATTAACAAATTCCCATCTGCCCATAACCGCGGGCACGGCTTTTGAAAGTTCAAATCCCTGCAGGGGAGTCCCAACTTAGCCCATGACAAGCTCTCACGGTCAACGAAGGATATACCTTCTCCCGAGACATTCCGATCAGACTCAGTACCCCGTTCTACAAGACAACTTCGACAAGTTAAAACAAATCCAGCAACACCGCCCGAATGTGCCGACAAATCCCGATAGGAGCTGCACATATCTCGTTCTTAGGGCACACTCAGATGAACAATCCATACAACTAAAACCAAACCTCGAGTTTCCCCGAGGGGGCGCTGCACAGGGCTCTAGTTTGGACCAACACTCAGAGGAGCACTGGCCCGGGGGGGTTTAAATAAGATGACCCTTGGGCTCCGGAAACCCAAGGGAAAAAGAGGCTAGGTGGCAAATGGTAAAACCAAGGTTGGGCATTGCTGGAAGAGTTTTATTCAAGGCCATTTGTCAAGGGGTTCCCATTATTACCCAACCGCGTAAGGAACGCAAAATCCGGGAACATAACACCAATATGACGGAAACTAGGGCGGCAAGAGTGGAACAAAACACTAGGCAAAAGGCCGAGCCTTCCACCCTTTACCAAGTATATAGATGCATTAAGATAACAAGATAATATAGTGATATCCCAAAAATAATCAATGTTCCAACAAGGAACGAACTCCAATCTTCACCTGCAACTAGCAACGCTATAAGAGGGGCTGAGCAAAGCGGTAACATATTCAATCAATGGTTTGCTAGGACAAGGTGGGTTAGAGGTTTGACATGGCAATTTGGGAGGCATGATAAGAAAGTGGTAGGCATCGTAGCATAGGCATAGCAAAAGAGCGAGCATCTAGCAAAGCAAAGATAGAACTGATTTCGAGGATATGATCATCTTGCCTGCAAAGTTGTCAGAGTTGACTGGATCCTTGAAAGCAAACTCAACGGGCTCCTCGTTAGCGAACTCGTCTCCCGGCTCTACCCAAACAAGACAAACAAGCAAAAGGAACACAATCAACCAGGTGCAATGCTCCAACAACATGATGCAAACATGGTATGCTATGCGGGATGCGATATGTGATGCATATGCAAGATTTGACAAGGAATGATTGAACCTGGCCTCAACTTGGAAATCCAAGCGTGCCACTGGAAAGGTGAGGTGATTTCGCTAGAAATCGATATAAAGATCACTGGAATCGGATGCACGGTTTGGAAATGGCAAGCAAAACAAATAAGGCACCGGTCTGCGATAAACAGCAAGTAGCCATCTAAATGCATCAAGATAAATATGCTACAGCACTCAAACATGACAAAAGATGAACACTAAGCTACAGCCAATTCATCCATTAACAGGTTCAAACAAACATGGCAAAAGTGCAATTGGTAAACAGGTTTCAGACTTAGTGAAATTAACACAAGTCTGGAATTTCAGATCAGGTAGCACACTTTGGAGCATGAAAACTATATACTATAGGAACTTAACATGGCTAAGTAAAGCATTTCATGGAGCTACTCAAAGAGCTTAACAAAAGTCCCTTAGTGACTTTGAGCCAAAAGGTATCAGAAAATACAATTTCAAGCATGTGAACATGGCAAAAACATAATCAGGTTACAGATTTAGTGAAAAACTGGAGCATGCAAATCTGTTAACGAGTAGGCATGTTTACGAGCTCGATGCACTCACTATAGAGCAAGGCATGACAATCTAAGCATACACCCATCAAGAATACATGTTATATAAGCTATACATGGTAAGAACAACAACATAGCATGCACGGATCAACAACAACATCCTCGGCAAAATCGCTAACAAGTAGAAAATCTGCCAGGATTCACGAAATAGCAAAAGTAGAGCTCGATTGACTCAAGCTAGGGTGCTCCATAATTGCAAACGAAGACATGGATGGTTAGAGCACCACAAAACAAAACATCCTTACTGATCATCCTCAAAAGAGGCACGGATCACTAGTAAACAAGATGAACATATGGCATATTGATAAGAACAGATCAAGGACTGTGAAATTCTAAGTACCTGAAATCAGCATTCACGAATGCACCACTTTGCAAGCTTGTTATAGTCACCACACACATTAGAAAAATACATGGATAGCACCTATGGAAAGATGGCATGGCATATAACAAAAACACATGTAGAGCTCAGGAGCATATCATGCACACATTAATCATGGCAAAAATGACAAATAGCTATTTGGTGCAGCAGATCTGACAATTAACTCAAATAGCTCTCTTCCAACAGCATTTCTGGCATCGAGATGAGCTCAAATGAAAATGATGCAATGAGATGAAATGATGTACTCTCTGAGGAGAACATTTTGATATGCTATACGCCCAAAACGGATCTACGGATGCAAAGTTACGGCATGATGAAGTTGCATAAAAATACTGAAAACGGGGGCAAAAGTCATCCCTTGGGGTTCCTCAGATCTAGATCCGGGGCACGTCTCCCGAGGTTGGCCAGGAACTCGCCGAAGATGGGGACGTCACCGGACTTGGCATGGAGAGGAGCGGGCCGGCCGGATCTCGCCGGATCCGGTGAGGGCGGCGGAGGAGGCGAGGACGGGCGGCGAGGCTGAGGTTGCCGCGGGCGGCGCCGACGATGTAGGGTGCCGGCCGGCGAGGAGTGCGGCGTCGCGGTGGCGGCCGGCAATGGTGGCGCGGCGGCTGGCCGGGAGGAGATGCGCCGGGCGCGGGGAAGACGGGAGGCGGCGCGGTCGGAGGGGAGCCGGGCTGCGGGGGCCGGCCAGGGGCCAAACGGGCCCGTGCGGAATCGGCAGCGATGTGGGGCGCCCGCTGCCACGTGGCGCGCCCCGGTAGGTCGGCGGCGGTAGGCAGACAATGTCCGGCCGGACGGAAAGTGTCCGGCGGCGCGTGGAGAGGTAGGGAACTAGGGTTTCGTCCGTGATTTCGAATGGGGAGTCTTTATATAGGCATAGGGGGAGCTAGGAGAGTCCAAATGAGGTGCGGTTTTTGGCCACGCGATCGTGATCGAATGCTCTAGATGATGGAGAGGGTTTAGGTGGGTTTTGGACCAAATTGGAGGGGTGTTGGGCTGCAACACACATGAGGCCTTCTCGGTCCCTCGGTTAACCGTTGGAGCATCAAACGAAGTCCAAATGGTACCAAACTTGACAGGCGGTCTATCGGTAGTAAACCAAGGCCGCTGGGCAAGTCTCGGTCCAATCCGGAAATGTTTAACCTCCACACACGAAAAGAGGGTAGAAAGGACCACCGGAGGAGATAGGAGCGCCGGAATGCAAAACGGACAACGGGAAAAATGCTCGGATGCATGAGACGAACACGTATGCAAATGCAATGCACATGATGACATGATATGAGATGCATGACAACAACAACAACACACGGAGACAAAAACCCAAACCCAAGGAAATAAAATAACTTAGCGCTGGAAACGGCAAGAGTTGGATTACAAATAAGGTAAGTTACATCCGGGGTGTTACAGGGGGTCCCGAACTGTGCGTCTAAGGCGGATGGTAACAGGAGGCAGGGGACACGATGTTTTACCAAGGTTCGGGCCCTCTTCATGGTGGTAAAACCCTACGTCCTACTTGATTAATCTTGATAATATGAGTAGTACAAGAGTTGATCTACCACGAGATCGGAGAGGCTAAACCCTAGAAGCTAGCCTATGGTATGATTGTATGTTGTCCTACGGACTAAAACCCTCCGGTTTATATAGACACCGGAGGGGGCTAGGGTTACACAAGGTCGGTTACAAAGGAGGAGATATACATATCCGTATTGCCTAGCTTGCCTTCCACGCCAAGTAGAGTCCCATCCGGACACGGGACGAAGTCTTCAATCTTGTGTCTTCATAGTCCAACAGTCCGGCCAAAGGATATAGTCCGGCTGTCCGGAGACCCCCTAATCCAGGACTCCCTCAGTAGCCCCCGAACCAGGCTTCAATGACATCAAGTCCGACACGCAGTATTGTCTTCGGCATTGCAAGGCGGGTTCTTCTTAGGATTTCGAAAGTTTGTCAAGTTGTGTCCGGCACCATAAATGTTGGACTTCTTGGCTTTCGTGCCCAATAAGGGCTATCTTCCATGCGTCGAATGAATACGAGGAGCCAGGGCGTTTTTACATTCGCCCCTAGCCAGATAAATAAATTTTCTATTAAAGGGATGGAGATTCTTAGATCCAATCCTCTCCCAGCGAGAATCCATCGGAGCGCGCTTCGGAAAGATCCTCTCCAGCATGGCCGACCTCCGCAGCTCCTCCTCCCGCCCCCGTAGCCCTAAGCCTGGTGATTGGGAGAGGTGTTCTGTCCCACAAAGTCGATTAGTCGAACTGCAGACCAAGGGATTTGTCCCTCCAGCGTATATGGTTCCCGTCCGAGCCGGGCTCGCCACCTACAATAGCGGGGAGCAAGCGGAGAGCTTCCCCAGCCCCTCTACGGGGGAGCGGGTATGCCTTGCTCCTAACTTATTGAGGGGACTCGGATTTCCAATTCATCCGTTCCTCCGCGGGCTCCTGGAGTTTTACGGCCTCCAACTGCATAATTTCACCCCTTCTTCCATTTTACACATCGCCGGCTATGTTGCCCTCTGCGAGTTATTCCTGGGCTGCGAGGCTCATTTCGAGCTGTGGAAAAGGTTATTTTGCCTCGTCCCCCACACACAGAAGGGGTCACTTTACCAAGTGGGTGGAGCTGAAATATGGCGCATCGCCGGAACCGGATACCTATCCGGTACTCCGAAGAAGACGTCCGAAGACTGGCCTTTGGAATGGTTTTATATGGAGGATGTCCCCCTTCCGGACCCTGTTTGGCAGGGTCTTCCTGAGTTCAACAATGATCCTATGAAGAAACGCCGAAGTTGGCGCTCCCAGAGCCCCCAGGAGGAAGACAACGGAGAAGTCCTTTACCTGATGAACCGGATTAAAGCGCTGGCTCAATCAGGATTGACAGTAATCAAGGTTATGTCAATATGCATAATGCGGGGAGTGCAGCCACTTCAATATCGAGGGCATCCCCTGTGGTGTTTTAACGGGGAAGATGATGCCACCCGTTGTGGGCGTAAGGGTCCGGACAACGCTGCCGCTTTAGCAAAAATTATGTCCGAGTTGTTCAAGGGAGAGGAAGAGGAGTTCATCTGCATCAAGACACGGGATGGATTCTCCATGTACAACCCTCCAAGCTGGGTGAGTTATATCTCGCTACTCCCATTCTTCCCGCATTCTTTGTCATAGGTATCCACCTTGCCATTTTGCGGCAAGAAATGCGAAAAGCCATAAGGGAGGTCAACAGCCCATCCCCACAACCAGAGGACCTTGACCGGGCCCTCGGTCCCAGACTCGAAGAAGATCCGGACATATTTGTGGAGCTGATAGACCGACAGTTCTATCAATTAAGCTGTGATGACGCCATGGTAGCCATTACGGCCGATATTCCCAGACTACTTCCTGCGTCGCACATAAGAAAAACCAAAAATCTCAACTCCAAAAACTAGGATCCCCTTTTAGACACTTCACCTACCATATACATATGGTGTTTTACAGGGAAGGCCTTTGGGACGCCGTGCCGAACCCGCAGCAACTCGCCAACAAGAGGCACCGAGGCCGGGCAGGCCAAAAAGGAAGGCGGTCAGGACGGAGACGCCGGCGTAGAGGTATGACAAAAACCCCGCTCCGTGGTTGTCGTCTTTCTCAAAATGTAACGACGTCCATGTTTCTTTAACAGAAAAAATGCTTGCCGGAATATGTCCGGTGAGGCTGTCGATCATGCTTCCACCAGTTGGGCTCCAGGACTGGACATAGAGGCGGAAGCCGACATGGGGCGGACGCCAGATACTCCCCCTATAGAGGATGCAGATAGACTATCCGCTACAAATTCAGAAGTGGAGAGCATCATGAATCATAGGCGTTGCCGAGCCATACTCCGTGACGCTTGCTTCTCCCTACAGGCATTTGATGCCTTCAATTATGGAGACGAGTACCTCCGTGCTGCTCAAAATGGTCTAGCTAGAGCCACGGACCGGTATGTAAGGATGTACGGGTAAGCAAATCTGACGATTATATGTATCAGTAGCCCCCGAGACTTGAAACAGTTAGCAGAACTGATTTAAGGATCATCTGTTGTGCAGGTTCTTATAGAGAAGAATACTCGACTGTCACAGGACCTAGAGGAATGCAAGACCCAACTTCGGGCCGCCGTTGCCACATTGAAGGAACCTAAAAAGTCCCCAGCTGGTAACATTTGTTTCAAAGAATGATGGGTACTATATAGCATGCGGCGTGGCTGCAGATCTAACGATAGATATTGCAGATGAATCCAGAGAGAATCTGGAGGACCAGCATGACGTACGATAGCTAAAGGCTGGCGAACGCGTGCTGACTGAGGTCAGGCGGGAGAAAAACAATCTCCAAGGCGCCAATACCAAGCTGAGCGTGGAACTAAAAGATGTTCAAGCCTAGCTTGCGGACTCCGAGAAGGAGAATAAGCGGCTTCGACGCGGCATTTTCAGTAAGTGCTTGAACGAACCCTTAAAAAAGGGGACGGCGGAGAAGCCGGCTAACAGAGTTATGTCTACAGGTATGCTGATGGGTCGTCCCACGGAGGAGATGCCCGGGTCTGTGGGTGATCTTCTATCCGAGCTCTCACAACTGCACGGACAAGTTCGGCAGGTGATGCAAGGTATTGCACAGGACTTGTGGCCATCAGTCTCCCTACCAGAAGGCATTGGAGAGCTTGCGGAGAAGCACAAGGGAGCACAACTGCGCTTCCGATTATGGAAGATATCAGCCTGCCGTCAAGGTGCCAGGGAAGCCTGGGCCATGGTGAAGACGCGGTATACCAAGGCTGACCCAAACCACATGACCGAGGTCGGACCTGTGGGGCCCGATGGGAAAGAGATCCCCGTTAGCTTAGTCTATGGGCAAGTAGAATTAGCCGCAAAGTATTCCCAACAGGATTGTAGGCTAGACCGCCTGTTGGATGGTATAGAAGAGGAATTTAGTCAGTCTACAAGAGTATGTAATTAAAGTGACATGTATAATGCCTTCTAGCCGGATTGTAGATCATTTGTCATGGCTAACCATTTCGCTTCAACCTCGGGACCCGATAGTCCAGAGTATGTCCGAATACCCGCTCAGTTATATCGGAACCGGGGTATGCGTGGAAACCAGGCGTAGGGGTCATTAGTGCTTGAACAGACAAGTGCCCAACTAGTTATGTTATATTACATGGGTAGTAAGAAACATCTTCCAGGGAGAATAGTTCCGTTAGGGGTTCCTTTCCCTGGGTACGCATGCCCTAAAGTGCATGTCCGGACTGCGAGCGGAGACGTAGGCAAAACCATCTGGGGGCATATATGGAAAAAATCATCTTTTGTTCGCCGACCGAATATTCCCTTAAGAACGCTAGCATAGAATCTTCGGAGCCTGGCTGCGTTCCATGGGTTCGGCTCAAGTCGATTGTTCGATGCATCCCGCATACGGTAGGCTCCACCGGTCAGAACTTGGTCAATAATGAAGGGACCTTCCCATTTGGGCTCGAGCTTGGTCTTTTCCTTCTCCGGCAGGCGTAGAACTAACTCGCCAACGTTATAAGTTTTGGCCCGTACATCTCTGCTTTGGTATCTGCGAGCCTGTTGCTGATAGAATGCGGAACAGGCTTTTGCCACATCGCGCTCCTGCTCTAGGGTGTCCAGACTGTCCTGCCGATCGAGCTCGGCTTCTCTTCCTTCGTACATGTGCACTCGAGGTGGGTCATGAATTATGTCGCAAGGAAGAACTGCCTCTGCGCCGTACACCATAAAGAAGGGTCTATATCCGGTAGTACGATTCGGCGTGGTCCGCAGCCCCCAGAGTACGGAGTCGAGCTCCTCTACCCAGTGCGTGTTAGACTCCTTTAAGGACCGCACTAATCTGGGTTTAATGGCGCTCATGATAAGACCATTTGCTCGCTCAACTTGGTTGTTGGTTTGTGGGTGATAGACGGAAGCATAATCGAGCTTGATGCCCATGTTGCTGCACCAGAGTTTTACCTCGTCGACCGTGAAGTTCGTGCTGTTGTCAGTGATGATGCTGTGGGGGACGCCATAAAGGTGTACAACCCCGGATATGAACTCTATCACCAGTCCGGATTTGGCTGTTTTGACAGGTTTGGCTTCTATCCATTTGGTGAATTTATCCACCATGACCAGTAAGTATTTTTTCTTATGGGTTCCCCCTTTAAGGGGTCCAATCATGTCAAGCCCCCAGACCGCGAAGGGCCAGGTAATGGGGATTGTTTGAAGGGCGGTGGGTGGCATGTGGCTTTGGTTTGCAAAAAGCTAGCAATCAACGCAGCGTTGGACCAAGTCCTGTGCGTCTGCCCGGGCCGTCAGCCAATAAAAACATGTACGGAAGGCCTTGCTTACAAGGGCCCAGGCTGCGGCGTGGTGGCCACCGAGTCTGGCGTGAATTTCTGCCAAAAGCTTCCAGCCTTCCTCTTCGGAGATGCACCTTTGAAGTACGCTGGTAGTGCTTTTTTTACACAGCTCTCCCTCATGGACCCTATAGGCTTTAGATCGCCGCACTATGCAGCATGCCTCATTTTGATCTTCGGGAAGTTCCTGCCTAGTTAGGTAGGCCAAGAATGGTTCTGTCCACGGGGCAATGATGGCCATTATGACATGGGCTGAAGGTGTTATTTCGGTGGCAGAGCCTCCGATTATGTCAGAGTGTTCGGTATCGGGCATTTTGGCCGGGTCCGGACTATTGTTACCAGTGTCCCCTTCCCATACCACGGATGGCTTAAACAACCTCTCCAAAAAGATGTTGGGGGTGATGGGTTTCGTAGTAATTTCAAAAAAATTCTTACGCACACGCAAGATCATGTGATGCATAGCAACGAGAGGGGAGAGTGTTGTCTACGTACCCATGCAGACCGACTGTGGAAGCGTTGATGCAACGTAGAGGAAGTAGTCGTACGTCTTCCCGATCCGACCGATCAAGCACCGAAACTACGGCACCTCCGAGTTCGAGCACACGTTCAGCTCGATGACGATCCCCGGACTCCGATCCAGCAAAGTGTCGGGGAAGAGTTCCGTCAGCACGACGGCGTGGTGACGATCTTGATGTACTACAGCAGCAGGGCTTCCCCTAAACTCCGCTACAGTATTATCGAGGAATATGGTGGCTGGGGGCACCATACACGGCTAAGGAATAGATCACGTGGATCAACTTGTGTGTTCTAGGGTGCCTCTACCTTAGTATATAAAGGACCAAAGGGGGGAGGCTGGCCGGCCACAAGGGGCGCGCCAGGAGAGTCCTACTCCCTCCGGGAGTAGGATCCCCCCCCCAATCCTAGTTGGAATAGGATTCCTCGGGGGGGGGGGGGAGAGAGAGGGGGCCGGCCACCTCTCCTAGTCCTAATAGGACTAGGGGAGGGGGGAGGCGCGCAACCCACCTTGGGCTGCCCCTTTCTCCTTTCCACTAAAGCCCACTAAGGCCCATATTGTTCCCGGGGGGTTCCGGTAACCTCCCGGTACTCCGGTAAAATCCCGATTTCACCCGGAACACTTCCGATATCCAAACATAGGCTTCCAATATATCAATCTTTATGTCTCGACCATTTCGAGACTCCTCGTCATGTCCGTGATCACATCCGGGACTCCGAACAACCTTCGGTACATCAAAATGCATAAACTCATAATATAACTATCATCGTAACCTTAAGCGTGCGGACCCTACGGGTTCGAGAACAATGTAGACATGACCGAGACACGTCTCCGGTCAATAACCAATAGAGGGACCTGGATGCCCATATTGGCTCCTACATATTCTACGAAGATCTTTATCGGTCAGACCGCATAACAACATACGTTGTTCCCTTTGTCATCGGTATGTTACTTGCCCGAGTATTCGATCGTCGGTATTCCAATACCTAGTTCAATCTCGTTACCGGCAAGTCTCTTTACTCGTTTCGTAATACATCATCTCGCAACTAACTCATTAGTTGCAATGCTTGCAAGGCTTATGTGATGTGCATTACCGAGAGGGCCCAGAGATACCTCTCCGACAATCGGAGTGACAAATCCTAATCTCGAAATACGCCAACCCAACATCTACCTTTGGAGACACCTGTAATGCTCCTTTATAATCACCCAGTTACGATGTGACGTTTGGTAGCACCCAAAGTGTTCCTCCGGCAAACGGGAGTTGCATAATCTCATAGTCATAGGAACATGTATAAGTCATGAAGAAAGCAATAGCAACATACTAAACGATCGGGTGCTAAGCTAATGGAATGGGTCATGTCAATTAGATCATTCAACTAATGATGTGACCTCGTTAATCAAATAACAACACTTTGTTCATGGTTAGGAAACATAACCATCTTTGATTAACGAGCTAGTCAAGTAGAGGCATACTGGTGACACTAAGTTTGTCTATGTATTCACACATGTATTATGTTTTCGGTTAATACAATTCTAGCATGAATAATAAACATTTATCATGATATAAGGAAATAAATAATAACTTTATTATTGCCTCTAGGGCATATTTCCTTCAGTCTCCCACTTGCACTAGAGTCAATAATCTAGATTACACAGTAATGATTCTAACACCCATGGAGCCTTGGTGCTGATCATGTTTTGCTCGTGGAAGAGGCTTAGTCAACGGGTCTGCAACATTCAAATCCGTATGTATCTTGCAAATCTCTATGTCTCCCACCTGGACTAGATCCCGGATGGAATTGAAGCGTCTCTTGATGTGCTTGGTTCTCTTGTGAAATATGGATTCCTTTGCCAAGGCAATTGCACCAGTATTGTCACAAAAGATTTTCATTGGACCCGATGCACTAGGTATGACACCTAGATCGGATATGAACTCCTTCATCCAGACTCCTTCATTTGCTGCTTCCGAAGCAGCTATGTACTCCGCTTCACATGTAGATCCCGCTACGACGCTTTGTTTAGAACTGCACCAACTGACAGCTCCACCGTTTAATGTAAACACGTATCCGGTTTGCGATTTAGAATCGTCCGGATCAGTGTCAAAGCTTGCATCAACGTAACCATTTACGACGAGCTCTTTGTCACCTCCATATACGAGAAACATATCCTTAGTCCTTTTTAGGTATTTCAGGATGTTCTTGACCGCTGTCCAGTGATCCACTCCTGGATTACTTTGGTACCTCCCTGCTAGACTTATAGCAAGGCACACATCAGGTCTGGTACACAGCATTGCATACATGATAGATCCTATCGCTGATGCATAGGGAACATCTTTCATATTCTCTCTATCTTCTGCAGTGGTCGGGCATTGAGTCTTACTCAATTTCACACCTTGTAACATAGGTAAGAATCCTTTCTTTGCTTGATCCATTTTGAACTTCTTCAAAATTTTGTCAAGGTATGTTGTTTGTGAAAGTCCAATTAAGCGTTTTGATCTATCTCTATAGATCTTAATGCCTAATATGTAAGCAGCTTCACCGAGGTCTTTCATTGAAAAACTCTTATTCAAGTATCCCTTTATGCTATCCAGAAATTCTATATCATTTCCAATTAATAATATGTCATCCACATATAATATCAGAAATGCTATAGAGCTCCCACTCACTTTATTGTAAATACAGGCTTCTCCAAAAGTCTGTATAAAACCAAATGCTTTGATCACACTATCAAAACGTTTATTCCAATTCCGAGAGGCTTGCACCAGTCCATAAATGGATCGCTGGAGCTTGCATACTTTGTTAGCTTCCTTTGGATCGACAAATCCTTCTGGTTGCATCATATACAACTCTTCTTCCAGAAATTGATTCAGGAATGTAGTTTTGACATCCATCTGCCAAATTTCATAATCACAAAATGCGGCAATTGCTAACATGATTCGGACAGACTTAAGCATCGCTACAGGTGAGAAGGTCTCATCGTAGTCAATCCCTTGAACTTGCCGAAAACCTTTTGCGACAAGTAGAGCTTTGTAGATAGTAATATTACCGTCAGCGCCAGTCTTCTTCTTGAAGATCCATTTATTCTCAATTGCTTGCCGATCATCGGGCAAGTCAACCAAAGTCCATACTTTGTTCTCATACACGGATCCCATCTCAGATTTCATGGCTTCAAGCCATTTTGCGGAATCTGGGCTCACCATCGCTTCTTCATAGTTCGTAGGTTCATCATGATCTAGTAGCATGACTTCCAGAACAGGATTACCGTACCACTCTGGCGCGGATCTCACTCTGGTTGATCTACGAGGTTCAGTAGTATCTTGATCTGAAGTTTCATGATCATTATCATTAGCTTCCTCACTAACTGGTGTAGGTGTCACTGAAACAGTTTTCTGTGATGTACTACTTTCCAGTAAGGGAGCAGGTACAGTTACCTCGTCAAGTTCTACTTTCCTCCCACTCACTTCTTTCGAGAGAAACTCCTTCGCTAGAAAGTTTCCGAATTTAGCAACAAAAGTCTTGCCTTCGGATCTGTGATAGAAGGTGTATCCAATAGTTTCCTTTGGATATCCTATGAAGACACAGTTCTTCGATTTGGGTTTGAGCTTATCAAGTTGAAGCTTTTTCACATAAGCATCGCAGCCCCAAACTTTCAGAAATGACAACTTTGGTTTCTTGCCAAACCACAGTTCATAAGGCGTCGTCTCAACGGATTTTGATGGTGCCCTATTTAACGTGAATGCGGCCGTCTCTAGAGCGTATCCCCAAAACGATAGCGGTAAATCAGTAAGAGAAATCATAGATCGCACCATATCTAGTAAAGTACGATTACGACGTTCGGACACACCATTACGTTGTGGTGTTCCGGGTGGCGTGAGTTGCGAAACTATTCCATAATTTTTCAAATGTACACCAAACTCGTAACTCAAATATTCTCCTCCACGATCAGATCGTAGAAACTTTATTTTCTTGTTACGATGATTTTCAACTTCACTCTGAAATTCTTTGAACTTTTCAAATGTTTCAGACTTGTGTTTCATTAAGTAGATATACCCATATCTGCTTAAGTCATCTATGAAGGTGAGAAAATAACGATATCCGCCACAAGCCTCAATATTCATCGGACCACATACATCTGTATGTACGATTTCCAACAAATCTGTTGCTCTCTCCATAGTACCGGAGAACGGTGTTTTACTCATCTTGCCCATGAGGCACGGTTCGCAAGTACCAAGTGATTTATAATCAAGTGGTTCCAAAAGTCCATCAGTATGGAGTTTCTTCATGCGCTTTACACCGATATGACCTAAACGGCAGTGCCACAAATAAGTTGCACTATCATTATCAACTCTGCATCTTTTGGCTTCAACATTATGAATATGTGTATTACTACTATTGAGATTCAATAAGAATAGACCACTCTTCAAGGGTGCATGACCATAAAAGATATTACTTATATAAATAGAACAACCTTTATTCTCTGATTTAAATGAATAACCGTCTCGCATTAAACAAGATCCAGATATAACGTTCATGCTCAACGCTGGCACCAAATAACAATTATTTAGGTCTAATACTAATCCCGAAGGTAGATGTAGAGGTAGCGTGCCGACCGCGATCACATCGACTTTGGAACCGTTTCCCACGCGCATCGTCACCTCGTCCTTAGCCAATCTTCGCTTAATCCGTAGTCCCTGTTTTGAGTTGCAAATATTAGCAACAGAACCAGTATCAAATACCCAGGTGCTACTGCGAGCATTGGTAAGGTACACATCAATAACATGTATATCACATATACCTTTGTTCACCTTGCCATCCTTCTTATCCGCCAAATACTTGGGGCAGTTCCGCTTCCAGTGACCAGTCTGCTTGCAGTAGAAGCAGTCAGTTTCAGGCTTAGGTCCAGACTTGGGTTTCTTCTCTTGAACAGCAACTTGCTTGCCGTTCTTCCTGAAGTTCCCCTTCTTCTTCCCTTTGCCCTTTTTCTTGAAACTAGTGGTCTTATTGACCATCAACACTTGATGCTCCTTCTTGATTTCTACCTCCGCAGCTTTCAGCATTGCGAAGAGCTCGGGAATAGTCTTGTTCATCCCTTGCATATTATAGTTCATCACGAAGCTCTTATAGCTTGGTGGCAGTGATTGGAGAATTCTGTCAATGACGCAATCAACTGGAAGATTAACTCCCAATTGAATCAAGTGATTATTATACCCAGACATTTTGAGTATATGCTCACTGACAGAACTGTTCTCCTCCATCTTGCAGCTATAGAACTTATTGGAGACTTCATATCTCTCAATCCGGGCATTTGCTTGAAATATTAACTTCAACTCCTGGAACATCTCATATGCTCCATGACGTTCAAAACGTTGTTGAAGTCCCGATTCTAAGCCGTAAAGCATGGCACACTGAACTATCGAGTAGTCATCAGCTTTGCTCTGCCAGACGTTCATAACATCTGGTGTTGCTCCAGCAGCAGGCCGGCACCCAGCGGTGCTTCCAGGACGTAATTCTTTTGTGCAGCAATGAGGATAATCCTCAAGTTATGGACCCAGTCCGTGTAATTGCTACCATCATCTTTCAACTTTGCTTTCTCAAGGAACGCATTAAAATTCAACGGAACAACAGCGCGAGCCATCTATCTACAATCAACATAAACAAGCAAGATACTATCAGGGACTAAGTTCATGATAAATTTAAGTTCAATTAATCATATTACTTAAGAACTCCCACTTAGATAGACATCCCTCTAATCCTCTAAGTGATCACGTGATCCAAATCAACTAAACCATGTCCAATCATCACGTGAGATGGAGTAGTTTCATTGGTGAATATCACTATGTTGATCACATCTACTATATGATTCACGCTCGACCTTTCGGTCTCCGTGTTCCGAGGCCATATCTGTATATGCTTGGCTCATCAAGTATAACCTGAGTATTCCGCGTGTGCAACTGTTTTACACCCGTTGTATTTGAACGTAGAGCCTATCACACCCGATCATCACGTGGTGTCTCAGCATGAAGAACTTTCGCAACGGTGCATACTCAGGGAGAACACTTCTTGATAATTTAGTGAGAGATCATCTTATAATGCTACCGTCAATCAAAGCAAGATAAGATGCATAAAAGATAAACATCACATGCAATCAATATAAGTGATATGATATGGCCATCATCATCTTGTGCCTGTGATCTCCATCTCCGAAGCACCGTCATGATCACCATCGTCACCGGCGCGACACCTTGATCTCCATCGTAGCATCGTTTGTCGTCTCGCCAATCTTATGCTTCTACGACTATCACTACCGCTTAGTAATAAAGTAAAGCATTACATCGCGATTGCATTGCATACAATAAAGCGACAACCATATGGCTCCTGCCAGTTGCCGATAACTCGGTTACAAAACATCTCATACAATAAAATTTAGCATCATGTCTTGGCCATATCACATCATAACATGCCCTGCAAAAACAAGTTAGACGTCCTCTACTTTGTTGTTGCAAGTTTTTACGTGGCTGCTACGGGCTTAAGCAAGAACCAATCTCACCTACGCATCAAAACCACAACAATAGTTTGTCAAATAGACTCCGTTTTAACCTTCGCAAGGACCGGGCGTAGCCATACTCGGTTCAACTAAAGTTGGAGAGACAGTCGCCCGCAAGCCACCTATGTGCAAAGCACGTCGGGGGAACCGGTCTCGCGTAAGCGTACGCGTAATGTTGGTCCGGGTCGTCTCGTCCAACAATGCCGCCGAACCAAAGTATGACATGCTGGTAGGCATTATGACTTATATCGCCCACAACTCACTTGTGTTCTCCTCGTGCATATAACATCAACATAAATAACCTAGGCTCGGATGCCACTGATGGGTTTCGTAGTAATTTCAAAAAATTTCTTACGCACACGCAAGATCATGTGATGCATAGCAACGAGAGGGGAGAGTGTTGTCTACGTACCCATGCAGACCGACTGCGGAAGCGTTGATGCAATGTAGAGGAAGTAGTCGTACGTCTTCCCGATCCGACCGATCAAGCACCGAAACTACGGCACCTCCGAGTTCGAGCACACGTTCAGCTCGATGACGATCCCCGGACTCCGATCCAGCAAAGTGTCGGGGAAGAGTTCCGTCAGCACGACGGCGTGGTGACGATCTTGATGTACTACAGCAGCAGGGCTTCACCTAAACTCCGCTACAGTATTATCGAGGAATATGGTGGCTGGGGGCACCGTACACGGCTAAGGAATGGATCACGTGGATCAACTTGTGTGTTCTAGGGTGCCTCTACCTTAGTATATAAAGGACCAAAGGGGGGGAGGCTGGCCGGCCACAAGGGGCGCGCCAGGAGAGTCCTACTCCCTCCGGGAGTAGGATCCCCCCCCCAATCCTAGTTGGAATAGGATTCCTCGGGGGGGAGAGAGAGAGGGGGCCGGCCACCTCTCCTAGTCCTAATAGGACTAGGGGAGGGGGGAGGCGCGCAACCCACCTTGGGCTGCCCCTTTCTCCTTTCCACTAAAGCCCACTAAGGCCCATATTGTTCCCGGGGGGTTCCGGTAACCTCCCGGTACTCCGGTAAAATCCCGATTTCACCCGGAACACTTCCGATATCCAAACATAGGCTTCCAATATATCAATCTTTATTTCTTGACCATTTCGAGACTCCTCGTCATGTCCGTGATCACATCCGGGACTCCGAACAACCTTCGGTACATCAAAATGCATAAACTCATAATATAACTGTCATCGTAACCTTAAGCGTGCGGACCCTACGGGTTCGAGAACAATGTAGACATGACCGAGACACGTCTCCGGTCAATAACCAATAGCGGGACCTGGATGCCCATATTGGCTCCTACATATTCTACGAAGATCTTTATCGGTCAGACCGCATAACAACATACGCTGTTCCCTTTGTCATCGGTATGTTACTTGCCCGAGTATTCGATCGTCGGTATTCCAATACCTAGTTCAATCTCGTTACTGGCAAGTCTCTTTACTCGTTCCGTAATACATCATCTCGCAACTAACTCATTAGTTGCAATACTTGCAAGGCTTATGTGATGTGCATTACTGAGAGGGCCCAGAGATACCTCTCCGACAATCGGAGTGACAAATCCTAATCTCGAAATACGCCAACCCAACATCTACCTTTGGAGACACCTGTATTTCTCCTTTATAATCACCCAGTTACGTTGTGACGTTTGGTAGCACCCAAAGTGTTCCTCCGGCAAACGGGAGTTGCATAATCTCATAGTCATAGGAACATGTATAAGTCATGAAGAAAGCAATAGCAACATACTAAACGATCGGGTGCTAAGCTAATGGAATGGGTCATGTCAATCAGATCATTCAACTAATGGTGTGACCTTGTTAATCAAATAACAACACTTTGTTCATGGTTAGGAAACATAACCATCTTTGATTAACGAGCTAGTCAAGTAGAGGCATACTAGTGACACTAAGTTTGTCTATGTATTCACACATGTATTATGTTTCCGGTTAATACAATTCTAGCATGAATAATAAACATTTATCATGATATAAGGAAATAAATAATAACTTTATTATTGCCTCTAGGGCATATTTCCTTCAGGGGGGCCGCATCACGTTTTGCACCGATGCGGGCGAGGATATCCGCCGCCTGATTGTTTTCCCGAGCCACATGGTGAAATTCGAGCCCCTCGAACCGAGCTAACATCTTTTGGACGGCGTTTCGATAGGCCGCCATCTTCGGATCCTTGGCATCGAAGTCTCCATTTATTTGGGATATTACGAGGTTCGAATCCCCACGCACCTCCAGGCGTTGAATTCCCATGGAAACTGCCATCCGAAGACCATGTAACAGGGCTTCGTATTCGGCTGCGTTGTTGGGGTCTGTATACAGTATCTGCAATACGTATTGCACTGTATCTCCGGTTGGGGACGTCAGGACGACGCCAGCCCCCAGACCAGCCAGCATTTTGGAGCCGTCGAAGTGCATGATCCAATTGGAGTATGCGCCGTACTCTTTAGGGAGTTCGGCTTCCGTCCATTCGGCGACAAAGTCGGCCAATACTTGCGATTTAATGGCTCGCTGAGGTTTGTATGTTATATCGAACGGGAGGAGCTCAATGGCCCATTTGGCAATCCGGCCCGTGGCGTCGCGGTTGTTTATAATATCATTAAGTGGCACTTCAGAGGCTACAGTAATCGAACACTCTTGAAAGTAGTGTCGCAGCTTCCGGGATGCCATGAATACCGCATAGGCTATCTTTTGATAATATGGGTACCGTGATTTACATGGAGTGAGGATAGTGGATACATAATATACCGGCTTTTGAAGAGGGAATTTATGTCCGTCCGCTTCTCGTTCGACGACGAGCACTGCGCTTACAACCTGATGAGTTGCCGCAATGTACAACAGCATTGGTTCGCCGATGTTTGACGCGGCCAGGATTGGGTTGGTTGCCAGTATGGCTTTTATTTCTTCCAATCCGGCTGTGGCAGCATCCGTCCACTCGAAGCGTTCGGTGCACCGAAGGAGGCGATAAAGGGGTAATGCCTTTTCTCCTAAGCAGGAGATAAAGCGGCTTAGAGCCGCCACACATCCAGTTAATTTCTGGATTTGTTTGAGGTCCGTTGGGACAGCCAACTGTGACAGAGCTCGGATTTTGGCCGGATTAGCTTCAATTCCTCTACTGGAGACAATGAAGCCCAGGAGCTTTCCAGCTGGTACGCCGAAAACACATTTTTCCAGATTGAGCTTGATGTCGTATGTTTAGAGGTTGTTGAATGTGAGCCTCAAATCGTCTATTAGAGAGTCAACGTGTTTGGTTTTAACGACCACATTATCTATGTATGTCTCTACTGGTTTGCCGATCTGTTTCTCCAGACATGTCTGAATCATGCGCTGATATGTTGCGCCGGTGTTTTTGAGCCCACAAGGCATTGTGTTGAAACAGAAGGGGCTGTATGGTGTGATAAATGCCGTTGCGGCTTGATCGGACTCCGCCATCTTGATTTGGTGGTAGCCAGAGTATGCGTCGAGGAAACACAATGACTCGTGTCCAGCGGTAGCATCGATAATTTGGTCAATGCGGGGGAGGGGGAAGGGATCCTTTGAGCAAGCCTTGTTGAGGTCCTTGAAGTCGACACATAGGCGCCAGGATTTGTCCTTCTTTGGTACCATCACCAGGTTTGCTAGCCAGTCTGGGTGTTTTATTTCTCTAATGAATCCGGCCTCAAATAACTTGGCTAGCTCCTCTCCCATAGCTTGTATCTTAGGTTCAGATAAATGCCGAAGGGCCTGCTTGACCGGTTTGAATCCCTTTAGGATATTGAGGTTGTGCTCGGCTAGCGTGCGTGGGATTCCTGGCATGTCTGAGGGGTGCCAAACGAATATGTCCCAATTCTTGCGCAGGAACTCTCGTAGTGCGGCGTCCACGGCGGGGTTTAACTGTGCCCCGATGGAGGCTGTTTTTGTAGGGTCCGTTGGGTGGACTTGGAATTTGACTAT
This sequence comes from Triticum urartu, assembly GCF_003073215.2. Lineage (NCBI taxonomy): Eukaryota > Viridiplantae > Streptophyta > Magnoliopsida > Poales > Poaceae > Triticum > Triticum urartu. The sequence goes on from NC_053028.1 coordinate 357,407,181, forward strand.
TTCATCCGCTGGTTTAAAAGAGGTGGACTTGGATCTCTTGTCAAGTATCATGTTGTCCCTGTCCACTGTGGAGCGTAGCGCAGTTAATTCCTCGGCCGAAAGGGCTTCGGATAATGCCTCGAGGGCCAATGCGGTTGTTTTGTTATCGGCGCGGAGCGCTGTGTCCGGATCACTAGCGAGAGTGATGATTCCGTTGGGCCCGAGCATTTTGAGCTTCATATACCCATAATGTGGTATGGCTTGGAAGATCGTGAACGCCTCCCATCCTAAAAGGGCGTGGTATCCACTACTGAACGGGGCCACTTGGAATGTAATTTCTTCGGACCTATAGTTCTCCGGCGTGCCGAATACCACATCTAGTGTGATTTTCCCAGCACAGCGTGCTTCCCGACTGGGGATGATTCCTCTGAAGGTTGTGCTGCTTTGCTCAATGCAGTTCCAGTCTATTTCCATTTTTTGAAGAGTTTCCTCATAGATGAGGTTTAATCTACTGCCGCCGTCCATGAGTACTTTGGTGAGTCGAAAGCCGTCCACAATTGGACTGAGGACCAGTGCAGCTGGTGCTCGGGCTGTTCAGAATTTAAGTTCGTCACTGGCATTGAAGGTAATAGCCGTGTCACTCCATGGATTTATTGCTGCCACGTGGCAGATTTCGGCAATGCTGTAGAGTGTTCGCTTGCGCCTATTATTTGATGCGAAGGTCTCAAAGACTATTAATGCCGTATTGTTATCCCTGGGATGGTGCTCTGTGGCATCTGGGATGAGAAGATCCTCGCCGCTTTTGGCCACCTGCCGGAGTATCCAACATGCTCTGAGGCTGTGTGTTGGTATGGTATCCGCTGTACTATGAATTCCACAATTGGACTGAGGACCAGTGCAGCTGGTGCTCGGGCTGTTCGGAATTTAAGTTCGTCACTGGCATTGAAGGTAATAGCCGTATCACTCCATGGATTTATTGCTGCCACGTGGCAGATTTCGGCAATGCTGCAGAGTGTTCGCTTGCGCCTATTATTTGATGCGAAGGTCTCAAAGACTGTTAATACCGTATTGTTATCCCTGGGATGGTGCTCTGTGGCATCTGGGATGAGAAGATCCTCGCCGCTTTTGGCCACCTACCGTAGTATCCAACATGCTCTAAGGCTGTGTGTTGGTATGGTATCCGCTGTACTATGAATTTTCCAGGGTCCGTTAAGCCATCCCTCCAATACGGTTCCATGCCCTGTAGAGGGTTTTTGTTTCTTTGTAACTGACTCGGGTGTCTTACGATAGTGCACCCTTTTACTTCGGACTGGGTGTATATTCCGAGCCGGATTATCCCAAAATTTCGTTTCGGTTTTCCAAGCGCATTCCATCGCACAGTACTTTCGTACTATGGACAACAAGTCAGCGAAGCGTGATATGTCACGGCGACTTAAGGCGTTAAGGATTCCCTTGTCCGTGCAATTATTGCAAAAGAATGAGACTGCGTCTTCCTCGTGACAGTCCTTAACCTTGTTCATCACAAGGAGGAATCTGGCCCAATAATGATGTACTGTTTCATGGGGCTCTTGCCTGATGTGGGAAAGATCGTTTATGTCTGGGTGGGTGGTTGGATTTGAGTCTGAACCCCTAACCGATCTGAGACCCAGGGGCCGAGGAGTTTCCATTCTTGGAAGTTCGGGTTCTGGAGTGTTGCCCGATAAGTCTGGCCCGCTGCCTGACTCTAGGTTCAGGGCTTGGGTGATGTCCTCCCATAAACGGGTATCCGGCTCCGAGAGCTCAGGAATCCGGACATGGTTAGTCCTCAAGATAGAGGAAGAATCGCCGCATTGTTCCTCCACCACCACAATATGATGGGTGACCGGTGGAGAGTTAATCTCCCTTTGATCGAGTTTAAGCCCAATCCGATCATAGTCTGTAGCGACTCCCAAGGCGACGATATGATCCAAGAGCTCGTTTAGGGAAGAGAGCTCCATTGGATCCATCTGCTCGGCGAATTCCGAGCCGACGTGGAGGCTGTTTTTGATGACCCGAGAGATCATCGTAGGTGCAGCGGCCGAACGGGCGGTCATGATGAAACTGCCAAGCCGGAGAGTTTGGGCGACAACCAGGGCTCCCCCGGCGGTAATGTTGTTTTTAAGAACTAGACGAGGCATCCTTCCTTACGGCGACGACACAGTGGAACTCTCAATGAAAGCACCAATGTCGGTGTCAAAACCGGCGGATCTCGGGTAGGGGGTCCCGAACTGTGCGTCTAAGGCGGATGGTAACAGGAGGCAGGGGACACGATGTGTTACCCAGGTTCGGGCCCTCTTGATGGAGGTAAAACCCTACGTCCTGCTTGATTAATCTTGATAATATGAGTAGTACAAGAGTTGATCTACCACGAGATCGGAGAAGCTAAACCCTAGAAGCTAGCCTATGGTATGATTTTATGTTGTCCTACGGACTAAAACCCTCCGGTTTATATAGACACCGGAGGGGGCTAGGGTTACACAAGGTCGGTTACAAAGGATGATATATACACATCCATATTGCCTAGCTTGCCTTCCATGCCAAGTAGAGTCCCATCCGGACACGGGACGAAGTCTCCAATCTTGTGTCTTCATAGTCCAACAGTCTGGCCAAAGGATATAGTCCGGCTGTCCGGAGACCCCCTAATCCAAGACTCCCTCAATTTTCCTACTCTCTAATATAACTAGACTCAAAATAGTTTTCTTCTAGACTCAACAACGACAGCGGTTCGATCAATCAAGGGGGCTCCTAAGGTCGGTAAGGCTCTGATACCTACTTGTAGCGCCCAAGATGCGATTCTATCCCAAACACGTGATGAATTCATGATTGGGGCACAATCGCATTTCGAGTGCATAGCAAGGCGGATATCATTACAACATACCATGTACTTAATAGATAAGAATACAAGGTAAAGGCTTACACTCGCCACAAGTTACAACATTCATACAACAATACATCAATACATAGCAACCATCATACAGAAGAGCAGGATCCGACTACAGATGAAAGCAAACGAAAAAAGAAGAACGACATCCACCCTGCTAATCCCAGGTTCCCCGAACCGGAACCTATCCCTTGATCGAAGAAGGAGAACTCCAAACAAGCAAGCATCGCACCCACGTCAGACAATCACATTACCTGTACCTACAACTTATGTTGTAGTAATCTGTGAGCCACGAGGACTCAGCAATCCCATTACCATGGGTATCAAGACTAGGAATGCTTAATGGGTATGGAAAGGATAAGTGGTGAGGTTGCAGCAAGCGGCTAAGCATTGTATGGTGGCTAACTTACGATTACAAGAGTAAGATGAGAAACTACGCAAAGGGTCGCAAACTAGTAATGATCAATAAGTGATCTTGAACTACTTACGTCCAAACATAACCCAACCGTGTTCCCTTCTCGAACTTCTCTGAAAAGAGACATTCACAGTTACGCACGCGGTTGGTGTATTTTAAAAGAGCTTACTTCAAGTCCTCTACTACCGGATATTAACAAATTCCCATCTGCCACATAACCGCAGGCACGGCTCTCAAAAGTTTAGACCCTGCAGGGGTGTCACAACTTAGTCCATGACAAGCTCATGATCCGCAAAGAAAATCCTCCATCGCGGGACATCCAATCAAACTCGGCATCCCGGTGCACAAGACATGTCGACAATGGTAAAACAAAACCAGCAAGACCTCCCGATGCACCGACCTAGCCTGATAGGAGTCGCACGCATCTCGTTCTCAGGGTACACCGGATGGGCCAGACGTTGAGTTGGCTGAGACCCTGGTTGCCCAGGGGGCACCGAACATCGCCCTGTTTGGATGACACTCATGAGGAGCATTGGCCCGGGGTTGATTAAGAGTCCTCGGCTGCTAGCCAGTCCCTATTCAAGTTTTAGTTGCTATTAGGCAAATGCTAAAACCAATGTTGGGCCTTGCTGGAAGAGTTTTATTCAAAGCGAACTGTCAAGAGGGCCCCATACCCCTCACCGTGTTAGGGAAGTAAAATCAAGGAACATAACACCGGTATGACAGAAACTAGGGCGGCAATAGTGGAACAAAACACCAGGCATAAGGCCGAGCCTTCCACCCTTTACCAAGTATATATGTGCATTAAATAAATAAGAGATATTGTGATATCCCATGATATCCATGTCCCAACATGGAACAACCTGCAACTGCACTAGCAACTAGCAACGCTATAAGAGGGGCTGAGTAAAGCGATAACAAAGCCAAACAACGATTTGCTAGGAAGGGTAAAAAGGTTAGAGACTGTTTCATGGCAATTTGGGAGGCTTGATAAACTAGTGGTAGGTAGCACGACATAGCGATAGCATCAAGACAACTAGCATAGCAAAGATAGTAATGGTATCCAAGGTGACGGTCATCTTTCCTGAAATCCCGCTAGGAAGAAGAACGAGTCCATGAAGTAGATGAACCAACGTAGTCGAACGGGTCCTCACAATCGCAACGTAACCGGAGCTATCAGGAAGAAGTACAACTGGAAGGAAGCAAACAACATGGTAAACCAACAAGCATAAACATGGCATGATGCACAAACAAGTATGATGCATGTCTGGTTTAAATATGCATGGCATCGCAAAGTGCAACAAACAATACTACAAATTAAGTGGAGCTCAATATGCAACGAGTTGCATATTGACGAAACACCACATTCAAATATTTAGTTAGCTCTCGTTATGAACGCAACAAGTTTAAATGTTCTTAACATGGCAAGAGGTGAAGCATGAGTAAACTAACTATTTAGACAAGTTTAAATGAGGCTGGAAACAACAAACAACAAGTTCGGTAAATCCCCATATGCATATTTTGAATTTGGTACTGTTCTGCCCTATATCATATTTTAATGTTGTTAAATATGCAAAATAATGCCACCATGTTAATCTATGCATTTTCCACCCCATTTACATATAAGTTTAATTAATTCAAAGCTACGGTTATTTAGTTATGAAATAACTCATTTTAACATGTTATTTGAGCCAATTTAATCAAACTGCATTTTAAAAGTTTTAAACATAGATGAAAGTGGCATATTATGAAAGTAGACAAAATTCTAAGAATTTTACATATATCAAGCTTTTACATGTGATGCACGGTTGGTGAGTTATTAAATGCATGATGTTTGAGGGCTTTTCTGCAAATTTGTTTTTACTTGATAATAGACAAATTCGCAGTGCAGAAAAAAGCACTACGGGCCGAAACAGTGAGCACAAGATAACTGAACAACACTCATGAGCAAGGGTTTGGGTTGGTGCTCACATCGGGCCATCGGGCTAGAAGAGGAGAAGCAGATGCAGGCCGGGGCAATCAGAGGCCCATGAGCGGCCGTAGCAGGGGAGGTCGCTGGGTCCTGGGCGTCGCGGTCAATGAGAGCGAGCGAGGCACGGGGTCAACGAAGCAGGGGATCGAGCGGGACTTGGCGCTGGCGGGACTTGGGGACGAGCTTGCTCCGTTAAGGGGTGCAGAGGTCCATGGTGCGGCTCCCAGCGATGTGGACGAGGCGAGGAGGAGCGGATCTGGGCATGGGGAGCTCGAATGGCGGTGGCGTGGATCCGGGTCGAGGAGGCTACAGTCGGTCTCTTGGCGGGGGAAAACAAGGGTGACGGACATGGCGGCTCCGTTCCCTGTTGCAATAGAGAGAGAGCATTGAGAAAGAGAGAAGAGAGAAAAGGGAGAGGAAGGAAGGGAAGGTAGGGGCGGCGCGAGGCTCTTCTGTTGATCCGCGCGAGGTGGAGTGGGCTGGACGAGGAGGAGGCTGCAGCCTTAGACACTCGCGGGCACAGGGGCGCGCGAAGCAGTTCCTACTACAGCTCGACGTCGAGGTTTGCCAGGGCGGACGGTGCTCCGGAGGTTGGCGCAGGCCGGTGCTGCTTCCGATCCATCCTGGATCGAGGCACGGGAGGAGGGAACGAGGCTCTCGGGCCTTGCGGGACAGCTGGATCCAGGGCCTCGGTGGGATGAACTGGGACGACGATGGCCATTTGATCTAGATCGGATGGTCCAAATCGACGGTGGGGAGCTGCACGGGTTAGTTGGCTGGAAGTGGCTGCGCGAGAGGATTGGGGAGATGGGATTTGGAGGGATCCCGAGGTGGGAGGCGGCGGCGGCGCGACCGGACAGGCTCGCTAGATTTTAGGGTTGGTCTAGTTTAGGTAGGGTTTCATCTGCTAGCAGGTAGGAATTGGGTAGGGGCTATCTAGCTCCTCCGATCGTAATCAGACGGACGAAAAAATAGGCTAGGGAGTCCAATGAATAAAACGAAGATGTTTTAGGGATGTTTGGGGATGATCCGGATCCAACGGCAATGACAGCCCGGTTCGGGTTCGCGTAAGTTTCAGACAAGGTTGTGAAGGGGTATGACAAATGGCCACGGAGAAGACAAGATAGAAGATAGCAGACCGGTTGATCCGAGAAGAGGTCAATAGAGACAATGAAGGAGCGGCGACTACAAATGAATGCAAGTTTTGAAAAATGATAGCAACAGAGTGCCCATGCAATGCGAATGATGCGATGATGAAATGCAACAAACAAGTAAAACACGGGGTGACAACGAAAAACATGGAAGGCATCTGGAGCATCGGTCTCGGGTTATCACAAAGTAGTTGGCAATCACTTTATCATCTCTTCCTCCGGTAGCCTAAACAGCGATGGTGTAGATGCTCAAAAACTTTGCCGGGTTTATACTCCCATCATACTTCTCGGGTATCTCGGGCTTGAACATGCGAGTGCATGGCCAACGAACTTGCCGCAACTCACGAGTAAAGGCAGTGCACCCAACCTCGAAAGGCAAGCACCCGCTGTCCTCGAGCACAGGCTCGTCGACGTTGGGGCCATCACACCCGTTGGTCCGATGGTAGTTGTCACGGCGCCGCTCGATGATGACGCGTGTGTCTCCCCTCCGCCCGTCCTCTGGGGCTTGCCGCTAGCCTGGACGTACTCGAGGGTCGGAAGAGGCCATCGAGATGTCATCAGGTTCTTGATTCTGCCGCGCCCGTGCTGGTTGCCGCGGTGGGGACTGCACTGTGGGGGTGGCCCCCTCCGTACGACCATCAGCGTGAGACGTTGTCGTCGCTTAGGTAGGCCATGGCGGGCCAGCTCGCTATGAGCCCCCAGTCTCGGCGAAGCCAATCAAACTTTGGATGGTGGCTCGCCGTGTCATCCATCTGATCGGTTGCTAGCGGGAACCTCAGCAGCAGCTGAGCCAGCACCATAGCCTCCGTAGCGGTGCTTGGGATGGGTGATGATGATGTGGACCGCATCGTCGCTCGGCTTCTCACAGTGCTAGTGGTGATAGTGTTGTGCCCTCGCTGTTGCAAGTCGGCCACTTGGATGGCACGGTGACGTGGTGAAGGCGCTTGAGGGCCAGCGGCTCCGTTGGGCACAGTGGCTAGATCAACTGGCTCCGGCAGTGGCCCACGTGTCGCGGTCACGCCCGTGGCGGGGGCGGCCAGAGGGCGGTGATTCACCCCGGACCGGGTGCCACCATTGTGGTTGTGCCCTTCAGCGAGGGGAAGGGGCACAAATGGAATAACCCCTTCGCTCATACCTCATGGAGCATGGCCACCGGGATGTTGTTGACGCTGCTCTCCTCCGATGCCTCCTGCTCCTGTGTCGGTAACGGGGGAGGTGGTGACAACGCCGCTTGCGCCGACCGCATCCCCCGTAGCGCCCACATCCTCGTGCGACTCCACGTCCCCCGCAGCGTCGGTAGCCACGGGCGGCGAAGCCTTTCAGGTGGACAGGTGAGCCGAAGCACCGTGTTTCTTCTGGGGCGCCATAGTCGATGGCACCATAGAAGACGAAGATGGCGATGAAGATGACGCACTGCTCATGCTTTCAGGTTCGCGCAAGTGATCCCCCTACCTGGCGCGCCAAAGATGTCGTGGGAAACCACGGCCACCTATGGGACCAATAGTCCCTTGCTGGTTCGGCGGGGGGATGGCATGTTGCACAAAGAGCAGAGGAACGTCGAGCAGCATGGTAGAGATCATACAGGCAGTCTTTACCTAAGTTCGTGCCGTTGTGAGGCGTAAAATGATGTCGCTTGAAGCTACGTCGGTTTTTCCCCAAAGAGGAAGGGATGATGCAGCACAGCGGAGGTAGGTATTACCCACAGATATGAAACCAAGGTTATCGAAGCATTAGGAGAACCAAGCAACACAACATAAACAGCCCCTGCACACAAATAACAACACCTCGCAACCCGACGTGTTAAAGGGGTTGTCAACCCCTTTCGGGTAACGGCGCCAGAAATGGCGTGTGGACGGGAGAAAGTTGTAAATATTGATAGACCAAACACCAAATAAAATAAATTGCAACAAGGTATTTTTGGGTTTTTGGATTAATATAGCTAAAAATAAAAGCAAATAAAAATAGATCGCAAAGGCAAATATATGAGAAAGAAGACCCGGGGGCCGTAGGTTTCACTAGTGGCTTCTCTCGAGAAAATAGCAAACAGTGGGTGAACAAATTACTATTGGGCAATTGATAGAACCTCAAATAATTATGACAATATCCAGGCAAAGGTCATTACATAGGCATCATGTCCAAGATTAGTAGACCGACTCCTGCTTGCATCTACTACTATTACTCTACACATCGACCACTATCCACCATGCATCTAGTGTATTAAGTTCATGGAAAAACGGAGTAATGCAATAAGAACGATGACATGATGTAGACGAGATCCGTTGATCTATGGCGGTAGATATAGATCCCATCTTTTTATCCTTAGTAGCAACGATACATATGTGTCGGTTTCCTTTCTTTCACTAGGATCAAGCACTGTAAGATCAAACCCACTACCGGGCACCTCTTCCCATTGCAAGATAAATAGATCAAGTTGGCCAAAGAAAACCCAAATATCGGAGAAGAAATACGAGGCTATAAGAGATCATGCATAAAAGAGATCAAAGAAACTCAAATACTTTCATGGATATAAAAAGATAGATCTGATGATAAACTCAAAGTTCAACGATCCCAACAAACACACCGCAAAAGAGTTACACATATGGATCTCCAAGAGACCATTGTATTAAGAATCAAGAGAGAGGTGAAGCCATCTAGCTACTAACTACAAACCCGAAGGTCTACAAAGAACTACTCACGCATCATCGGGGAGGCACCAATGTAAGTGGTGAACCTCTCCGTGATGGTGTCTAGATTGGATCTGGTGGTTCTAGACTCTGTGGCAGCTGGATGAATATTTCTTTGACTCCCCTAGGTTTTCTGGAATATTGGGGTATTTATAGAGCAAAGAGGTTGTCCGGGGGGCACTCGAGGTGGGCACAACCCACCAGGGCACGCTTGGGCCTCCCGGCACGCCCTGGTGGGTTGTCCCCTCCTCGGGACTCCCTCCCAGGTGCAACCAGGGCCCAACACCTTCCTTCTGGTCCATAAAAATCTCCGTAAAGTTTTGTGGCATTTGGACTCCGTTTGATATTGATTTTCTGCGATGTAAAAAACATGAAAAAAAACAGGAACTGACACTTGGCACTATGTCAATAGGTTAGTACCAAAAAATGATATGAAATGACTATAAAATGTTTATAAAACATCCAAGATTGATAATTAAATAGCATGGAACAATAAAAAATTATAGATACATTGGACACGTATCAGCATCCCCAAGCTTAACTCCTACTCGTCCTCGAGTGGGTAAGTTTTAAAAACAGAATTTTTGATGTGGAGTGTTGTTCATCATGTCATATCATATTCTTTTCTTTATAGCATGGACATTTGGACTTTTATCTGATTCAGAGCAATAGTCTAGTTTTGACATAATAATTTAGATACTCAAGCATATCAACAAGCAACCATGTCTTTCAAACTATCATGCTAAAATAAGTTATCCCTAGCCCATCATTCTCAAACATTGATCCATTCATGAAACACACTTGAATATTAACTACACCCAATACTTAGGCACGATCATATTGCCTCCTAGTTGGTGCTTTTATAAGAGAAGATGGAGACTCAAAATAAAAATTGCACAAAGTAAAAGAAAGGCCCTTCGCAGAGGGAAGTAGGGATTTGTAGAGGTGCCAGAGCTCAAAGCGAAAAATTTGAGATAAAAACATTTTGGGAGGTGTATCCATCCAACCAGCGAAAATGACTTAGAGTTCCCAATACTTTCCATGCATAGATATATCATAGGTGGTTCCCAAACAGACAATAAAGTTTATTCATTTTTCCACCATAACTTTCACTTTCCATGGCTAACTGTATCCACGGGTGCCCTCCATACCAACACTTTCGAAGGAATTTATTATTTGACAACATAAAGTAAATTCATTGTTTTTGTATTTCGGGACAGGGCATCCCTAATACATTTGTTGTACTCTCGCGCAATGACAAATGAATAAACACTCATCCTGAGAATAACACATCTAGCATGGAAAATATTAGCCACCCCTCACCGCTCCACGAGCGAAACAAACACACAAAAGAGAAGTTTATTTTGAAAATTAGAGATGGCACATGCAAACTTGCTTAGAACGGCAAAAGAATACCACATATAGGATAGTGGACTCATGTGGCAAAAACTGGTTTACATGATTTTGGATGCACAAGTAGAGGTCATACTTAGTGCAAAATGAAGGCTAGCAAAAGATTGGGAAGCGACCAACCAAGAAACAAATAATCTCATAAGCAAGCATTAAGCATAATTAACACCGAATAATGCACCACAAGTAGGATGTAATTTCATTGCATGATTATTAACTTCTGTGCATGCATAGGGAATCACAAACCCTAACACCAATATTCCTACTAAAGCATGATTACTCATCAAGATGACTCACATATCACATCATCGTATCTCAAAACTATTACTAAGAATCAAGTTTATTTTTTCCAATGATCTTCATGACCTTTTTTTTATTTTCTTTATCCTTCTTGGATATCTATCACTTTGGGACTAATTTTCATGTGTTGCTTTTCGTAAGCTCAAACAAATATAAGTGAAGATCATGAGCATAATAAATTTTCTTTCTCTCAAAATAATTTAAGTGAAGCAAGAGAGCATTTATTCAAAATTTTACTAACTCTCAAATAAATCTAAGTGAAGCAAGAGAGCATTTCATCAAAAATAAAAAAGCACACCATGCTCAAAAAGATATAAGTGAAGCACTAGAGCAAGTCCATTGCCCATAAAAAAATTAAGTGAAGCATAGAGAGCAATTCTAACAAGTCATGACAAAATTTTGGCTCTCTCAAATAGGTGTGTCCGGCAAGGATTGATGACTTAAAACACAAAATAAAACAATCAAAGACACATATCATACAAGACGTTCCATGTAAAACACATATCATGTGACGAATAAATATATATTCTCGAGTAAAATATCGATAGTTGTTGGAAGAAAGCGGGGATGCCACTCAGGGGCATCCCCAAGCTTAGTTGGTTGCTCATTATTGGATAATATCTTGGGATGCCGGGGCATCCCCAAGCTTAGGCTCTTATATCATTTCTTCATCCATCGTAAGATAACCCAAAACTTAAAAACTTCAATCACACAAAACTCAACAAAGCCTTCGTGAGATCCGTTAGTATAAGAATAATAAACTACTACTATAAGTGCTTTATCAAACCAATTCATATTTTCTTTTTGCATTATATCTACTATATTCCAACTTTTCTATGGCAAAAAATCATCAAAGAAAACTATAGAGCCATCAAAATAAGCACACAACACAAAGTAAACAAAATCTATCAAAACCTAACAGACTGTAGCAATCTGACTATTTCAAAAACTGCCGTAACTCCAAAAACTGTGAAAAATTAGGACAGCCTGAGAAATTTGTATATTGATCTACTGCAAGTAGAATGGGTATTTTATCGCTCTCTGGTAAAAACTGAAAATTAATTTCGTGAGCGTAAAAGTTCCTATTTTTTCAGCAAGCTCAAACAACTATTGCCCAAGAAGATCCTAAAGGCTTTACTTGGCACAAACACTAATTAAAACATAAAAAACACAATCATAATAGTAGCATAATTGGGCTAACACTGAAAAACAGGAAGCAAAAATAAATTTTATTCATTGGGTTGCCTCCCAACAAGCGCTATAGTTTTACGCCCTTAGCTAGGCATAAAGCAAGTATGTAAGTTTTGTCTTCCGAAGTTTTGGCAACTTTTGTAAGGGTTTTCTCAAACCCGGAAGGCTCTTTGCGCTTCCCTAAATTCGCCAAAAAAGAAACCATCTTAAGATCCAAAATATTCAATCGCTTATAAAAAAGAGTAATCAGGGCATTCATGCGATTGAGACTACCATTGAGGTGTTTGAGGGGTTCATTATGTTTTTGTATTTCAACCATATGCTTATGCAAATCACCAAGTTTGTCCAACATTTGAGCCCCCTCGGGGGTAAAAGGAAACCCCTTCTTTTGAGGTGGAATTCCCAAAATTCCCTCTAATATTTCTGTAACGCCCCGAGACCGATGTGCCAGGTGTCGTCCAGTTATTCGCTGTTGTTGCCTTGTCATTGCTTGCATGTCATGCATTTGCATATCATGTCATCATGTGCATTTCATTTGCATACATGTTCGTCTCATGCATCCGAGCATTTTCCCCGTTGTCCGTTTTGCAATCCGGCGCTCCGTTCTCCTCCGGTGGTTATTTCTACCTTTCGTTCATGTGTGGGGATTAAACATTTCCGCATTGGACCGAGTCTTGCCAAGCGGCCTTGGTTTACTACCGGTAGACCGCCTGTCAAGTTTCATACCATTTGGACTTCGTTTGATACTCCAATGGTTAACCGAGGGACCGAAAAGGTCTCGTGTGTGTTGCAGCCCAACACCCTTCCAATTGGTCCCAAAACCCACCAAAACCCCCTCCATCATCTAGAGCGTTCGATCACGATCGCGTGGCCGAAAACCGCACCTCATTTGGACTCTCCTAGCTCCCTCTACCTATATATTTGTGATCCCCTCCGAAATTTTCGCGGATGAAACCCTAGCCATCTTCCTACTCGCGCCCGGACAAAATCTCCACCGCATCGGACATGTCCGCCGGCCGCCGCCACGTCGCCCGACCAATCCCCCACCGCCACCTCAGCGCCGCCGGCGATCTCCACCACTCCCGCGGCGCCACTTGGCACCGCCCGGGTCTCCCCGCGCCTCCCAGCCGCGCGGCCCGCCCAGGCCCAGGGCGAGCCCGCGGGGCCCAACCGCCGCCACCGCCGCCCGCGGAGAGCCGCGCCCGCTCCCGCGTCTCCCTCGCCGGCCGAGCTCCGCCGCCTCGACCGAGCGCGCCGGCCACCGTGCCCCGCCGCCGGAGTGCGCCCGCGCCACCCTCGCTGCTCCGCCCCACCGGTCGACGTTGTTCGCCGCCCTGGCGACAGATTCGGCCGCCCCGTCGCCGGATCTGCCGACCCCGCCGGATCCGACGCCTAGGCCCTCCTCTCCGGCCTCCTTCCTCCTCTCCGGCCAAGTCCGGCGACTCTCCGACGAGATCCGGCCCTGCCTCGACTTCCGTGCCAAAGTCAACCCTAGACCCGGAGGGTAAAATTTCACCAAGTCCCCGAAATTCCCAGATTCATATGCCTCTATTCATCGCATCGTAACTTTGCATCCATAGCTCCGATTCATGCATATAGCATATCAAAATGTTCGTCTCAGAGAGTACATCATTTCATCTCATTGCATCATTTTCATTTGAGCTCATCTTGATGCCCGAAATGCTGTTAGAAGAGTGCTACTTGAGTTATTTGTCAGATATGCTGCTCCATTTAGATATTTGTCATTTTTGCCAAGATTATTGTGTGCATGTTATGCCAATGAGCTCTACATATGTTTTGTTAAGGGTTTTGCCATCTCTCCAGAGGTTCAACCCATGTATTTTTATGATGTGTGTGGTGACTAGCACAAGATTTCAAAGTGAGGCACTTGGTAATGCTGATTTCAGGGACTTAGCATTTCCACTAAGTCCTTGATCTGTTTATCTCATATGGCCATATGTTCATGTTGTTTCCTAGTGATCCGTGCCTCTTTTGAGGATGATAAGTAAGGATGTTTTGTTAATCTTGTAGTGCTCTATCCATCCATGTCTTTGTTTGCAATTATGGAGCACCCTAGCTTGAGTGAATCGAGCTCTACTTTTGTTATTTCGGTGAATCTGGGCAGATTGTCTACTTGTTAGCGATTTTGCCGAGGATGTTGTAGTTGATCCGTGCATGCTAGGTTATTGTTCTTGCCATGTCTAGCTTGCGTTTTGTGTATTCTTGATGGATGACTACTTAGATTGTCATGACTTGCTCTGTAGTGAGTGCACCGAGCTCGTAAACATGCCTACTTGATATCTGTTTCAGCATGCTCCAGTTTTCACTAAGTCTGAGAACTGATTATGTTTTTGCCATGTTCACATGCTTGCAATTGTATTTTCTGATCCCTTTTGGCTCAAGGTCACTAAGGGACTTTTGTTAAGCTCTTTGAGTAGCTCCATTCCATGCTTTACTTTGCCATGTTCAGGTCCTGTAGCATGTAGTTTTGTTGCTCCAAAGAGTGCTATCTGATCTGAGATCCCAGACAAGTGTTAATTTCATTAAGTCTGAGATCTGTTTGTCATATGCATTTTTGCCATGCTTGTTTGAACCTGTTAATGGATGATTTGGCCGTAGCTCAGTGCTAGACTTTTGTTAAGCATCTTGAATGGATCCCTGCCATGTATTTTGTTGTCATGTTTGGGTGCTGTAGCATGTTCATCTTGTTGCATTTAGACGGCTACTTGCTGTAAATCACAGATCGTGGTCATATTTGAATCGCTTGCCATTTCCAAACCGTAACTCCGATTCCGGCGTTCTTTATATCATTTTCAAGCGATTTCATCTCATCTTTCCAGTGGCACACTTGGATTTCCAAGTAGAGGCCAGGTTCATGCAGTCCTTGTCAAATCTAGCATATGCATCGCATACCCCATCTCGCATATCATACCATGTTCATGTGTTGGTTGTTTACTATGTTGTGTGCTTCTTTTCCGGTGTTTGCTTCTTCGTGTTGGTTCCGATAACGTCGCGTTTGTGAGGACCCGTTCGTCAACGTCCGTTTGTCTTCTTCATGGACTCTTTCTTCTTCCTCGAAATCACTTCTATCTTTGCTTGCTTAGTTGCTCGCTCTTTTGCTATGCCTATGCCGCGATACCTACCACTTGCTTATCATGCCACCCATATTGTTGAACCAAGCCTCTAACCCACCTTGTCCTAGCAAACCATTGTTTCGCTATGTTACCGCTTTGCTCAGCCCCTCTTATAGCGTTGTTAGTTGCAAGTGAATATTGAAGTTTGTTCCTTGTTGGAACATGGAGTTGTTGTTCCTTGTTGGAACATGTTTACTTGTTGGGATATAACAATATATCTTATTTAATTAATGCATCTATATACTTGGTAAAGGATGGAAGGCTCGGCCTTATGCCTGGTGTTTTGTTCCACTCTTGCCGCCCTAGTTTCCGTCATATCGGTGTTATGTTCCCGGATTTTGCGTTCCTTACGCGGTTGGGTTATAATGGGAACCCCTTGACAGTTTGCTTTGAATAAAACTCCTCCAGCAAGGCCCAACCTTGGTTTTACCATTCTCCACCTAGCCTTTTTCCCTTGGGAGTCGCGCATCCCGAGGGTCATCTTTATTTTATCCCCCCGGGCCAGTGCTTGTCTAAGTGTTGGTCCAAATTAGAGCCACTTGCGGCGCCACCTCGGGGAAACTTGAGGGCTGGTTTTAGCTGTACGTAGTGTTCATCCGGTGTTGCCCTGAGAACGAGATATGTGCAGCTCCTATCTGGATGTCGGTGCATCGGGCGGTCTTGCTGGACTTGTTTTACCATTATCGAGGATGTCTTGTAGAACCGGGATACCGAGTCTGATCGGAATGTCTCGGGAGGAGGTCTATTCCTTCGTTGACCGTGAGAGCTTGTCATGGGCTAAGTTGGGACACCCCTGCAGGGTTTTGAACTTTCGAAAGCCGTGCCCGCGGTTATGGGCAGATGGGAATTTGTTAACGTCCGGTTGTAGAAAACCTGAAGTGGACCTTAATTAAAATACATCGACCGCGTGTGTAACCGTGATGGTCTCTTCTCGGCGGAGTCCGGGAAGTGAACACGGTGTTGGAGTTATGCTTGACGTAGGTTGTTCTAGGATCACTTCTTGATCATACTTTTATCGACCGTGCTTTGCCTTCTCTTCTCGCTCTCATTTGCGTATGTTAGCCACCATATATGCTAGTCGCTTGCTGCAGCTCCACCTCATACCTTTACCTTACCCATAAGCTTAAATAGTCTTGATCGTGAGGGTGCGAGATTGCTGAGTCCCCGTGACTCACAGATACTTCCAAAACCAGCTTGCAGGTGCCGATGAGTCCGTGCAAATGACGCAACCAAGCTCAAGGAGGAGCTCGATGAAGATCTTGTCCTTTGTGTTGTTTTGTTCTAGTTGATCAGTAGTGGAGCCCAGTTGGGGTCGATCGGGGACCTTGTCGCATTTGGGGTTCTTCTTTTATTTTGGTTCCGTAGTCGGACCTTGATTGTATCTGGTTGATGTAATGCTTTATTCATGTAATTGTGTGAAGTGGCGATTGTAAGACAACTATGTATCTTTTCCCTTAGGTATTACATGGGTTGTTTGCGAAGATTACCTCACTTGCGATATTGCTTTCAATGCGGTTATGCCTCTAAGTCATGCTTCGACACGTGGGAGATATAGCCGCATCGAGGGCGTTACAATTTCATAGGCAGCGTTGGCATAAAGATCAATGAAGTTTCCTTTAGCGGCAAAATCGAGAAGTTGTCTATGATGCAAAGGCAATCCTATGTAAAAATTTCAAAGCAGAACTTTCTCATCCCCCTTTAAGTTGGAAATATGATATGATTCTATAAGCCTATACCATGCATCTTTCAAATTTTCTCCGCGTCCTTGATTGAAGTAAAGGACTTCAAAATCTGGTGACAAAGGAGGAGTAGCGACACTAGCCATCGAGACTAGAAAACAATGGAACAGCAAACGAAAAAAGAGAGATGAATAAAATGACAATTTTTTGTGAAGTGGGGAGAGGAAAATGAGAGGCAATTGGCAAATAATGTAAATTTCAAGGAGATGAGACTTGTGATTAGGAACCTGGTTATGATGAAGATCCTCCCCGGCAACGGTGCCAGAAATTCCTTTTGATGTCGCTTGAAGCTACGTCAGTTTTTCCCCAAAGAGGAAGGGATGATGCAGCACAGCAGCGGTAGGTATTTCCCTCATATATGAAACCAAGTTTATCAAACCAATAGGACAACCAAGCAACACAACATAAACCACCCCTAAACACAAATAACAACACCTCACAACTCGGCGTGTCAAAGGGGTTGTCAATCCCTTTCGGGTAACGGCGCCAGAAATGGCGTGTGGACGGGATAAAGTTGTAATATTGATAGATCGAACGCCAAATAAAATAAATTTCAGCAAGGTATTTTTGGGTTTTTGGATTAATAGATCTAAAAATAAAAGCAAATAAAAATAGATTGCAAAGGAAAATTAATGAGAAAGAAGACTCGGGGGCCGTAGGTTTTACTAGTGGCTTCTCTCGAGAAAATAGCAAACGGTGGGTGAACAAATTACTATTGGGCAATTGATAGAACCTTAAATAATTATGAAAATATCCGTGCAATTATCATTACATAGGCATCACGTCCAAGATTAGTAGACCGACTCCTGCCTGCATCTCCTATTATTACTCCACACATCAACCGCTATCCAGCATGCATCTAGTGTATTAAGTTCATGGAAAAAATGGAGTAATGTAATAAGAACAATGACATGATGTAGACGAGATCCATTTATATATGGAGGTAGATATAGATCCCATCTTTTTATCACTGGGATACACACGTGTTGATTCCATTTCTGTCACTGGGATCAAGCACCGTAAGATCGAACCCACTACCGGGCACCTCTTCCTATTGCAAGATAAATAGATCAAGTTGGCCAAACAAAACCCAAATATCGAAGAAGAAATACGAGGCTATAAGAGATCATGCATGAAAGAGATCAAAGAAACTCAAATACTTTGATGGATATAAAAGATAGATCTGGTCATAAACTCAAAGTTCATCGATCCCAACAAACACACCGCAAAAGAGTTACATGATATGGATCTCCAAGAGACCATTGTATTGAGAATCAAGAAAGAGATGAAGCCATCTAGCTACTAACTACGGACCCGAAGGTCTACAAAGAACTACTCATGCATCATCGGAGAGGCGCCAATGGAAGTGGTGAACCCCTTCGTGATGGTCTCTAGATTGGATCTGGTGGTTCTGGACTATACGGCGGCTGCATGAATATTTCGTCGACTCCCCTAGGGTTTCTGGAATATTGGGGTATTTATAGAGCAAAGAGGCGGTCTAGGGGGCACCCGAGGTGGGCACAACCCACCAGCGCGTGCCTGGGCCTCTTGGCGTGCCCTGGTAGGTTGGCCCCTCCTCGGGACTCCCCCCAGGTGCAACCAGGGCCCAACATCTTCCTTCTGGTGCATAAAAAATATCCAAAAAGTTTCTTGCAATTTGGACTCCATTTGATATTATTTTCTGCAATGTAAAAAACATGGAAAAACAACAACTGGCACTTGGCACTATGTCAATAGGTTAGTACCAAAAAATGATATAAAATGACTATAAAATGATTATAAAACATTCAAGATTGATAATAAAACAACATGGAACAATCAAAATTTATAGATACGTTGGAGACGTATCATCAAACCCTACTCCTGCTTTGGTGGATTGATGGTGGAAAAATGGTGGTGGGCGCAACACGTTTTGCCCGACAGGGTTGCTTTGGGGCGAAAACAGCTACGCGCGTATGAACGTGTGTAGGGGTGGATTCGCTAACCCTTTCTATGGTTGCCTTGGGCCTCCTTTTATAGACAAGGGGGTCACCACAGTGGCAAATCAGTCATTATGCACTGATTAGATAGCAAACAGTGCTATCATACCTAACTCTACAGGCTGACAGAGCACATTAAATGCACCGCTTAATGTCACATTGTTGCTTGCTCGCTCGACACGTCGCATGACGAGTGTCTCTTGTAGGTATTTCATGTAGGAAGTTGCTGCCATGTGGCAAATGGCTGCCACTTAGTTACTTTGCGGCTTGACACCTTACTGGTCGATGACTTGTGTCATGATGAGGCGGTGTTGTGAGGTGGTTTTGCATTCATAGGCCTCGGCATGCCTGCCGAGGTGACCTGGAGGCTTGCTTCCGGGGGCGACCATGCCCTTGCCAGGCTCGCCTGCCCGGCAAGGGAGGCTTCTCTCTTGGCAGTATCTTGCTTCTCTGGCTTAGTCTTGGTCCACTTGAGCTGCATGTTGGTCCCTTAAAGATCTGATCTCTTGTGATTTGGTCTGATTTTGGTGCCGTGATCTATTCTCGTGCCTGTGCACAGTCTGGGCAACGGAACCAGGGTTGGTTGCACCAACAACACCAATGGTGTTCCAACCGGGAGATCTCGTATGGCTTCATCTTCGCAAGGACCATTTCCTGAACGAGCGCAAGTCAAAGCTACTACCACGAGCGGACGACCCATTCAAGGTGCTAGCACGCTACAATGACAACGCCTACAAGATCGACATCCCATGCGACAAGTACAACGTAAGCAACATCTTCAACATCAAAGACTTGGCCAAGTACCATGGTGATGAAGATCATGATCCGTGGACGGATCTCTCCCAGGGGGGAAATGATGCGAATCATCCTTCCATCATCCCCATGGACTCTACACCAACACATCAAGCACCACGTGGACCCATGACAAGAGCTAGAGCACGTGCAATGGAAACCGAGGTGAACTCCTTCCTACTTGATATGCATATGGACACAAACGGAACTTGGTTGCTACGTCACCCAAATACTCTATGCCTCAGCAGGTATGAAGAGGCACACTAGCAAGAAGCTCAGGAGCATCACCAAGGAGTAGGAGGACCACCCCAAGGCCACACGGAGTAAGACGGAGCCGAACAGCAGCTGGACAGGAAGTCCGAGGTGACCCCGTGCGCACGGGCCCCCGAGACCCCGTGCCCACGGACTAATGGGAGCTGCGGCTGTAGCACCCCGTGCGCACGGGTGTGTACCGTTCGCACGGGACCCCCGTGCGCACGGGGCCAACTTACCCCATGCGCACGGGCCCAACAGGATGGTCGGCTGATGTGGGCTATTGGGCCTCCATTTCGCACCCACTTCGTCTCCTACCTCCCCAAACCTATATAATTCATACCTAGGGTTATGTTAAGGGTTAGAAAAGACATAGATGAGATATTTGAGTGCTTTTCTCCTTGTACCCACTCTATTGGAGATCAAGGCCTCTTAGGAGAGGATCCACTCGTGGATTTCAAGACCACCTCTTGGAGAAGACTACCATCATCAAGACCTCATCTCTTAGGAGTGGGAAGAACTCTACCATTCTATCTTTCCTTTGATTGTGTTTGTGAACTTGTGGATCTTGTGTTGCTATTCTAGTGGATGTGTAATTGGGTATTGTTGGGGTGAATTCCTCTTAGTCTTTCTTGGTGTTCACCCCTATTTCCCCTCCAAGTGTGAAAATATCCATCTTAGGGTTCCACCTTACAAGATGGCCCTATCTTGCACCATGCATTATCACCCGCAAAGGATTTGCGATCCCCTCCGGCCCTTGCCAGGGGTTTATGCGCAATTGATAAACTGCCAAATTTTCTCCTGGTGCATTTTTTACCATTGATGGATGCCGCGGATCAGAAACAGACACGTGAATGCCATCCTCTTGAGATATGCGGACGTGACGAACGACCACGACGGAAGGAGGAAGGAAGCATGAAAAAAAGCTAAGTCAACATAACCACTAACTTTTTCTCCCAAGTTTGCATTTGCTTATCCCTCGGATAACCAAGTTTTTCTGTATGGTTAACTCCTTTCATGTGATGGCACCTTGTTGTATTTGTCTTGCGCAACCGCTTTTGTTTCGAGCACTACGGAACAAAGTGGGTGGCAGCGTAAAAGACTCCTAAGGAAAAACCTTCCGGGACATGTCCTCGCCAGCTGAATGCTAAGGACCCGCTCCTCATAGCAACCGCGGCAGCATGTTACTGTCAGGCAACCAAAACACATAGAAAGAAACTAACCATACGAACATCCATGGGTAAAACACAAGAGGGATAGCATTAACTTAAAATTAATTAAACATCAGTTCAACACAAAGAAAAGTAGTACGGGGCCTAAACACGAGACATGCATAATGTTCCATTACAGGGCACCACGACGACAATAATGTTTTGAGGTTATGCTTGGCGGCCTTAGGGGACCCTGGGACAGAGAGGACCTTGTCGGCGAAAGGACCGGCCTGCAGGAACATCGGCACCTGCCGGCAGCAACCTGAAGCCATCAGCAAGGTTGAGGTCCGGATGGCGATAGGCGATGTTGCTCAAGACCATGAAGAGGGCATCGCGGGAAAGCTTTCGGCACTCGCTTGCAAAACAAGCGGCTTTTTCTTCCTCATGTGCCCTCAGCCCTTTGATGAAGCCTTCGAAGAAGAGCGCTAGCTTGATGCTCGGAACCTCATGCCTGCTGACTGAGAAGGCTGAGCTCCTCATACCCATCATTCCAGTCTAGGCAGAGTGGCGCTCAGCAATGTCGACCAGGCTCTTGATCCAAAGATCACACTGCTCAACTTGGTTCTCTAGTTTGTCCTCTACGTCCTTCCGGAGGATTCTCGTGTTGTCCAATTCCTTCATCAGCTGCTTCTCACGGGCTCCGGCAGACTCGATTCCGCTCACCAAGGTGCCAAGCATTGCCTTCATATCAGTGATATGGTGCCATTGGCAGTGTCAAGATCCTGGTTCTTTGAGAAAAGATGTGATTGCACCTCTTTAGGAGAATATCAACCTTCGGTGCTTCCTCCTTGAGAGCCACAATTTTCTTGGCACTCCCAGCAAGATCCTCTGTCAATTTGACCACCTGTTGATTGAGGTCAGCCTTGGCAATGATGCAGCGGCAAGATCATCGGCAACTTTATTTAGCTGGGCAGTTGGGTCAATGGTGTGCATGTCGAGGGTCGCCTTGTGCCTATCCTCCAAATCCTTAGTGCATTGCTGGACAAGGGCCTCCAGTTCTCCGTCCTTGTTGCAAAGGGTTGCCTCGAGTTTCTCTTCCTGGGAAGAGATGTCTTTCTCCTTGGCGTTCAGAAGCGCTCCATGCTCTGCCAAACGAACTTCGCGTGCAGCGACATCCTCTTTCGCCATGGTTACCGTCTCATGTTGCCGCAGAAGGATTTGGAACTGCTTGTTGTGCCACTCGTGCAATTCGCTGCCCTTGTCCCCCAGCTTTTGATCCGTGAGGATGCCGGAGTTATGCTGCTCCTTGAGCGCCTGCCACTTCTAGCTGTACCTACTCTACATCTCCTTGATGCATGTTGCCATGGACTCTAGGAAGGACAGGTCCATGACCGTACTGACTGAGTCATCAGTCTCTTCAGCTCGCTAGAACAGCGGCGCCATGATGCGCTGCATCTCCTCATCAAGGTTTGCGCTTACTATTGCGGAAGAGCCAGGGGCTCCGAGTCTAGGTTGGGCGAGAACCAACACCAGCTTGCTCGAAGACGGTTGTAGAGCCACGGGCGAGGTGCCAAACTGGGGAGGAAGGCTCATACACTACTCGAATCAGTAAATTTGTCGTCTGCCCTCTCTTTGCCGTCCGCTAGCAGACGACAAAGGTAGGCTTTGTCGTAAGCCACCAGAAAGCGACGGCAAAGAAGCTTTGCCATCTACTGGCAGACGGCAAAGAGGGGGTTTGGCCCACTGTTTGTCAAACCCTAATGGGGCCCCTCTTTGCCGCCCGCTAGCTGACGGCAAAAGAGAGGCGGACGTCAAAGCTTCAAAATTCACTTAACAGCGTCGCTCCCGACCTGTCGCCCTCTATCTCTGTCTCCTCTCCTCTTTCCTCCCTCTGCCACCCTACGCCGTCCCTACCGCACGCTTCCGCGTCGTCGCCGCCGCACCCTCCCTGTGCCGTCTCCGCCCCTCCTAGCCCCATCGACGCCCCCTTCCTGGCTCCCCACCCCCTCCCGAGCTTCCCCGCCGCCGCCTCCCTGCCGTAGCCGCGGGTCGACCGCCCCGAGGAGCACCGCCCGTCGCCGCCCCCTCCCCACCCCGTCGCCACCCCGCCTCGCCGTCGCGCCCTCCCCGACCCATCATTGCCCCCACGGTGAGCCCCTGCCACCCCCTCTCCTGTTTTTTTGTTTTTTGTTTTTCTTTCCTTTTTAGTTTAGATTTTTTAGTTTAGGTTTTTTAGTTTAGGTTTTTTAGTTTAGCTAGTTTAGGTTTAATTCGTTTAGGTTTAATTAGTTTAGGTTATTTAATTTAATTAGTTTAGGCTTTTTAGTTTAGGTTTAGGTTTAATTAGTTTTGGTTATTTAGTTTAATTAGTTTAGGTTTAGGATTAATTAGTTTAAGTTTTTTTAGTTTAGTTAGTTTAGGTTTAATTAGTTTAGGCTATTTAGTTTAATTAGTTTCCCCGAACCATGGTATTCTCCAAAACTCCAAAAACACTAAGCACCCAAACGCAGCCTTAGTTTAGTGTAATTAGTTTAGGTTTTTTCTTCTGTTTTTTAAGAATAAATAAGAAAGATGAAAAAAGAAGTAAAAGAAGAAGAGGAAGAAGAAGATGATGAAAAAAAGAACAATAAGGAGGAGAAGAAGAAGGAGAAGAAGAAGAAAGAAAGAAAGAAAGAAGAAGATGAAAAAAACAAGTAGAAGAAGAAGATGAAAAAAAGAAGTAGAAAAAGTAGAAAAAGAGGGTCGCTGATGGTCGAGGTTCGCCGAGGGGTCGAGGATCGAGGGGAAAAGGAGTCGAGGGGAAAAGGGGTCGAGGGGTCGAGGATCGACGAAAAAAGGAGTCGAGGGTCTAGCGGTCGAGGATCGAGGTGTCGAGGGGTCCAGGGTCGAGGGGAAAATGGGTCGAGGGGTCGATGGTCGCCGAGGGGTCGAGGGGTCGAGGATTTGCCATCCCGACCACGACACCCCGACCCCCTGACCCCGACACCTCGAGACCCCGACACGCCACCCCGACCCTGACACAGCACCTCGATGCTATTATTCAATTAGTTCATGTTATTAGGTATTAAATATTTTATTATGTTCATGATGATGATACACACTTAAATATTTTATTATGTTTATGTTGTACTAATTTCGTTTAATCTTTGTGATTGCAGGTGTCGACAGAGGGTGGGCGCGGGTCGAGAGCACTCAGAAGCTCCTTCCTCGGCGCGTGCTGGGAGGGGTGTTATTATTCCACCCCAGCTCCTTCAGAGGGCGCTGGATGACAGTATGCGGACACCGGCGGGCGCTTCTTCTTCGATCGGGAGAGGTCGGGGGAAGCTGAAGAGGGCTGCTAGAGGTGGACGTGGCGGCGGGAGAGGTAGGAAGGCTACCGCCCCTTCCTCGCCACCACCCCCAGCTGATTCTCCAGACCGCCGTAGTGCTCCATCTCAGGTGGACCCATCTCGGACTCTAGTCCATGAGCCTCGGGTCGATGAGCCTTTGTCCCAGGAGACTTGGGTCCCAGAGCCTTCGTCCTAGGAGACTTGGGTCCCAGAGTCTTCGTCCCAGGAAACTCGGGTCCAAGAATCTTCGTCCCACGTGACTCCAGAGACTAGTGGCCATGCTGATGGTGAGGAGACCTGGTCCGACGATAGTTTTTGCGAGGGAGAGCTGGTTGAGCAAGGCAAGAAGGTAGTGGTGGTACGAAGCTCCCAGCCATGCCGGCGACCTGCGATCAGAGGTGGTTGATTCAGCCTAACGGGGAGAAGTAAGTGCATTTACTCTTTTTTAACCTCTGTCCTTCATGTTTCTTCAAATTAATATCTAATGTGTTGGCCTTGTCATACTATAGGGGTTGGATACACGCTGATGGTGTCCGCAGGCCCAACCAGGTCCTTGGTGTGCTTTGCCGACACCACTTCCCAGGGTGGGTCACGTTGCCCGGTGAGGGTTAGGTTCCATAGCTAGCACTGAGCTGGGAGTTGTACATGGTTGCCCCAGCTCCGCCGGAGGAGAGGGTCGACGGTGTCTTGTGCGAGACGGTGGCCGACATTGTGAGGCGGCGGTTTTGGGTAATTTCTCCTTTATAAAATTAAAAATCAACAGTTGCTAGTGATTGTACTAATCAGTGTTGTCTTCTTCGATTGCAGACCTTCTACAGGTGTACTGAGGAACACGAGGAGGAGGCGGCTAGGGTTCTCGAAGCCGAGTGCAAGCGCCGACTTCAGAACTTACGACACGAGGCTAGGGTGCAGGCTGTTCGAGACTACTACGCCTCGACTAACATTAGGAGGGCCAAGAAGAAGTGTCACGGCAAGTATCTGAGTAAGGGGAAGTACATGAAGGTATTTACCTATTCTTAAGGCCTTGTGCTTAGTTACCTATTCGTAGGCATAGCGATGAAATTTCTTGTTGCCAAACTTAGGTGCCCTTGAGATGGTGTGCGGATATGATGGACTGTTGGGAGGCGTTGGTGGATGAGTGGTCTCTCCCCAATGGCTAGCCGAACACAACAAGGCTAGGGATAAGCGTGCCCAAATGCGAGGTGTGCCACACCATCAAGGGAGCACCAACCTGTTTGAGTACAAGGATCACTGGGTATGTGGTTTGAGCCCTTAATGATTCATGCAATTTCATTCTTCATGCTAGCTTGAGCCCTTAACTAATATGTTGTTCCTCCCTTTTAGGCGAGACACAACAAGAAGGACGTGCCACCGCTGTACGACCTCTATGCCATGGCCCATACTACCCCATTCAAGAAGGCCAAGGCATTCTCTGAGTCTGACCTCAATCATCCAGAGAGCTTCACCAACATCTCCTCCCACAACAAGCTTGTGAGGTACAGAGACTTTGGAAAGGCGTTGAAAGGGGATGACTTCAACCTGAGCTAGAGTGCTTTTGATCCAGAGCTCGTGATGCTATCTGGTGAAGGGAGGAAACATGGCTCGGCATCCATTGGGGACGGACTGATACGGTGACCTAGAACTCTCTGGGAGATCAAGAAGCGCCAGACGAGCTATTTTCTTGAGATGAGTCCTCATCCACGGCCAATGGAGCTCGCCGTTGAGGCTAGGGCCCAGGAGCTTCCGGGAGAGACAAACAGGCAGGCGGCGTAGAGGGAGAAGGAGTTGGAGGAGAGGACGGCTATGATGCTGGAGGAGGAGAGGAACAGGAACGACACGGGTCACCGGCCCTATACGAGCTCCTCGTGGTAAGTTTCTCCTACATATTAGCCAAATCATGCATGTAATGTTCATTTCCTTACTAACTAATATGACTGACTCGTGAAAACAAAATGTGCAGACCATGTGCGAGAAAAACTGTTAGCCCCCTTCACCGATGCCCCAGATTGGTATAGCGGACCGATGAGTTTCATTAGTTAATAGTATTCACATTTCAGTTGCATCATGCTAACGAGACATTACAAATGATCTTTGGTGCAGCATGCCTCCCAACAAGCATCGACTAATCCTTCTCCGTCTCGCAATTGGTCAAGCCCGACCGGTCCTTCTTCGTCTATTACTAGCGCACACCCGACCAGTCCTTCACCTCTGTGATGATGGTAAGTTTTCCCAAGTGACATCATAACCTTACTTAGCTCCAAAGTGACATACTTTACCTAGGATAGCTATAATATGACCTATACTTAGCATTTTTCCTCCTAAATGACTTAATATGCTAAGTTAGCTAAAAACATGCATAACTACCAAGGATAACTCAATAATGATCTATACTTAGCTTACATAGTTCATTTATGACATAATTAGCTTACTTAGGTAAAAAAAATGGCATAATAACCTTGGTTTAGCTACAAAATGACCTATACTTAGCTTATTTTCGTCAAAAATGACAAAACAACCTTACTTAGGTCCAAAATGATATATTTTACCTAGGATAGCTATAAAATGACCTATACTTAGCATTTTTCCTCCAAAATGACTTGATATGCTTAGTTAGCTAAAACATGGCATAACTACCAAGGATAGCTCAGTAATGATCTATACTTAGCTTAGCTAGTTCATTTATGACATAATGAGCTCACTTGGGGTAAAAAAATGGCATAATAACCTAGGTTTAGCTCCAAGATGACATACACTTAGCTTATTTTCCTTGAAAATGACATAATAACCTTACTTAGCTCCAAACTGACATACTTTACCTAGGATAGCTATTAAATGACCTGTACTTAGCATTTTTTCCTCCAAAATGACAAAATATGCTTAGTTAGCTCAAAAATGGCATAACTACCTAGGTTAGCTAAAAAAACACCTATACATAGCTTCTTCAATTCATTTATGACATGCTTAGCAAACTTAGGTAAAAAAGGCAAGATAACCTTGGTTTAGCTCCAAAATGACATAGACTTAGCTTATTTTCCTCCAAAATGACAAAATAACCTTAGTAAGCTCCAAAATGACCTATTTACCTAGCTTAGCTCTAAAATGACCTACACTTAGCATTTTTTTCTCCAAAATGACAAAATATGCTTAGTTAGCTCAAAAATTGCATAACTACCTAGGTTAGCTAAAAAATTACCTATACATAGCTTCTTCAGTTCATTTATGACATAGTTTGCATACTTAGGTAAAAAATGGCATGATAACCTTGGTTTAGCTCCAAAATGACATAGACTTAGCTTATTTTCCTCCAAAATGATAAAATAACCTTACTAAGCTTCAAAATGACCTATTTACCTAGCTTAGCTCTAAAATGACCTACACTTAGCATTATTACCTATCTTAGCTAAAAAATGACATTTTTACCTACCTTAGTTAGAAGAAGAAGAAGATAAAGAAGAGGAGAGGAGAAAAAGAAAGAGAAGAAAAATTCTTCTTCTTCTTCTTTTCTTCTTCTTCTTCTAGCTAGTCTTCTTCTTCTTCAAAATTTCTTCTTTCCCAATTTGCTGATTTGCTTTAGATGAGGAGCTTTAGATGAGGAGCTTGCGTTCATGGAGTCTACTCTTCTCCTTGTGCTTTTTTTATGTTGGATATGTCTTTGGATATGTGTTGGATAACTTGTTGTTGGATAACTTGTGTTGGATATGTTGGTATGTTGTTGGATAAGTTGTTGTTCGAAACTTCTTATATATATGTTGTTGGACACTTATTATATATATGCTGTTGGAAACTTGTTATATATATGTGTGTGTGAAATTGAATGAATTTAAGAAAAAAAGAGAACATGGGCTATACAGGCTCTTTGTTGTCTGCTGGTAGACGGCAAACATCTTCGCCATCAAGATAGCATTGCATAATTCACATATATAATGCCTTGCAACAAGATAACATTGCATAATTCACATATATAATGTCTTGCAACAAGATGGCATTGCATAGTCACATATATGGTAATTAGACACTAAACAGGTGGCATTCACACAAAGCATGTCTAAACTAAGCAAATGACATAGCAACGCAAGACACCATACGCACGATATGAGCAACATAACCCTGCCAAGTTAGAGCATACACCTGGGGGGGAATAGGACTGGTCATCTGTCTCTGAATCCTCCTCTGAGGAGCTATCCATAACCAACGAGATATGCGCTTCCTTAGATAGCATAGTCTGCTCTGAAGACCTTGTTTTCACTCCATAATTTTCCATCACAGTGTCAATTGGCTGATTGATACGTCTCCAACATATCTACTTTTCCAAACACTTTTGCCCTTGTTTTGGACTCTAACTTGCATGATTTGAATGGAACTAACCCGGACTGACGCTATTTTCAGCAGAAATGCCATGGTGTTATTTTTGTGCAGAAATAAAAGTTCTCGGAATGACCTAAAAATTCACTAAGACGTGTTTTGGAATTAATAAAAAATACTAGTGAAAGAATCACCGTAAGGGGGCCCATTATGTTCTAAGATTGATGTTGCTATGACTTAGCTATGCTTAATGCTTGTTACTAGGGCCCGAGTGCCATGATTTCAGATCTGAACCTATTATGTTTTCATGAATATATGTGAGTTCTTGATCCTATCTTGTAAGTCAATAGTCACCTACTATGTGTTATGATCCGGTAACCCCGAAGTGACAATAATCGGGACCACTCCAGGTGATGGCCTTAATATCCCTTAGTTTCCAATAGGACCCCGCTACTACGGGAGGGTAGGACAAAAGATGTCATGCAAGTTCTTTTCCATAAGAATGTATGACTATATTCGGAATACATGCCTACATTACATTGATGAACTAGAGCTAGTTCTGTGTCACCCTATGTTATAAATGTTGCATGAGGAATCGCATACGACATAATTATCCATCATTGATCCATTGCCTATGAGCTTTTCACATATTGATCTTTGCTTAGTTACTTTTCCGTTGCCACTGTTACAATTGCTACAAAAGCTACTACTGTTACTTTTGCCACCATTACCGTTACATCCATGCTACTTTGCTACTAAATACTTTGCTGCAGATATTAAGTCTTTGAGGTGTTGTTGAATTGACAACTAAACCACTAATACTTAAGAATATTCTTTGGCTCCCCTTGTTTCGAATCAATAAATTTGGGTTGAATACTCTACCCTCGAAAACTGTTGCGATCCCCTATACTTCTGGGAATAGTGGAAATCTTAGTGCTCTTGATATTGTCATTTTGCGCCATGCTTTGTTTCGTGATACCACTTTCAGCTTAGGCGCTATTGTTGTTAAACGATTAAATCTGAACTGTACAAAGGGCCCCATTTTTTGCGGCATCTTTGCTTCACGCCTTGCTGAACATTTTGGGATACCTATTAGGCATTATGAGAAAGAGGAAAAGTTGTTGCCTCCTATTTTTCTAGATTATAAGAGTATGGTAGCACATGATTTTATTGTTAAAGATAAGAAGAAGATGCTTAAGTATAATTTGATATTTGATAAGACTCACTGTGAGATTATTACCTAGCCCGCACCCTCTCTGTATAACATACTTTCGGGCACGTACCTCATCTTACCCGAGGCCATTTACGCATACTAGAGGCTGACACAAGTCCAAGAGCCTGAGCCTGAGCCACCAGTTGACCCTTATCATCAGTCTGTTTATCAGTGGGATCTGGAGGAGATCGCCAACAGTGGCACCTTGAGGACCCTCCTTAGTACACCGGCGGGAGTAGCTTCGATCCGTGGGCATAGACCAACATAGGCCAAAAGCCTAAGCTTGGGGAGTACATATTTCTCACTGACATTACATTCGTGTTCACACGCTCATTCTAGTTGTCGTTGATCATATTTTTTCATTGTACTATCCATGCTAGTTTATTTTCTTTTCTAGGCCTTCTTCTTGTATGTTTGAAAAACCTTAAGAAAAACCAAAAAAATTTAGTTGTAGCTAGTTTACTTTCCATGCCTGCAGTAGTAGTAACTAAAAGAAAAACCAAAAATATTTCTCATTCTTCTTTTGCTTGTTGGGAGCTTTCCCGTGTAAATAGTTTAATTTCTTTTCTGGTTCTTTGGGGTCGAGAGGAGAAGACCATGATGAAAATTTTGAGTGGCTCTCATATGCGTTATTGTTGTTTAACTAAGAGCCCATGTTACCTTGTCTTCTCCCTTGTATTAAATGCTTGCAGATTCCAGCTTAGTCCAATGCACGTGCACTATTATTATTATCCACACCGTTCGGTCGTGCAAGTGAAAGGCAATAATGACGATATATGATGGACTGGTTGAGATGAGAGAAGCTGGTATGAACTCGACCTATCTTGTTTTTGTAAATATGATTAGTTCATCGTTCCTGATTCAGCCTATTATGAATGAAACATGTTTGCAACGACAATTAGAGATTATAGTTGCCCATGCCATGCTTAATTAGCTAGGAGTTTATAATAGTTTACCTTGCGTGCCAACATGCTATTAAAATGGTTGTGATGTGGTATGATCGGGTGGTATCCTCCTTTGAACGATTCGAGTGGCTTGACTTGGCACATGTTCACGCATGTAGTTGAAGCCAAATCAACATAGCCTCTATGATGTTTATGTTCATGGTGGTTTATATCCTACTCATGCTTGCACTCATTGCTGATTAATCTTAATGCATATTCATGACGGTTGTCGCTCTCTAGTTGGTCACTTCCCAGTCTCTTTCTAGCTTTTACTTGTACTAAGCGGGAATACTGCTTGTGCATCCACTTCCATAAACCCCAAGGTTATTCCACATGAGTCCACCATATCTTCTATAAGTGGTATCTACCTGCTGTTCCAAGTAAATTTGTATGTGCCAAACTCTGAACCTTCAAATAAAATTCTGTTTTGTATGCTCGATGTAACGCCCTCGATGCGGCTATATCTCCCACGTGTCGAAGCACGACTTAGAGGCATAACCGCATTGCAAGCAATGTCGCAAGTGAGGTAATCTTCACACAACCCATGTAATACATAAGGGAAAAGAGTTACATAGTTGTCTTACAATCGCCACTTCACACAAATACATGAATAAAACATTACATCAACCAGATACAATCAAGGTCCGACTACGGAACCCAAAATAAAAGAAGACTACCCCAAATGCTACACAGATCCCCGATCGACCCCAACTGGGCTCCACTACTGATCAACTAGAATGAAACAACACAAAGGACAAGATCTTCATCGATCTCCTCCTCGAGCTCGGTTGCGTCATCTTGCACGGTTCAATGGCACCTGCAAGCTGGTTTTGAAGGTATCTGTGAGCCACAGGGACTCAGCAATCTCGCACCCTCGCGATCAAGACTATTTAAGCTTATGGGTAAGGTAAAGGTATGAGGTGGAGCTGCAGCAAGCGACTAGCATATATGGTGGCTAACATACACAAATGAGAGCGAGAAGAGAAAGCAAAGCACGGTCGAGAAACTATGATCAAGAAGTGATCCTAGAACAACCTACGTCAAGCATAACTCCAACACCATGTTCACTTCCCGGACACCGCCGGAAAGAGACCATCACGGTTACACACGCGGTTGGTGCATTTTAATTAAGATCAACTTCAGGTTTTCTACAACTGGATATTAACAAATTCCCATCTGCCCATAACCGCGGGCACGGCTTTCGAAAGTTCAAATCCCTGTAGGGGTGTCCCAACTTAGCCCATCACAAGCTCTCACGGTCAACGAAGGATATTCCTTCTAGCGGGAAGACCTGATCAGGCTCGGAATCCTGGTTACAAGACATCCTCGACAATGGTAAAACAAGTCCAGCAACACCGCCCGAATGTGCCGACAAATCCCAATAGGAGCTTCACATATCTCGTTCTCAGGGCACACTCAGATGAGCAGTCCGTACAACTAAAACCAGCCCTCGAGTTTCCCCGAGGTGGCGCTGCAAGGGGCTCTAGTTTGGACCAACACTCAGAGGAGCACTGGCCCGGGGGGTTAAAATAATGATGACCCTTGAGTCTGCAGAACCCAAGGAAAGAAAAGGCTAGGTGGCAAATGGTAAAACCAATGTTGGGCGTTGCTGGAGGAGTTTTATTCAAGGCGAACTGTCAAGGGGTTCCCATTATAACCCAACCGCGTAAGGAACGCAAAATCTGGGAACATAACACCGATATGACGGAAACTAGGGCGGCAAGAGTGGAACAAAACACCAGGCATAAGGCCGAGCCTTCCATCCTTTACCAAGTATATAGATGCATTAAATTAGATAAGAGGTATTGTGATATCCCAACAAGTAAACATGTTCCAACAAGGAACCACATCTCCATGTTCCAACAAGGAACAAACTTCAATCTTCACCTGCAACTAACAACGCTATAAGAGGGGCTGAGCAAAGCGGTAACATAGCCACACAACGGTTTGCTAGGACAAGGTGGGTTAGAGGCTTGGTTTAACAATATGGGAGGCATGATAAGCAAGTGGCAGGTATCGCAGCATAGGCATAGCTAAAGAGCGAGCAACTAGCAAGCAAAGATAGAAGTGATTTCGAGGGTATGGTCATCTTGCCTGAAATCCCACAAGGAAGAAGAACGAGTCCATGAAGAAGACAAAGGACGTAGCCGAATGGGTCCTCACAAACGCGACGTTAACGGAACCAACCCGAAGAAGCAACACCGGAAAGAAGCACACAACATGGTAAACAACCAACACATGAACATGGCACGGTGCACAAACAAGTATGATGCATGTTTGGTTTAAATATGCATGACATGGCAAAATGCACAAACAACACTACAACTTAAGTGGAGCTCAATATGCAACTCCGTTGCATATTGACGAAACACCACGTAACTTATTTAGTTCGATCTTGTTTATGTACCCAACAATATTAAATGTTGTTAAACATGGCAAGAGGGTGAAGCAAATGAAAACTACCTATCTAGTCAAGGTTAAATGAGGCCGGAAACAACGAACAACAAATTCCGGTAACTCCTCATATGCATATATTAGGTTTGGTACTGTTCTGCCCTAAACATAATTTTAGAGTTATTAAACATGAAAAACAAGTGCACCATGTTAAACTAGGCATTTTTCTACCCCATTTACATATAAAGTTTATTAAGTTTGGAGCTACGGTTAATTAGTTATGAATTAAAGCATTTTAACATGGCATAGGAGCAAATTTAATCAAACAACATTTTAAGCATTTCAAACATGGATGAAAGTGACATATTATGAAACTAGACGGAAATCTAAGCATTTTTCATATATAAAGATTTTACATGTGATGCACGGTTTGAGAGTTACAATATGCATGGAGCTTAGGGGTTATACTGCAAAACTGCCAACTCTGGAAAAAAGAACAAATTCGCAGACGCTGAAAATAACACACGCGGGCCGAATCTGAGCGGACTGGGTGCTCACCATGGGCTCTTGGCCCAGCTGGAGGGGAAGCAGGACGGTCGGTTGAGTGGGTAGGCCGGGCGAGGCGAGCTGGGCCTGCAGCGGTGTGGCCCATCCGGTGGATCTGGAGGTTCGACGGGCGCGGCACTGGGCCAACATCAGATCGAGGTGAGGCGCT
Source organism: Triticum urartu (assembly GCF_003073215.2). NCBI lineage: Eukaryota > Viridiplantae > Streptophyta > Magnoliopsida > Poales > Poaceae > Triticum > Triticum urartu. The sequence goes on from NC_053028.1 coordinate 357,441,126, forward strand.
GGATCTCGTCGGCAGATCGAAGCAGAGACAGGGCGATTGGGTCAGCGCGGAGGGTCAATGAGCAGAGGATCGAGCGGGACTTGGCCTCAAAGCAGCGGGGCGGCGGCCATCCATGGCGTCGGGCAGGGGAGGTCCAGGGCAGCGAAGACGGCGACGTGGGTTGCTCCGGGCGGCGAAGTAAAGTAGACCCGGTGGAGGAAGCGAAGGCGTCAGGGAGCTCGGCTCCGTCGCCCAGAATCTCTACACACAGAGAAAGAACGAAGAGAGCAGCGGGATGAGCGCGGGGAAAAAGGGAGCAAGGAAAAGAGAAGAGGCGCGGCGAGACTAGCCTGGTTGAAGACGACGACGTCCTAGGTGGTCGTCGGAAGAACTCCGGCGAGGCTTGCGTAGGAGGCGTGCTCGGGGTCGAGGAGCTTGGGATCGAAGGGCTCAGGCGACGAGGATAGCTTGGCTGGTGGTGTCCACGAGCTGCAGCGGCAGTCAGGCAGAGGCAAGGCGGTGGTGGCGAGATCCGGGCGCGGGGGTTCCGTTCTCGGCGCCGGAATGGAGGGGGGGCGCACCGGCGAGGAGAGGAGCGCTCGGGCACTACTGCTTTCTGGGGGGTGGAGCGCCGGGCAGGGCCGAGGAAGGTGGTGGGTGCATCGGGATGGAGGGTTGGTCAGGCGCGGAAAGAGAGGAGCAGGTGGATCGGGAGGAGACAGGAAGAGTGGCGGCGGCAGCTAGGGGGATCCCTAGAAACTAGGGATTTGGTCTCGGGTTAGACTAATATATATAGCGAGTAGGATAGGTTAGGGGCTAACTCGTCCCTCCGATCGTAATCGGACGGTCAGGAAAAATAGGCTAGGGAGTCCAAATAATAAAACGGAGATGTTTTGTAGACGTTTGGGGATGATTTGGACCCAACGGTGACGACTGGCCGGGTCGAGTTCGGGACAACTTTCGAACGCGCGCGCGAGGAGGTCTGATGCACTGTGCAAAGAGGGGTAGGCTTGGGCCTAGGTGGACTGGGGAGAGCGGGTCGGTCTGAGAGAAGAGGGGAGAGATGCAGCCCGGCACGATTTCCGGAGATCGAAAACGTCCGATGTTAGACCGGCTATACTGCCGCTATAGTTATCTGTTGGGGCATCAAACGGACTCCGAATGTGATGAAACTTGGCAGGCGGCCTACCTACACTATAATAAGACCGCACGCCAACTTTCATCCCATTCTGAGAACATTTTCTGGCCACTTATACAATAATATTTCGGACATGCCGCGGGCGCGTGCAACCGTGGTTGGACTCAGAATGGACAACGGAAGGAACGGGGAGACCCGGATGGATGCAAGTTTTGAAAACATGATGATGTAATGCACATGATGACATGACAAGATGCAACACGCAAGTGAATGACATGGCAACAACAGCGAATAACTGGAAGACACCTGGCACATCGGTCTCGGGGCGTCACACTCGAATATCTCATGTATCAACTAGGGCTGTCTATATCTTCCATGCTAGGTGGGTTATTCTCAAGACGAGTGTACTCCGCTCATCATTCACGAGAAAATGCCTGGTAACCGGGATGCCCAGTCGCATGCTCAAATCAAAATAATTGCAAACAAAACTCCCCCGGGATTGTTGTTTTGGAAGCACCTGTTGTTTCGGACAAGCCATGGATTGATGTTTGTTGGTGGGGGGGAGTATAAACTTTACCATTCTTTTTGTGAACAGCCTATAATGTGTGTAGCATGGAAGATATCGAGATCTCTTGGTTGTTATGTTGACAATGAAAGTATTTCACTCAAAATATTATTTATCTCTGTTTCAAAACTTGAGCTCCGGCACCTCTACAAATCCCTACTTCCCTCTGTGAAGGGCCTATTTATTTAATTTCATGTTGATCATAATCCTCTTATTAAAAAGAACCAATTAGAGAGCACCGCTATCATTTGCATGCATTGCTATTAATTTACATTGAGTGTGACTGTGACTGGATCTCTTTTACCATGAATTACAATGTCTAGTCAGTCCTTGATCTTCAGGGGTGCTCTGCATTTATGTTTTGCGGTCTTAGGAAGGGCTAGCAAGATACCATCTTGTTATATCATATTATGATTGTTTTGAGAAAGTGTTGTCATCCGAGATTTATTATTATTGCTCGCTAGTTGATTATGCCATTGATATGAGTAAACATGAGACCTAAATGTTATCGTGAATATGGTTAGTTCATAATCTTTGCTGAAAACTTGAATGTTGGCTTTACATATTTGCAACAACAAGATCAAACAGAGTTTGTAAAAGTTTTTCTTTATCACTTTCAGTTTGTCGACTAAATTGCTTGAGGACAAGCAAAGGTTTAATCTTGGGGGAGTTGATACGTCTCCAACGTATCTACATTTCCAAACACTTTTGCACTTGTTTTGGACTCTAACTTGCATGATTTGAATGGAACTAACCCGGAATGACGTTGTTTTCAGCAGAATTGCCATGGTGTTATTTTTGTGTAGAAATAGAAGTTCTCGGAATGACCTGAAAATTCAAGGAGACACGTTTTGGAATTAATAAAAAATATTGGCGAAAGAATCAGCATAAGGGGGCCCACACCATGTCCACGAGGGTGGAGGGCGCCCCCCTGGGGCGCGCCCCCTTCCTCGTGGGCCCCCTGAGACTCCACCGACATCAACTCCAACTCTATATATTCAAGTTCGGGGAGAAAAAACAGAGAGAAGGATTCATCACGTTTTACGATACGGAGCCACCGCCAAGCCCTAATCTTCACCGGGACGGCTGATCTAGAGTCCATGCAGGGCTCCGGAGAGGGGAATCCGTCGCCATCTTCATCATCAACCTTCCTCCATCACCAATTTCATGATGCTCACCGCTGTGCGTGAGTAATTCCATCATAGGCTTGTTGGACGGTGATGGGTTGGATGAGATTTACCATGTAATCGAGTTAGTTTTGTTAGGGTTTGATCTCTAGTATCCATTATGTTCTAAGATTGATGTTACTATGACTTTGCTATGCTTAATGCTTGTCACTAGGGCCCGAGTGCCATGATTTCAGATCTGAACCTATTATGTTTTCATGAATATATGTGAGTTCTTGATCCTATCTTGCAAGTCAATAGTCACCTACTATGTGTTATGATCCAGTAACCCCGAAGTGACAATAATCAGGTCCACTCCCGGTGATGACCGTAGTTTAAGGAGTTCATGTATGCACTAAGTATTAATGCTTTGGTCCGGTACTCTATTAAAAGGAGGCCTTAATAAACCTTAGTTTCCAATAGGACCCCGCTGCCACGGGAGGGTAGGACAAAAGATGTCATGCAAGTTCTTTTCCATAAGCACGTATGACTATATTCGGAATACATGCCTACATTACATTGATGAACTTGAGCTAGTTCTGTGTTACCCTATGCTATTACTGTTGCATGAGGAATCGCATCTGACATAATTATCCATCATTGATCAATTGCCTACGAGCTTTTCACATATTGATCTTTGCTTAGTTACTTTTCCATTGCCACTATTACAATTGCTACAAAAACTACTACTGTTACTTTTGCCACCGTTACCGTTACTTCCATACTACTTTGCTACTTAATACTTTGCTGCAGATATTAAGTCTTTCAGGTGTGATTGAAGACAACGCAACTGCTAATACTTGAGAATATTCTTTGGCTCCCCTTGTGTCGAATCAATAAATTTGGGTTGAATACTCTACCCTCAAAAACTATTGCGATCCCCTATACTTGTGGGTTATCATTGATGCACACGAAGAGTAGTTGAATGTACTAACATTGTTGACAAATGTAATGCGTAATGAAAAAAGGGATGGCATGATATATTCACATATAAGATGACTGGCTAAGCAGGATGGCATTGCAAAATTCACATATATGATGCCTGGCTAAACAAGATGGCGTTGCATAATTCACATATACGATAAAGAAACTAAACAAATGGCATTCACACAAAGCATGTCTATACTAAGCAGATAACATATTTGATGTATAAACTAAGCAATGCAAGGCACCATATGCATGATATTACCAACATGAGCATGCCAAGTTAGAGCGAAGACCTCAGGGGGTAAATAGGAGTGGTCTTCTCCTTCTGAATTCCCCCTCAAAAAAGTTATCTTCCTCTTGATTACAATCTGAAATGGGTGGAGGGGGGCTGCCTTTGCGTCCCCCCATGGAGCGACGTCTGCATGAAATTTTATTGCCACGCAAGGTTCGTCTCTTTTGCTCTACATGTTCAGTTCCATTGTGTACAATAACTGACATGCATAGGAATAGAACATAGTGAGATTATGTTAGGAGTGCATGCAGAAATCTAGAGTGATGGTAGCAACCTATGGATAGACCCAAAACCAATGATAGCAGGCGCATAATGGCTTCAATTAAAAAATACAGATAATAGCTTCATTACTATTTGTTTCCCGCCCAACATGAAACTCATAGTAGACACTAGAGACTAACCAGCAGTAGACATATACTATTGATTGTGGCCCCGATATGTACTCCAAACCCATTTAAAAACTAAAGTTTGAGCATTAGTTTGGAGCTGACTCAAAGTCTAATCGGTGAATAGGACGATAAAGTAGCATGTAATATTAAGTGATGCAAAACGTAAGCAGACACGAAAGAGTGCGACATCTCTTCTGGACCCATGTAGTCCTCGAGGTCATCTGCTCGGTTAATGATGGTAATGCAGTTGTCGTGGCTGCCGGCGGCGGGGAAGAAGATCTGAGGCAGCGAAAGACAGTCTGGCGGGCGGATCCCGGTTGTGGCGGACCCTTCTGTCGTTGGAGCAGCTAAGCTGGGGTGGACAATGGCGCAACGGGAGCGGGACAAACCACACAAGGTTTTCATTTGACAACTATCTCTAAGACAAGTAATTTTGTAAGGGCTCATTTGAATTGGACAATGCAGCGATAGGAAATACACAGTAATAGGATAGGAATGCAATGTGCAAAGAATTTAAAATCGCAGGATTTCTGTCAATCTGGGTGTTTGGTTCACAGGAATTGGAAGGTCACAGGAATACAAAGAAGCATGGTCAAATTAAGTCAAATCACTAGAAAATGTATAGTTATAATGCTATTATGCTACTATCACTTAGTCCTGTTCTTCATGAATAGTAATTTGAAAAGGAGGGCCAAGTGGATATTAAAATTCCTATGGTTTTTCTTTGAAAGAGACACTAAAGGAACAAATCCTACAGTTTTCCTTTGCTCCATTCCTTTGAACCAAATGCATTAGTATTAGTACCATAGAAAACTTTCAATTTTTTCCTTCACTTTTCCTTTCAACCACTGGCAATTCTAGTAGGCAGGCTTGAACAAGGAGAAGCCTACACCCAAAAAATGTTTTTGTGCTACTTCTACGACTTTGGACCCAGGCCACTGCCCTACTAGCTCAACTCCCCGACCCATCTACAAATGTATAGCTCAAACGCGCAGAAATAAATAATGATGGCATTCAAGAGAGTCCATCACAGATAGCTAAGTTGCCTAGTACCTCACTGCTTGTCATATAGTAGGAGAAACTAATCGTATTTCACGTTAATACGTGTGCTCAGTGGACAATATATATAACATGTATAATAAAAAAGTGATGCAAGAAGTGAACAACCTCTCTGGCGAAGCCATGTCGATCTCACATTGATTGGGTTAGTCGGTGTCGGTGCAACAAACCCTGGGTCTGTTGCCCAGACTGTGCACAAGCACGAGATCAAGATTGAAGCACCAACCCAAGTCAATGGTTGAAGGGCCAAGAGATTTGAAGAACCAACACGCGGTCCAAAGAGACCAAGATTGAGCTAGAAGATCAAGATATCGGCAAGAGAAGGGCCTCCCTTGCCGAGCAGGCGAGCCCTGCAAGGGGCAAGGCCACTGCAAGGAGCAAGCAACCGAGGCACCCCGACAAGGTCTGCCGGGGCTCGCGGGGGCAGAACCACCCCACCAACCACTCAAGCACGACCCATGTTGTCAATCAGTGCGGTGTCAACCCGCAAAATGATTAAGTGGCAGCCGTTCGCCACATGGCAGCCATTTCCTATAGAAGAAGCCTACAAATGACACGTGTTCTGCGATGTGTCAAGGGAATAGGTGCAGATCTGGCAAGATAGCCCGGCAAGTCTTGCTGGGCGACCAGGGATGTGACACTAAGCGGCACATTTAATGCACCCTGTCAGCCCGTAGAGTTAGGTATGATAGCACTGTTCGCTATCATATCAGTGGATAATGACTACTTTTCCATTGTGGTGACCCCTTAATCTATGAAAGGAGGCCCATGGCACTCATAGGAAGGGTTGGAAAGTTGATGAACCCAAGCCACCATACGCGCGTAGTCGTTGCGGCCCAGAGGCGAACCCTGTCGGGCAAGTGTACTACGCATCACCACGTTCATTCCACCATCAATCCACCAAAGCAGGAGTAGGGTCTTACGCCTTGCGGTGGCCCAAACCTAGGAAAATTGCTTGTGTGCTCTCTATCGTGCTACCATATGCTGGTCTGCTCTTTGTGCAACGCAACATCCCCCTACCGAACCAGCAAGGGGCCACCCGGTCCGATAGGTGGTCGTGGATATCCCGTCACATCTTTGGTGCGCCAGGTAGGGGCAACGCTTGCGCGAAGCTGAAAGTGTACGCAGCGTGTTGTCTTCATCCTCGACAGCACCATCGACCATGGCGCGCAAGAAGAAATTTGGTGCCTCAGCCCATCCATCCACCTCGAAGGCTCCATTGCCCGCGGCCTCTAACACCGCGGGGGACACGGGGGCGCGCGAGGACGTGGACTCTACTGGGGACGTGGTTGGAGCAGGTGGTGCCATTACCACCTCCCCTGCAGGCCAACACGGGGGCCGGAGCTACCGGAGGAAAACAACATCAACAATGTCTCGACGGTCATGCTCTACAAGGTGCGGGCGAGGGGGTCAATGCGTCCCCTCAACTCGGTTCGGGGCGAGCCATTGCCCTCCGGTCGCCCCATCACAGGAGCGACTGCGGCGCATGCGCCTCCTCCTGGACGAGCCAACCAGACCGCTGAGCTCAATTGAGTCACTAATGTTCGAGCACCACCGCTGCGCGACCCCGCTACCCCGGTGGTCATCCCACAGCAGCGTCGGCGCGACGCTGCCGCTGGCACCATCAGGACCCAGGCAACGGTGTGGTCGATGTCATCGACATCCACGCCAAGCACAGCCATAGAGGCTATTACTGAGGTTCCCGATAGCAGCCGAGCAGATGGATGAATGGTGTGCCACCATCCAAAGCCTACTCGGTTTCATCGAAGTTGGGGGCTCACGACGAGCTTGCCCACTGCAACCTCCCCAAGCGACAGCCACCGCCCACACCGTTGGCCGTACGGAGGGGGCCGTCCCCACGGTTCAGTCCCCACCACGCAGCCGGTGAGGGCGCAACAGAATCAGGACCCTAACAATGTCTCGATGGCCTCTTCTGACCCTCGAGCACATCCAAGCCAACGTCGAGCCCCAAAAGACAGGCGGCGGGGAGACACGCGTGTCATCACCGAACGGCGCCACAACAACCCCTGCCAGGCCGACAGGTGTGACGGACTGAACGTCGATGAGCCTGCGCTCGGTGTTGGCGGGTGCCTTCCTTTCGAGGTCGGATCCCCTGCCTTTACACGAGAGCTGTGGCAAGTCCGTTGGCCGTCCGTTCGCACGTTCAAGCCGGAGATACCGCAGAAGTACGACGGGAGGCTGAACCCGGCAGAGTTCCTGAGCATCTACACCATCGCTGTTCAGGCTGCCGGGGGAAGAGATGAGAAGGTGTTGGCTGATGCACCTACCGGAGAACTCCATTTCGTCATGGGCACACTTGTGCCACGAGTTCATCGGTGCCTTCACCGGTGGCCACCAAGAGCCCGGCAGGCCCAGCAACCTGCAGCTTCTCCAACAGAAGGAAGGAGAAACCCTCCGTAAGTATTTGCAGAGATTCAGTAAAGCTCATAGAAATATTCCAAATATCCATCCTGCAGCCGTTATAGCAGCTTTCCAGTCCAATGTGCGCTACCGCTGCATTCGTTCCAAAATGAACATGCGGTTGCCCAAGACTGTGAAAGAACTATATACGCTGGTGGATAAATGTGCCCGGATGGAAGAAGGAAGGAAGTTGCCCAGAGAAGAAGATTGCATTAATGTTGATTCAGAAGATGAGGATGAATCAGCTAGTCGGAAGAAGGGCAAGAAGCACAATAAGAAGCCAAGGGATAAGACAGTAATGATTGTGGAAGAATCGAGCACGCCTAGTACCGGCAAAAGGGCCAAGGTTGAGGCCCCCGGCAAGGAAGCTGCCGCATGCACTGCTTGTCGGGAAGCCACTACCATCGAAAAAGTTGGGAACGGCGATGGGCCGTACTGCAAGATCCACCGGACCAAAGGCCACGACCTTCAGGAGTGTTATCAGGTTGAGCAGCTCGTCAGGAAACAGAGGGCAAAGTATGATAAGAAAATTGCCCCAGTAGACCCTTTCGGAACCAAGGAAAGACCGCCAGGGGCCAAGAGAAGGAAACCTGTGATGATGCCAGTGATGGAGGGGATGAAGAGGAAACTGGTGGGCAGGAATTTCAGAACGCCACTAAAGCCCTATGCATTGATGGGGGTGCATCTTTGCACACCTCTCATCGCCAACTCAAGCAATGGGCACGAGAGGTCAATGCTGTGGAACCAGCGCCAGAGGCCCGGAAACTGCTCAAATGGTCACACACACCCATCATATTTGACGAAGAAGATCACCCTGATCGTACCACTGCGGTAGGGTGTTTGCCGTTGTTGGTTTCCCCAATAATTTGCAACCTCAAGGATACAAAGATGCTAGTGGACGACGGGGCCGGGTTGAATCTGATTTCCCCAGCAGTTATCAGCAAGCTTCAGATAGGAGAAGAGCTAGAGGCCACCGGCGCATTTCAAGGAGTTATTCCCGGCAGGAGTCATCCTAAGGGGAAGATTACGTTGCCGGTGACATTTGGGGGAGAACTGAACTATCGGACTGAGAAGAATATGTTTGATGTGTTTGATCTCCCCCTGCCGTACAATGGGATTCTTGGACGACCAGCCCTGGCGAAGTTCATGGCAGCATCCCACTATGCTTACAACACCTTGAAAATGCCTGGGCCACTGGGGGTCCTCACAATCCCATCTGATGGGAAGATGCAATTATCTGTGTGGACAAGATGTATCGGGATGCAGTTGCAGCGGAAATGGCAGCAACGACAGTTCCCGCCAAGGAAAACAAAGGAAAGAAGAGGGATTGTAGGACCTCCAGCAAGGATTCCGTGAAGCATGCCCCCTCCGAGTGCATGACACCCGTTGACGACGTGCCAGAGTGTTCCAACACCAAGAGATCCAAGGTTACTGCGCCCAAGTGAAGAAGGTCCTGGCAGGGCTGGCTGGCGTTGATGGTACTTTCACCAGCAGCGCCACCCTCGATGACAAATAGGAAAGCGCGCTCATTGCCTTCCTGCGGGCGAATATTGATGTGTTTGCTTGGCAACCATCTGATATCCCCGGTTGAAAGTGCGTTAAGTCGACCAGAGGGGGGTGAATAGGCGATTTTTATGAATTCTTCACCGAGGAATTTCAGGGTGAGGAAATTCCTAAGTGAAGAACTACTTGCAGTGGAATAAGTACTCAGACGCAGACATGACATAACATAAGCATGGACATCATGATGAAATGAAAACAAACATAGAGTACAGAAGGCATAAGCACAGGATAAAATAGGGTGACGACAAACAGACTGAAGAAATTGAACTAAGGAAATTGAGAAAGTCTTCAGCCAAAGCCTTCAAACAGATATGAACGGCACAGTAATGAGGAAATGAAGGGGTTGAGGAAATAGAACCAGTTAGCTCGGTGAAGATAATGATTTGGTAGACCAGTTCCAACTGCTGTGACAGTCGTACGTCTGGTTGGAGTGGCTAGGTATTTAAACCCGAGGACACATAGTCCCGACCATATTCTCCTTGAAGTAGGGTCACACAGACCTCGTCCAATCACTCGTGGTAAGTCTTCAGGTGACTTCCAAACCTTCACAGACTCGGTCACTCGGTGATCCACAATTTCCTCTTAGATGATCTAGACCATGATGCCTAACCGTCTGGAGGATGCGCGGTCCTCAAAGGTAACAAGCATCGGTTCCACACAGCGACAATCTCTTTAGTGATGCTCAATCACTTTGGGTTTGTAGGTGTTTGGGTTTGGGTTTTCCTCACTTGATGATTTTCACTCAAAGTCCTCGGAGGATGGGATGCTCTCAATGACAAGTGTCAGTTTTTCGCGGAGCAGCCAACCAGCTAGTGGTTGTAGGGAGCGGCTATTTATAGCCTAGGGAGCAGCCCAACAAGATAAGACATAAATGCGCTTCAATGATATGACCGTTAGCTAGATAAGATATTTTAGGACAGCTGGCGCATAGCACAACAACGGTCGGAAATTTGAGGTTCAAATTCCTCAGGGCTATCATGTTCCTCACTTGTAGGCAATCTGCACTGGCGAATTACTAAGTCCTCAGTTAGGACAAATTCCTCAGAGACCAGAAGAATTTCATCTCTGTCACTGAAGAACTTGACTAAACTGTATGAGATTTCCAACGGCTTCACTCGAAGAGATTGGTAGGTGTAGGATTTTGAGTTGAGCATCACGTGAAAATGTTTCCTTAGTTTTTCCTTGATCCCCTTTAACAGTACGATGTTTCCGATGACTCAAGAAAGAGAAAATGAGACTAGGAAAACAAAAGTCTTCACGCTTCATATTCCTCGCATGAGTATCAAGTCTTCACAGTCACACCAATTTCTTCACTTTCAAAGTCTTCAGAAATCCAAAGTCTTCAGTTGAAGACATTCATTTTTAGGGGTCGACTTTCTCTATAAATATCAAACTCCACATAGACTTATGGACCTATGTACACTCACAAATGCATTAGTCCCTTAACCTATAAGTCTTCAATACACCAAAATCATAAGGGGCACTAGATGCACTTACAATCTCCCTATTTTTGGTGATTGATGATAGGTCAAGTTTTCAATGGGATAAACATATGAAGTGTATATACTTATATTGAGGAATTCGATTGCAAGATATAGAAGAAACTCCCCCTGAAGATGTGCATAGTGAGGAATTTGCTTTTGAGGCAATGCACATTTGAAGAGTAGAATCATGGAGATCTCCCCCTATATCGTGTAATTCATACACACATTTAACATGTGATATGAAGAATTTGAAATGCATGATGAAATATGGTGACTGATGTAATTCAACATGCATGCATTGTCATGAACAAATAGCATGTAGAAGAACTTAGCAAAAAGTATCATACCACCATTGGACTTAAGTTTACAACTCGATCCAATAAATCTTCAAAAGAACGAGAGTTGTAACTTAGCAAAAAAAATGCCCATATAAATAGACCCGCTTGAAGACTAACTCAAATTTCTCTCCCATTGTCATCGAATGACCAAAAGGGGCGAAAAATGAGGACTAACACCCCTGAAGAATATCATCATGAGGTGGATGGAGGAGCGCCAGCATTGTTGGGGTCAGTTGTTGAAGTAGGGGCTGCCGCAGTGTCGTCCAAGTCTTCATTTTCATCAGTCTCGTGCGATGAAGAATAAGAGCTGGCCACCAAGTGAGGAACTTTGACCTTCTTGAATTTCTTCGAAGGTGGCTGAGACCAGTCAAAGTCCTACTTGTAGCCCATCTTCTTGAGGTCATTTTCACCATAGAGATGAGTCATAATAGCCCATGTGTGATCAAGTACTTCATGCAGATAGTAATGGTTCTTCTTCACTGAACTCTGAGTGATGGTCATGTTCTGAAGAATTGAACCAAACTGACGCTTGACCCATTTATGGTTGCGATCGACCTTCTGGTGAAGACTGGGGAGAAGCTCACGATTAGTAAACACCCTTGGAGCTGTGCCTTGAGGATTTTGCTTTGAAGCATTGGCGGTACAGTCATGAGTGGCAGAGTCATCATTGGTGGAATAAGATGTAGCTTTGCGAAACTGACCATCCAATGGACGAATGCCTTCATCGATAATAGTAGTTGCCGTGCCCTTCACATCAGATGAGGAAATAGGTCTTTTGAAGACTTCAATGGGCGGCAAGTAACTGAGATGATTCTGAAAGTCCGCCTTGTAATTGACTGAAGACCTTGATCTGAGGAATCTCATAATCCAGGGAGCATAAGGCTTCAACTCAAAAGGCGACAATGCAACATTTGCCAGAGTCCTCATGAAGAAATCATGGTAGTTGATTGGGATGCCATGAATGATGTTGAACAACAAATTCTTCATGATGCCAATGACCTCTTCTTCGTTAGAATCGTGGCCTTTGATAGGACTTAGGGTCTTGGTCAGAATGCGATAGATAGTCCGAGGCACATACATCAATTCCTTCATGAGGAATTTGGTCCTGGGGGCTTGAGCAGGCTTCAGAGGTTACATCAAAACTTGCATGTAATGGTTAGATAGCTCGGGTTCATGATAGATACAACATGCACCTTCAAGGGAGGACTGAAAGGCAGGGCAAGAAGCAATTCAGAGGCCGGTGCTTTGAAGTGAGTGTTTTCTGTCATCCAGTCCAACACCCAAGAATTCACATCTTCAGCATTTCCTATGATGCACAACTTCGCGTAGAACTGAAGAATTAGTTCTTCATTCCAGTCTATGATGTCAGTGCAAAAGTTTAGCAGCCCAGCATCATGAAGAACACTAAGGACAGGTGTGAAGCAAGGCAGTGATTGCATGTCCACATGAGGAATATGCTCATGATCAAATACTTTGTCCTTATCAAAAAGCAGTGAAGAATAAAATTTGGCTTGGTTTGCGGTCCAGAAACGCTTCCTTCATAGACGAGCAAAGTCATAAGGATTGTAATCTATAAAGAATACATGGTCATGGAAGAAGTCATCAACCTTCAATTTTTGCTTCTTGGAGAAGGGATTCTTCGGCTTGGGCTGAGGAGTGTCAGTCAAAGTCATCACAGCCTCAGGAATCATATTCTTAGGAACCATAGGCTGAGGAATTTTAGTTTCTGCTTTAGTAGCAGCTTGGGTCTTCAATTCTTCATCAACATTAATATCAACACTAGTGGCTGGAATTTCTTCAGGGATGGAAGGAGTGGAGTGATGATCTTCCGAACCCATTTGAACTTCAGTGTGCACAGGGGACTGAGGAATTTGTTGTAGTGGCGTGAACATGGAAGAGTTGGGGGGCTGACTATCCCAATAATCATCATTCAGCACTGGAGTGGAGCACCCAATGTCCACGTCTTCATCTTCTTCATTCAATTCTTCAACGCCCTCCTCTTCAGCTGTGAACTGAGGCATAGGTGATGAGATGACTGGGGTTGAAGGGATATTATCCGCTTCAATTTCTTCATCCAACAGCTCTGAAGAAGCAGCAGAAGGAACATCTTCATCAGATCCGCTAGGGATCACATAATCCTCACCAAAGGGAACGAGTTCCTTTGATGGCATGCTTGAGAATGGAATAACATCAATTGGATTCTTAAAAGAACTTGTCAATTTCCTCATCTTCTTTGGTGCTGAAGAATCTGATGAAGCAAATGCTTTCCTTTTCTTCACTGTTGCTCGCTCTGCAGCCTTGGTTTTCTTCGCTTCTGATGTAGAAGGAAGAACTAGACTTGATGTTGTTGCAGGAGGAGCAGAGGAAATAGGTTCATTTACCGCAGGCACAACTGATGCAGTTGGCCTGGTTGGTTCCGTTTCTTCAGGCTCAGCGGTTGATGTCTCAGCTGGCCTGGATTGTTCCTCAGGCACAACACTAGTGGTTGCCCTGGCAGTGTCATCAGCAGCTGGAATAGATTCATCATCCCTGGTACTAGCAGTTTCATTACCGGTGCTGGCATGACCTCCAGTTTGCTGAGCAAATGCTTCAGCTTGAGGAGATTCACGTTGCGTTGGAGCAGCAACATTTGAGGTGAATCCTTCAGTCAGTTTCACAAACCTGACTTTGGCTCCAAGCCAATCTATGTGGTAGACATTGAATTCATCACTGAGTCCTTTGATCTCAGTTTGGATAGCCACAAGTTCATCAGTTGTCATGTTGACAACATTTTTCTTCAGATAACGCTCCTTCTTATACTCAGCTTTCTTCAGCTTCCTTGCCTTCTCAAATTTCCATTTTTCTTCACTGATGAAGGCAGTCAGCATGTGACTTTGTCCAGGAGTGAGCTTGAAGTCTGGCATAGGTGTGTTTGGATCCTTGTTCCATATATCAATGAAGTCGAGGATCAGCTTGGGATCCAGCATCAGTGGCACATTTGTGCCTTTGGCTCTAGCAGCCCTTTGCTGTCTAGATTTCGGTGAGTTCATCATCATCAGCTTCGTCATCAGTGGACGACACATGGAAGGCGAGCTACTTCTTAAGAGGACTTGGTCGAGTGCCTCGTTCAGTAGTAGCCTTTGTCTTCAGCAGAGTGGGGCCAGTTGAGGATTGCAGCAATGCTGAAGAACTTGCAGAGGCTCCTGAGGCAGTTGAGATGCCTTTGGTGCTTTGACACGAGGCGAGATGCGCAGGTGCTGAGGACTTTGTCACTTGAGGAACCGGGCCAGCTTGAGGAATTGGCCGTGAGGGAATTGCTGAGGTGCTTGGCTCTGAGGGCATTGAAGAAGAGACACTGGGCTTGTGTGCGGGCTTCTTGGGAATAGCCTTCTTGGGCTTGCTAGCAGAGGCCTCAGCAGTGGCAGCAGCAGCAGCAGAGTCTTCATTGAATTTCCTCACTGCTTCTTTAGCCATTTTGGCTAGTTTCGTTTGCTGTCTTGCCCATTTGTCAGGATAGTTCTCACCGCGCTTGAGGCTGGTGGGATCAGCTTCTTGGCTAGGTGCCAGTGGAGGTCTTGGGCAAGGAGGGTGAAGAGCGAATTTCTTCATGTACTTTGGAGTAACATACCTGTACTCCCTCCATTCCCGTGGCCATCTCCTCTCTATCCTTTGTATGCGCACCTTGCACTGATTCTTGTTCTCCTTGCCATGTTTGGCCTCATCAGGAGTACAATAGTCTTCATAAATGTCCTCAAGTATCTCAGATGATGTGTTGACTTCTAGTCTCTTGCCTCGCTTCCGAGATTTCTTCCCGTCAGCCATTTGTTTCAGCTGAGGATTTTGAACAATTGAGTTTTCTGATGAGGTATGCAACTTTTCTTCGAGGAACGCTGCAAATGAGTTAAGTTGATGAGAACCTAGTGATTCAGCAGCGGACATGAGTACCTGTGAACAGAGTATAGGTGCGAAGAATTTGGAGAGGTCATATGCGTTCTCAGAAGTTTTTGCAAAAATAACAAGTTTGAGGAATTTGACCAGATGTGTCTTGAGGAATTTCACTAAGCGTTTTTGACTTAGGTTCTAGAGTTATATAGATTGAAAATCCACACAATTGAGGAATCTTGAAGAAAAATGTGGCTTAGAGAAATGAATCAAGAACAAACGTTCATGTGAGGTGTTTAGAGTGTGAAGATTGAAGAATAAACACCTTTTTGAAGATTTGTGGAAATCATCAGAATCAACAAGGGCGGTAAAAGTAACTTTTATTTACCCTTGATGAAGAACACGACGAACTGGGAATGTAGATTTGAAGTTCGTCAGTCCAGATCTTCCACGCCCTAACTTGGCTGAGGAAGACAGCTACTGTAGCGGCCGAGTGAAGAAATCCGCGGACGGCGCGAGTACGATGGCGACGAGGTCGAGGCAGCGAAGCTCTTCCTCACCGGTGATGATGGAAGTAGCAGCGGTGCTAGGTTAGGAGATCTCGAGCGAGGGAGTGAGGTCGATCAGAGTAAAAAAAAGTCTGAGGAGGGTTAGAGGTATTTATAGCCGAGGCGAAAAAACCCTCGCCTGAGGAAAATGGACGAATGTGCCCCGAACCCTTCTCATTCGTGCGACATGTGTCACCCACGTACAGAGCGGTGGCGATCGTGTGAGATCGTGGGTGAATAGATAAGTCTTATCATGGGATGTGGAATGGTTTAGGCAGCAATAGCTGAAAATTCAGATTAGAGTGTTTTAAAGTTTTGTTTGCAATTTCTTCAGCTGACAAGGACAAAGTGAATATTTTGAATGAGCTTCAAATGGAACACACATGAATAATGTGTGAACATACTGGGTTGAGTATAGCATAGAGGGGGAAGGGTCCGATCACATTCACTTAGCAGAAAAAGAAACTTGAAGAAATAGCAATAAGTGAATTATGTATAGGACATAAACTCATATATATTGCAAAGTTGAAGAAATCGAACAACTGAGGAATTTCAAGACTGAAGAGATACTCAAATTGAAGATTTTCCACTTTTGTCGGTGGCATGACCCACCATATAAGAATGATGATTTCACACGCCGCGTACAATTGTCATAGGGCTCTGAGAGTCAAATTCTTCATTAATTTCTTCACACTTAGAGGGTTAGTCTTCATTGATTGAAGAAAAACGTTACTTCATGTGTTGCACATCTAAGTCATCAATTTTGCATAAGTGTTAGGATGTGTGTCCTCTTCAAAGGACATTCAAAGATTCTAGGATATTTAGCTCACACCGCAACTTGCTAAATCTCTTCTAATCCAAGGGCTGTGTGAAGATATCGGCTAGCTGTTCTTCAGTCTTCACATGCTCGATGGAGATGTCGCCCTTCAGTACGTGATCACGAAGAAAATAATGATGAATCTAAATGTGCTTTGTCTTCGAGTGCTGAACTGGGTTATGAGGAATCTTAATGGAACTCTCATTGTCACAATAGAGTGGCACATTCTTCCAATTGATGCCGTAGTACTTGAGAGTTTGCTTCATCCATAGCAATTGAGCACAGCACGAACCAGTAGCAATGTACCCAGCTTCAGCAGTAGAAAATGATACACAGTTTTGTTTCTTTGAAGACCAACAGACCAAGGATCTTTTGAGGAAATGTCATGTGCCTGATGTTGACTTGTGGTCCACACGATCACCAGCATAGTCAGAATCTGAATATCCAATGAGATCAAAAGCTGAGCCCTTGGGATACCATAATCTAAGTGTTGGAGTGTGAGATGGATATCGAAGAATATGCTTCACAGCCTTATGATGTGATTCCTTCGGTGTAGCTTGAAAGCAGGCACACATGCAAACACTAAGCATAATATCTGGCCTAGATGTACATAAATACAATAAAGAGCCAATCATGGAGCGGTATACCTTTTGATCAAAGTCAATACCATTTTCATTAGTGCATAGATGGCCATTTGTGGGCATAAGGATTTTGACGCCTGACGGTGTCCTGGACTAGGGGGTACTCACCACGTCGTCTCCCGATCTATTAGATTGGGCCGAGGACCCCCGTGGCCGTATACTCATGGGCCAGTTCGGACGGCTACCGCATACAAAGAAGATTCCACAAGACTTGGTGATCAAGACAAGGACTTCTCCCCACCGGCGTATTCGGCTAGGACTCTTGTTATCTTAGGCCTCCGGTGCATTATATAAACCGAGGCCAGGCTAGTCGATAGATATACAATATATACATACAATCATACCATAGGCTAGCTTCTAGGGTTTAGCCTCCTTGATCTCGTGGTAGATCTACTCTTGTACTACCCATATCATCAATATTAATCAAGCAGGACGTAGGGTTTTACCTCCATCAAGAGGGCCCGAACCTGGGTAAAACATCGTGTTCCCTGCCTGCTGTTACCATCCGGCCTAGACGCACAGTTCGGGACCCACTACCCGAGATCCACCGGTTTTGAAACCAACATTGGTGCTTTCATTGAGAGTTCCGCTGTGTGATCGACAAAAGGATCGATGGCTCGCCTGTAGATCAACTACGACTTCGGCATCTTCGTCACCAGCTCGACTGGTCACCTTGGTTCAACCAAGAATTGCGCCCCGTGTTCGTATCACCATGTCCGGACGAGGGCCTTCATCAAACATCAACTCCGATCTCTATCAAGGTCACGGAGGAACCATCTATGGAGCTCGGGGGCTCCACGTCAACATTGCCCTCAAGCAACCGTGTTGTTTTTCTGGACAGCGAACTCGTATCTGCCACCGCCACCTCCTCGAGTATCGCTTTGACGATCGCTTTGGTGGAATTGTGCGGAATTGAGTCTACAACAATCCTGGAAAATTTCGTCGAGTTCCGATGGAGGAATCTTTGGTAATCCACGATATACCGGAGCCCTGTCAAATCTGGACGGGAATTTGGATGAGTTTAGGGCATGGTGTCCAGCTTCTAGCTCGGACGTCCTTTGGAAGATCCAACCGTTGATCAGCTGCGGAATTCCTATATCTACCACCTCTCAAAATTTCGGCTCGATCCGACCGTCCAAACTCCGAGAACCTTCCGATTAGTGCATCACTTTTTGGATATGTTTTCTGCGCGAATACGGATCCGACCCGGATTCATGTTTCTTTATGAACGTGACATTGGACAACCTTTTTAGAGGAATTCTCTTCTAGGGTATTGTGCATTGTTTTTAAACACGTGCCCGTAAATTTGTAAGACTCCCCTGAGGTCGCCTTCATCATCATGCTGGTGTCAAACCAGTCCGGCGATATTGCTCCAAGGCTGCCGACCTGCGCTAGACACGTCGTCACTTTGTTGAGCCGAGCTCAACTTCTTCGGATCATCATCTCGGCAAGCCAAACAAGAGTCCGGCATCGCGAAGGATAAATCATCACCAACATCGCCGCCCCACGGATTACACGGAGCGGGCATACCGGCATCGCCGCACTGTCACTTCATCAAGCCGGCATCAACCACGTCACGACCTGCATCGGCAGGGCCGCACTATTGCTTCTTCAAGCTGGTGTCCATCACGCCGACCTACTTCGACTCATAGGCTGACACCGAGGCTTCGACATCTCGGCTGGACCGGGGGCTTCACCATCTCTTCATCAACCTACTCCGGACACTTCGACGTCACTAGCCGACCAGCTCCGTCACGTTAGCTGGGCCGAGGGCTTTGCCTCGGCGAGTCAACCTTTACCAGCATTTCCATGCCGTCGTTTTATCGCCCATCAGGCAATGGGTGTGCGGAGCGGGTCCCAATTTTAGGAATCACCTTCCTTCGGATTGCTACAACAAATAAACCTGGTGCTATTAATCCCAGTATTTTTTGCTTGTTTGGGTTCATTTTTCCCAAGGAACTATTACTCTGGTTTGTCCGTCATATGTACACAGGTCTATCAAATGGTGGCTGCATTAACGACAGTCGCATGGTGGTTCGGTCAGTTTCCGTACATAGTCCAGCGAACGCCGCACTCGGAGCTCGGACCGACCTGTGAATTCAGGCTTTGCCACGCCTTTACCGCATCACGCCGACGCCCTGCATCGACTTGACTTCGGCGCCAGGCCATATTTCTTTTATTACTCACTTTGCATAAATTATTTATTATGCAACGATTTTTTTAATTATCATTATTACTATTATCTCCGGTTTGCACTATTTTTTGTGCACAGGAAAATGATCCGGGGACTTCGGCGTCACTCTGCCGGTCTGCATTGATCGTGCTATGTCACCACTTCGGCGTGTCAAGCTCTCCGCTCCGCCACCTCGGGACCGGCTTGAGGGATGGAACCTTGCCCCGCATCAAGCTCGGACCGCGTCATCAATACCGAACACATTAACCAGCTAAGTCGCTTTCATGCTCAAAGCTTTAATTTCTAACTTGCGTTCGGTTCGACCAAGCATTATACTTTTTTGGAAAAAGTTGCTTCTAAAAAATTTCCTTGTCCAAACTTTGTTTGTGACGCATAAATTCAAATACCCCGTTCACTTGGGGGCTTCCTTTATGAAGCTTTTCCTGTTGCATATGATTATACTTGTACGACTTCGTTCCTTGTTCGTGTATTATGCCACAATATGCACCACATTGACTTAAGCGATTTGCAAGCTGGGTTGCCTCGCTCCTGTGTTTACCCCTACGTTCCCGATTGTTCGGCTAGGGAGTAAAGGGAGCACCTCTGCGATTGTCACGATCGGGTCACCCGAGCCAGACCTTAGACTGGGTGAAGCCGAAAGCTAGCGCTCTTATAGTTATTCAATGATGGTCGGCACACAACGGAACTCATGAGTACAAAAAATCTATTGCACAAGTCTCATAATAATAATGAGCACCGAAGAAAGGTATCGGTGGGGGTACTATTTTCTTCGAAGATGCTTCTTACACTTCACGGTAATATAGCATAAGTTCCCTGAGCGCGCTTTGTCTGTTACAGCCTTATGGCCTGATTGCCTGGTTATTGGAAACACCGTCGATATTCTCGACCGATGGAGTACATAACACTTTTCGGTCCTTGACCGAAGAGGGAGAAGCTGACGGTCGGTTAAGACGCGTTTAAAGTTCGGTTGAACATAGATATGATATAAGTACTTCGGTACATGCAATCATTCTTCTACCCAAGTCACTTGGGGGCTCTTAAGTTTATTTGAGCCATTTTATAATAAGTGTTCTTCTTC
This sequence comes from Triticum urartu, assembly GCF_003073215.2. Classification (NCBI taxonomy): domain Eukaryota; kingdom Viridiplantae; phylum Streptophyta; class Magnoliopsida; order Poales; family Poaceae; genus Triticum; species Triticum urartu. The sequence goes on from NC_053028.1 coordinate 357,461,586, forward strand.
TTAGTCGTTGCAAAGTTTTATTATTATTTATCACTCCTTTTTTTGACACGAGTGTGCGGTCACTAGCCGGGGAGCCTAATTTCTCTCTCAAAGCCGCTAGAGTTTAGTTTGCTAAACTGGCCTAATGAGAAGTACTCCGCCCTCGGGATAGGAGGTTGAAGCTGTAGGCTGACCCGCTCGAAGTCTTGAGATAGGATGTGTCATGTTAAAGGACGACAGAAGCACTTCTTTTTTCTAAGACCAATTTTCGGATTGGCACCGAACACTTGATCTTGTTCGGACATCATGTTTTTACTGACGTTTCTTGGTTTTCCAAGCTTTTTGGCACTTTTAAACTATTTGTGCTTTTCCAGCATTAGTCTCGCAGTGCAACGCCGGACACCTTTAGGGATTCGGCAAAAACATTCTCAGATATTGCTATATATTCATCGGTTTCGAATTGTGTCTTCGGTCAATAGTTGGGTTGCCCGGCTCCTGCACTTGCTTCCTACGTTCCGTTTTGTTCGGCTAGGCGTGCAAAGGGAGAACCACTGCGATTGTGCTTCCAGCTCACATGGTTAAGCACCTTAGTGGAGAAAGCCGAAAACTGACTGTCACAATAAGCGTAAACTGGTCAGCGATCCGATGACTATGACGGGCCATTCATAACATTGGCCGAAGTGTTTACGGCTTGACCTCGACTGTCGCCGAACACTACCGGGGGCTATTAACTGGCCTCCCAAACTAAATCCTCGATATTTTGCTCTTACATTCGAGCTGAGGTTTCATGATCATGCTTAGCATGACAACCCAAAGAAAGGAACCGATAGCGGGACTATTTTCTTTGGAATACATTTCTTCTGTTAAACAGTAATATAACATATCTCTCTGCGTACCTTTGTTTATAAAACCGTGTGGCCAGATTGCCTTGTTTGTCGTAAATATTTGCCCTCATAAAGGCTTTATAAAGTAGGACAAACACTCCTCGGCTACTGGCCAAGGAGGTGGAAGCTGATGGTCGGTCAACAAAGTTCTGTACAATGCGGATCCGAGCATTAATGACGTAAAGTACTTGGATACATAGAGTCATTACACATAATTTGTGATTTTACTATGGATATTGATCCTTAATTCGGCCACCCGTGCCCGCATTAAGGCTAGGGGGCTACTGGGCTTCGGGCTTACTATTTACAAATATTAAAGGGGCACATCGATCCCCTGATCTGGTGTTGCCACCCGACCAGTGTCTCGGGGGCTACTGCATTGCTTGTCCAATGCAGAAAATTTTATGTGCAATATAGTTTCCGAGGAGATTTTGATCCTCAGGTTGGTCGGCCGCACCCAACCTGAGTCTTGAGGACTGAGCACGCCGCTTTTGTGTCCCGAAGTATTCTGCCGAGCTAGGACTTGATCCTTGGGCTGATTTTGCAAATCAACCTGAGTCTCAGCGGCTACTGGGATCAGCAGTCTTATGTAATCCTTCATGTGCATCTCGGGTTTTAGACCGATACACACCTTGAGGGCTACTGGCTATATATCTCGGCAGAGAATAAATTGCACCAATAAAAAAATATTGACAAAAAACCGGCCCATAGTCGGGGTGGTGCACCACCTCGGAAGCAGTCCGGCATAAAGCTCGGGCGCTAGTGGCTGGCTCCATAGAGGGCATTTCCGGCATTAAGCTCGGCTAAACTCCTTCAACCTTTTTGAACCAAGGTGATATGACACCTCGGATATAGTCTGGCATTGGAGCCTGGACACAGTCCGGCGTTGGAGCTCGGATATATTTCGGCGTTGGAGCTCGGATACATAGTCCGGCGTTGGAGCTCGGATACATTCCGGCGCTAGAGCTGGGAAGCGGTCCGGCGTTGGTGCTCGGCTGCAAAAGATACCTCGAATGCAGTCCGGCGTTGGAGCTCGGACGCAAGAGGACCCTGCGTCCCGGGAACAACTTCAAACCCGAGGTGTGGCATAAAAATAAACAAGGCATTGATAAAGGCCGGAAACTTAAAGGGGCTCCTCGGATACCCGACGTGTAAACTCGTCGAATGCATTTCGGCGATCCTCAAGATCGAAGATAAAGAAGATTTGTTGAACCAGTTTTCAAGACCGGCAACCGAAGATGAAGAACAGTTCGAAAGAATCGAGGAGCGTCCCTAACTTGAAGACCGGTTCAGGGGGCTACTGACGGTGTCCTGGACTAGGGGGTACTCACCACGTCGTCTCCCGATCTATTAGATTGGGCCGAGGACCCCCGTGGCCGTATACTCATGGGCCAGTTCGGACGGCTACCGCATACAAGGAAGATTCCACAAGACTTGGCGATCAAGACAAGGACTTCTCCCCACCGGCGTATTCGGCTAGGACTCTTGTTATCCTAGGACTCCGGTGCATTATATAAACCGAGGCCAGGCTAGTCGATAGATATACAATATATACATACAATCATACCATAGGCTATCTTCTAGGGTTTAGCCTCCTTGATCTCGTGGTAGATCTACTCTTGTACTACCCATATCATCAATATTAATCAAGCAGGACATAGGGTTTTACCTCCATCAAGAGGGCCTGAACCTGGGTAAAACATCGTGTTCCCTACCTCCTGTTACCATCCGGCCTAGACGCATAGTTCGGGACCCACTACCCGAGATCCGCCGGTTTTGACACCGACAACGCCTTTGCAATCTTGCATGCCGAATTTCCTCAATACATCCTTGAGGTATTTCTCCTGAGATATGAGGATGTTGTTTCATTGTCGACGAATTTGAAGACGTAAGAAGAATTTTAATTCTCCCATCATAGACATTTGGTATTCTTCACTCATCATATAGGAAAATTCATCACTGTAACGTTGGTCACTACAGCCAAAAATGATATCATCAACATATATTTGGCACACAAATAATTCATCATCATAAGCTTTGGTGAAAAGAGTTGGGTCAAGTGAACCGGGTTTGAAGCCTTTTTCATGAGGAATTCCTTCAAAGTATCATACCACGCCCGAGGGGCCTGCTTGGGGCCATAGAGGGCCTTATTGAGTTTGAAGACTTTGTCAGGATGCTTTGGATCCTCAAAACCTGGGGGTTGGGCAACATATACTTCTTCCTCAAGCTTACCATAGAGGAATGCACTTTTCACATCAATTTGATATAAGATGATACTATGATGGTTAGCATAAGCATGTAATATGCGAATAGCCTCAAGTCTAGCAACAGGTGCAAAAGTTTCATCGAAATCAATTCCTTCAACCTGTGTGTAGCCTTGAGCTACAAGCCGTGCCTTATTCCTCACCTCAAGGCCATCTTCATAAAGCTTGTTGCGGTAGATCCATTTTGTGCCGATGAAATTGTGCTTCCGAGGATCTGGTCGCTTGACAAGTTCCCACACATTGTTGAGCTCGAACTGATGTAATTCCTCTTGCATCGCTTGAATCCACTCAAGCTCCAGAAATCTTCATCTACCTTAGTGGGCTCTGTGATAGAGATGAAAGCAAAGTGCCCACAAAAGTTAGACAAATGTGAAGCTTTTGAGCGTGTGAGAGGCCCTGGTGCTTTGATGTCGTTGATGATTCTCTCAATCTGCACTTCATTAGCAACGCGAGGATGAGCTGGTTGACGATGAGGAATTTTCTCAGCATTTTCTTCAGAGCCGTGCTCTTCAGGTGCACCAGCATGATGTTCTTCATGTTCTGGAATGACTTCTTCAACAGATTCTTCAGTAGGAATGACATCCTCAGTAGCCTTGAACTTAATGGATTCCTCAGGTGGTATTTCATCTAGCACAGGAGGTAGTTGCTCTCTTTGTGAGCCATTAGTTTCATCGAACCGCACATCTACAGTTTCAACAACCTTGTGGTGATAGGTGTTGAAGACTCTGTAGGTGTGCGAGTCCTTTCCATAACCAAGCATAAAACCTTCATGTGCTTTCGGTGCAAATTTAGAGTTGTGATGAGGATCTCTAATCCAACATTTAGCACTGAAGACTTTGAAATAACTCATATTGGGTTTCTTGTCAGTGAGGAGTTCATATGAGGTCTTTCTGAAGAATTTGTGAAGGTATACCCTATTGATGATGTGGCACGCAGTATCAATTGCCTCAGGACAGAAGCGAGAAGGCATCTTGTACTCATCAAGCATGGTGCGAGCCAACTCAACAAGAGTCCTGTTCTTGCACTCCACGAGGCCATTCTGATGATGAGTATAAGGAGTAGATAACTCATGAGTAATACCAAGTTCATCAAGACCAGTATTCTTGAACTCAGTTCCATTGTCACTTCTAATGTGCTTGATCTTCACACCAAAGTTGGTTGAAGCCCTTAAGGAAAATCGTTTGAAGACTTCCTGCACTTCAGTTTTGTAAGTGATGATATGCACCCATGTATAACGAGAATAGTCATCAACAATGACAAATCCATATAGAGATGCAGCATTGGTAAATGTGGCATAATGAGTAGGGCCAAAGAGATCCATGTGAAGCAATTCAAATGGACGAGTGGTAGTCATGATGGTCTTTGAGGGATGCTTGGCCTTGGTCATCTTTCCATCTTCACAAGCTCCACACAAATTGTCCTTGAGGAATTTGACACCCTCGATGCCGATGACATGCTTCTTCGTCGTGAGCGTGTGCAAGTTCCTCATGCCAGCATGACCCAGTCGTCGATGCCATAGCCAGCCTTCTGAAGCTTTTGCAAGTAGATATGTAGCAGGTTGTGGTCCTGTAGAGAAATCAACAATATACAAATCTCCTCTCCTAAAACCTTCTAAGACTTTGGAATTGTCAGCTTCCATGATCACAACACGACAATATTTGCCAAAGACAACAACCATATCAAGATCACAAAGCATTGAGACAAACATGAGGTTGAACCCTAAGGACTCGACAAGCATGACTTTTTCCATGTGTCGATCCTTTGGGATTGCAACCTTGCCAAGACCCAATACCTTGCTTTTGCCTTTGTCAGTGTAGGTGATATGCTTCAGATGCGATGGAGATAAAGCAGTGTCCATCAATAAGCTCCTGTCACCAGTCATGTGATTTGTACATCCACCGTCGAGGACCCACTCAGTGGCTTTGGGTTGATCATCCCACAGATGAACTAGTGAATCTTACGAACTCATATACTTCATCAGTGAAGAATATGACATTAGTTTCATCAGATCAATTTCATCAAGCGATAGAACAGGTAAAGTAGTATGAGGACGTGAGAAATGAAAATTCATTTCTTCATGATTAGCTTGCGTCCTTTCAAGCATTTTCAGGTCTCCAGCAAATTCTTCAAACGTTTAGGTTCGTCTGGAGACCTGACCCTGCATAAGAGGTTAGTTCTTTTTCTTCACCACCCACATCTAGAGGGGTGGCAAAGAGTTCATCATTCTGCTAGCTCCATAAGAAAAAGGTGGCATAGATGCCAATCCACTTCGTTTCACATAAGAGGGGTTAGGGTAAGCATATGAATAAGCAGAGAAATTCTTCAAGGACTTATGAACATAATGATTTGAGGAATACAACACATATTCATAACCCTTAGTCTTTCCCTGCAGAGCAGAAGTGTTAGCACGATGATGTTCATATGAGGACTTTGATCCATATGAGGAATGAGGTTCATATGAAGAATTTGATCTGGGGGTCCTATTCTTCACAGGTGGTGTCATGATGACATTCACCTGAAGACTTTCAAGGCACCTTTTGGGAACCCAGATTTTCTTCATAGGAGGACCATTCCTGCAGTTAGTGCCAACATATCTATCAAATACTTCGTCATTCTGATTTTTGAACATCTTATAGTTCGAGTCAAATGACTCATCAGAAGAATATGAAGATTCACATGTAAAGCCAGATAAAGTAGATGGATCCACTGAAGGTCCCTTAGCAGCAACCCATGAGGTTTTGGGATACTACTCCGGCTTCTAGTAGGTCCCATCAGCATTGAGTTTCCTCTCAAATGCAATACCCTCTTTCCTAGGGTTCCTGTTGAGGATCTGCTTCTTAAGAAGATCACAAAGAGACTGATGCCCTTTGAGGCTTTTGTACATGCCTGTCACATACAATTCCTTCAGCCCTGCATGGTCAGTGATACTAGGAGCATCCTCGGATGAGGAATTAGTGGTAGCAAAGACAATTCAAGAATTTGCAACAATAGAAGCATTTGAACTTTCAGGTGAAGAATTAGCAGATTCACGTTCAATGCACTTCAAACATGCAGGAATAAATTCTTCCTGAGTAGCATTGATTTGTTGAGCAATTAATGAATCATGCTGCTTCTGAAGATCTTCATAACTCCCCCTTAGCTGCTCAAGGTCTTGCTTTCATTGAAGAAATTCATAAGAAAGCTTCTCATGATCAGATAAGAGAGTGTTATGATGACTCTGAAGATTATCAAACTTAGTCTGAAGTCTCTGAAGATTTTCAGTCAAAGTTTTAGTACTATCCATTTATTCACCCAATATATCATCACTTTTGTCTAGCATATTTTGAACCTTTTCAAGAGCCTTTTGTAGTTTCACATCAATCTTAGCAAGTTTAGAATAGCTAGGCTTGAGGTTTTCATTCATCCTCATTTGACTCAGAGGAGGGATATTTGAGTACCTTTGCACCTTTTGCCATGAAGCAATAGGTGAGCGTAGTCATCATCGCCATTGTGAGCAGTGTTGGGGAGGTCATTTTCCTCAGAGTTGAAGATGGACTTGCTAACGAACGCAATAGTGAGGGCTAGGCTCGCCACACCAGAGTCTGACTCCTCAGATGCCTCCTCTTCCCCATTTTCCTTTAATTCAGCCGCAGAGTCCATTTCCTTGCCAATGAATGCCCGAGCCTTCCTGGAGCTGCTCTTCCTGTGAGATGAAGACCTTGAAGGTTTTGATGAAGAGGACTTTGAAGATTTCTTCTTCTTCTTTGAATCATCAGAACTTTAGTCCTTGTACTTCTTCTTCTTTGATTACTTTTCCCACTGAGGACAATCTTGAATGTAGTGACCGGGTTTCTTGCATTTGTGGCAAAGTCTCTTCTTATAATCACGGGATGAGGAATCTGATCTTATGTCATAACTTCTGGAGGATTTTCCAAAGCGACCACATCTTGAGAACTTCTGGAATTTCCTCATAAGCATTGCTAGCTCCTGGCTCAGTTCTTCAGGATCACCAAGGCTGCTACTAGAGTCCTCACATTCAGATTTAGACACTGCCTTGGCCTTCAGAGCTCGTGACCTTCCATAGCTCAGTCCATAGAGATCTCTCTTCTCAGCAAGTTGGAACTCATGAGTGTTCAGCCTCTCGAGGATATCAGCGAGATCAAGTGACTTGTAGTCTCCACGTTCTTGTGTCATCAGTGCAAGGGTGTCAAATGAGGAATCAAGTGATTGAAGCAATTTCTTCTCCACCTCGTGGTCGGTGATGTTAGTGGCACCAAGTGCTTGAAGCTCATTTGAAATTTCAGTGAGGTGATCGAAGGTTTGCTGAACATTTTCATTGTCGAGTCTTTTGAAGCGGTTGAAGAGATTGCGAAGAACGTCAACTCGAGAGTCATGCTATGTTGAGACTCCTTCATTGACCTTGGGCAGCCTATCCCAGATAAGTTTTGCAGTCTCCAAAGCACTCACTCTGCCATACTGCCCTTTGCTTAGATGGCCACATATGATGTTCTTCACTTGAGAGTCGAGTTGCTTTAATCTCTTCACATCAGCAGCGTTGATGGTAGGAGTGACAGTGGAACGCAATTTTCCACAGCGTACCAGAGATCATTATCGATTGCCTCAAGATGCATTCGCATCTTATTCTTCTAGTAGGCGTAGTCCATCCCATCGAAGGAAGGACACCCAGCAGAGACCTTGATCATACCTGTGGTCGACATAACTAAAACTCCAGGCGTCTTAACCAAAATCACATAGAACACGGGAGTACCTTGCTCGGATACCAATGGAAAGTACGTTAAAGTCGACTAGAGGGGGTGAATAGGTGATTTTTATGAATTCTTCATTGAGGAATTTCAGGGAGAGGAAATTCCTAAGCAAAGAACTACTTGCAGCGGAATAAGTACTAGGATGCAGACATGACATAACATAAGCATGGACATCATGATGAAATGAAAACAAAATAAGAGTACAGAAAGCGTCAGCACTGGATAAAACAGGGTGACGACAAACACACTGAAGAAATTGAACTAAGGAAATTGAGAAATTCTTCAGTCAAAACCTTCAAACAGATATGAACAAGCTCACAACACAGTAATGAGGAAATGAAGGGGTTGAGGAAATAGGACCAGTTAGATCGGTGAAGACAATGATTTGGTAGACCAGTTCCAACTGCTGTGACAGTCGTACGTATAGTTGGAGCGGCTAGGTATTTAAACCTGAGGACACATAGTCCCGGACACACAGTCCTCACCGTATTCTCCTTGAACTAAGGTCACATAGACCTCATCCAATCACTTGTGGTAAGTCTTCAGGTGACTTCCAAACCTTCAAAGACTCGGTCACTCGGTGATCCACAATTTCCTCTTGAATGCTCTAGACCATGATGCCTAAACGTCTAGAGGGTGCACAGTCCTCAAAGGTAACAAGCGTCGGTTCCACACAGGAACAATCTCTTTAGTGATGCTCAATCACTTTGGATTTGTCAGTGTTTGGGTTTGGGTTTTCCACACTTGATGATTTTCACTCAAAGTCCTCGGAGGATGGGATGCTCTCAATGACAAGTGTCAGTTTCTCGTGGAGCAGCCAACCAGCTAGTGGTTGTAGGGGGCGGCTATTTATAGCCTAGGGACCAGCCCAACATGATAAGACATAAATGTCCTTCAGTGATATAACCGTTAGGTGGATAGGATATTTTGGGACAGCTGGTGCATAGCACAGCAATGGTCGGAAATTTGAGGTTCAAATTCCTCAGGGCTATCACGATCCTCACTTGTAGGCAATCTGCACTGGCGAATTCCTAACTCCTTAGTCAGGACAAATTCCTCAGAGACCAGAAGAACTTTATCTCTGTCACTGAAGAACTTGACTGAATTGTATGAGATTTCAACGGCTTCACTCGAAGGGATTGGTAGGTGTAGGATTTTGAGTTGAGCATCACGTGGAAATTTTTCCTTAGTTTTTCCTCAACCCCCTTTAACTGTACGGTGTTTCCTATGACTCAAGAAAGAGAAAATGAAACTATGAAAACAAAAGTCTTCATGCTTCATATTCCTCACATGAGTATCAAGTCTTCACGATCACACCAATTTCTTCACTTTCAAAGTCTTCAGAAATCCAAAGTCTTTAGTTGAAGACATTCATTTTTAGGGTCGACTTTTTCTGTAAATATCGAACTCCTCATAGACTTATGGACCTGTGTACACTCACAAACGCATTAGGCCCTTAACCAATAAGCCTTCAATACACCAAAATCACTAAGGGGCACTAGATGCACTTACACCGGTGTTCCCAGGGAGGTAATTGAGCACCACCTTGCTGTCTGCCCACATGCCCAACCCGTCAAGGAGAGAGTATAGAAGCATGCCTTCGAGAGGCAGTAGTTCATTGCCGAAGAGATCAAGAAATTGGAGGCAGCTGGTTTGGTCAGAGGAGTAATACATCCTACATGGTTAGCAAATCCAGTAGTGTCCGGAACGCTAATGGGAAGTGGAGGCTTTGCATCGATTTCACAGACCTCAACAAGGCTTGCCCGAAGGACCCATTTCCGTTGCCGCGCATCGACCAGATCGCGGATTCTACTTCGGGATGTGATTTGCTCTCCTTTCATGACGCATACTCCAGATGTCATCAAATCTTCATGCCCAAGGAAGATGAAGAGATGACGTCGTTCATCACTCCATGTGGTACGTACTGCTTTGTCCACATGTCGTTCGGATTAAAGAGTGCCGAGTCCACTTTTGCAAGGGCAGTCCAGATTGGTGTAAGTGCATCTAGTGCCACCCCTAGTTGGTTTTGGAGTATTGACGACAAACCTAGTTGAGGGACTAATGTGTTTGTGAGAATTGCAGGATAACACATGTAGAAGTCCCTCATTGATTCGGTTTTCCTACCAGAGATGACCCCTAAAAATGTATGAAGACATTGAAGTCAAAGGTGGTATATGAAGATATTCACATTGAAGACTATGACAAGAGAAGACACCACATGAAGCCTATGGAGCTCGAAGACTTAGATCTTTCGTAGTTCTCTTTCTTCTGTGTTGAGTCATAGGAACCACCGTACTGTTAAGTGGGGTCCAAGAGAACCAGTCAGAATGACTGAAGTGATGCTTAAACAAAACCTATGTCTTCGAGTGAAGACTTTGAGAGCGAATCTTGTCCGGAGTCGGGCAAGTCAGCTTTGCTTGAAGCCCAAGTAAAGTTGCCGTGTGTCACCCCCCTCCAGACGTACAGTTGTCACAGCAACTGGAACAGGTCCAACAAATCATTGTCTTCAGCGAGTCACTGGTTTCATCTTCCCTTCCCTTTACTTTCTGTTACTCCTTGTGAAGTCATTGTATGTTCGCACTATCTTTTGTCTTCACTAAGTGACTGCGTGTTCTGTGTGGCTTCACAATATCTTCCTACCTGATCCTTACTACATTGCTGCTATTAGTCATTGTGCTTTCACTCTATTGAATACTTGACTATGGCTTGCCTAGTGTAGTCTACCTTCCGCTGCAGGGTAATAGGTTTATTTCTATCGTTTGTCTTCATAACTTCCATGTTTTGAAGACTTTCATAAAAATCGCCTATTCACACCCCCCTCTCGTCGATGTAACACACTTTCAATTGGTATCAGAGCAAGGTGCTCCCTTGTTCTGTGTGATTCGGTTTAACCACCTGGAGTTTTAGCTATGTCGACTGCAGGGATAATTAAAGTCTCCGCTGCGTGTCCCGTCTTCGATGGAACTGAATATCCCTACTGGAAGAAATAAGATGCGCATGCATCTTGAAGCCATTGACGTCGACCTATGGTATGTCGTCAAGAACGGCGTTCCCAAGGCTGGAGAAGGTGTCACTGCTGCTGATGTCAAGAAGTTCGTTCAACCGGACTCTACTGCCAAGAATATCATCTGTGGTCATCTGACCAAAGGACAGTATGGCCGTGTGAGTGCTTTGGAAACATCTAAGCTGGTCTAGGACTGGCTCTCCAAGGTCAATGAAGGCGTCTCAACCCAGAGAGATCAGAGAATCAGTGTCCTTCGCAACCTCTTCAACCGCTTCAAGCGAAATGACAATGAGAATGTCCAGCTCACATTTGACCGACTCACTGACATCACAAATGAGCTTCAAGCCCTCGGCGCTACTGAGATCACCAAACATGAAGTCGTCAAGACACTACTGAGATCACTTGATAGTTTGTTTGACACCCTAGCCCTGATGATTCAAGAACGTCCTGATTTCAAGACACTCGATCCGTCTGACATACTTGAGAGGCTCAATACACATGAGTTTCAGCTTTCTGAGAAAAGAGATATCTACGGTCCAAACTATGGGCGAACTCGTGCCTTGAAGGCAAAAGCTGTCTCCTCATCTGAAGAAGAATCTGACAGGAGTTCGGATGATCCTGAAGACATTGGAAGGGAACTTGCTATGCTTGTGAAGAAGTTCCAAAAATTCACCAAGAAGAAAGGTTTCAGAAAGTCTTCCCGATCAAGATCAAGGAATGATGAAGCTTCTGCTCACGACTACAAGAAGAAAACATGTCACAATTGCAAGAAACCTGGCCACTTCATCTCTGAGTGTCCACAATGGGACAATGAGAACAAAAAGAAGAAGAAGAGCAAGGAATATGATTCTGACGACAAGAAGAAGAAGAAGAAGAAGAAATACTCAAAGTCTTCTTCCAAGTCTTCCTCAAAGTCTTTATCACACAAGAAGAGCTCATCTGGCAAGGCACGTGCTTTTGTTGGCAAGGAAATGGATTCAGAGGAGGAGTCCGCTTCTGAGGAGGCGGAGGTGGAGTCTGAGGAGGAGTCCGATTCAGGCGTCGCAAGTCTGGCTACAGCATACGTTGCCAAGTCCATCTTCAACACTGAAGACAATGACTTCATCACCGACACCGATGCAAATGACAAGGACTACTCCGCTTCTACCTACTGCTTCATGGCACGCGGTGCCAAGGTAAACACACGCACTACTCACTATCAAACATCTAGTGACGATGACTCTGATTGTGGTTCAAAACCCAGCTACAAAACACTTGCTAAAATTGCAACTGAACAACATAGAGCTATGGAACATATTCAAAAACTGTTAGACAGAAGCGATGATCTGTTAGGTGCTGAAATGACTCGATCTGAATCCTTAATTGAAGACATAAAAAATCTTCACGTTAAGTATGAGGAACTTGAAAGTCGTCATGAAACTCTCTCAACAACTCATGAAAAGCTTTCCTATGATTATCTTCAACTATTGATGTGGTAACTAACCCCTCTGCTGAGGATACCACTGCTATTGCTGATGAGAATGCTAGGTTGAAGACATTGCTTGAAACAGGGATGTACAAAAGTCTTAAAGGGCATCAGACACTATGTGATGTCCTCAAAAAGCAGATTCTGAACCGAAACCCGAGGAAAGAGGGTGTTGGGTTCGTAAGGAAAATGAATGCTGATGGCTCTTACTGGAAACCTGAGCAGTACCCCAAAACCACGTGGGTTGCTGCAAAGGAACCTTCAGCAGATCCATCCAATCTAGCTGGCTTCACTTGTGCTAACCCCATTATCATTGATGAATCCCTTGATGCAAACTATAAACTGTTTAAGAATCAGAATGGTGAAGTGTTTGCCAGGTACATTGGTACTAACTGCAAGAATGGACCGCTTATGAAGAAGATCTGGGTTCTGAAAAGGTGTCTGGAGAATCTTCCTGTGAATGTCATCATGACACCTCACGTGAAGAAGACAAACCTCAAACCAAAGGCTTCATACGGTCCAAAGGCTTCATACAGACAGAGGACTCACCTGAGTCGCACTAACGCAAATGTTTTGCAGGGAAACCATACTCAGGCATATGAATATGAGAGCGGTTCATCAAACCGCCATGTTCATAAGACCAAGAACTATTCTGCTTATTCTTATGAGTACTATTGTCCGCCTGCAAGACTGTTTGCTAGGGCTCCAAAGCCAAAGTTCTCAGATGCTGCACTTAGACTTATTGCTTCTAAGCCACCCTTGAAGATGTGGGTGGCTAAGAAAGCTTAACTCTCTTTTGCAGGGAAAGGTCTCCAGCAGAAAACCAAAATCGTCTGACGCTATTGCTGGGGACCTTAAACATCTTGTAGGGCGCAAGATCAAATGCCCGAATGGTCTTACTATGTACTTCGTTCCTGAATCACTTGCTACTCTCCCTATTAGTCCTAATCTGGATCTAAGCTTTCATAACCCACTGGTTCGTCAAATGTTTTTGCTTCACAATGCTCTTCGTGAAGCCTATCCCCCTAACTGCACTGTAGGGTATGACACCAGCGTCTTCAAAATGGATTATTGATAGTGGGTGTACAAATCACATGACTGGCAAAAGAAGCCTTCTTATGGACTCAACCTTACGTCCATCCGACAAGAGCCACATCACATTTGCTGACACTGGTAAAAGTAAGGTATTGGGTCTAGGTAGAGTTGCAATCTCAAGGGATCAACACATGGATAAAGTCATGCTTGTTGAATCCCTTGGCTTCAACTTAATGTCTGTCTCTATGCTTTGCGATTTAAACATGATCATAATATTTGGAAAATATCATTGCCTTGTTCTAATGGAATCTGACAAGTCTCTAGTATGTGAAGGGTATCGAAAAGATGATTTGTACGTGGTAGATTTCTCAGCAGGACCACAACTTGCCGTATGTCTTCTAGCAAAAGCTTCAGAATGCTGGCTCTGGCATTGGAGGCTTGGGCATGCTGGCATGATGAACCTCCACACCCTGGCAAAGAAGAAGCATGTCATAGGCATCGAGGGCGTCAAGTTCAAGAAAGATCACTCATGCGGTGCCTGTGAGGCAGGAAAGATGACGAGGGCCAAACATCCCTCGAAGACAATCATGACCACTACTCGACCCTTCGAACTGCTTCACATGGATCTTTTCGGTCCCACTCATTACTCAACTCTTACTACTACTGCTTGTCTCTATGGCGTTGTCATTGTTGATGATTATTCTAGATATACTTGGGTGCACATAATCCTTTACAAGACTGAAGTGCAGGATGTCTTCAGACGCTTCGCCAATCGAGCAATGAACAACTATGGCGCCAAGATAAAGCATATCAGAAGTGACAATGGCACTGAATTCAAGAACACTGGACTTGATACATATCTTGATACCTTGGGCATCACACATGAATTGTCAGCCCCGTACACGCCACAGCAGAATGGGGTCGTCGAACGCAAGAACAGAACACTCATTGAGATGGCCAGAACGATGCTAGATGAATACAAGATTCCAAGAAAATTCTGGCCTGAAGCCATTGATACTGCATGCCATACAATCAATCGTGTTTATCTTCACAAGCTTCTGAACAAGACATCTTATGAGCTCCTTACTGGCAAGAAGCCAAATGTCAGTTACTTCAGAGTATTTGGCGCCAGGTGCTGGATCAAGGACCCACATCACACCTCAAAGTTTGCACCAAAGGCACATGAGGGTTTTATGCTTGGATATGGAAAGGATTCGCACTCCTACAGAGTCTTCAATCTCTTTCATTACAAAGTGGTTGAAACAGTGGATGTGCGGTTCGATGAGACCAACGGTCCACAAAGAGAGCAACTGCCAAATGTGCTAGATGAAGTTCCATCCAGTGAATCAATCAAGCTAATGGGAACTGGAGAAATTGTACCTTCTGAAGCTCATCCTGAATAAGAACTTATCATCTCAGCACCTGATCAACATGAAGACAATACTCAGCCTGAAGACATTCCTTCTAACAACGACAATGATCAGCAAGAGCAAAATCTTCGCCCTGTACATCCTCGCGTCGCCAATGAAGTGCAGATTGAAAGAATAATTGATAGCATCAATGCACCCGGTCCACTCACTCATTCAAGGGAAACTCAGCTAGCAAATTTCTGTGGGCACTTTGCATTCGTCTCAATAACAGAACCCAAGAAAGTTGAAGAAGCCTTCATGGAACCTGAATGGATTCAAGCTATGCAAGACGAGCTTCAACAGTTTGAGCTGAATAATGTATGGGAACTGGTCAAGCGTCCCGATCCTCGGAAGCACAACATAATAGGCACCAAATGGATATACCACAACAAGCAAGATGAGCATGGTCAAGTTGTCAGAAACAAAGCTCGTCTCGTTGCTCAAGGATATACTCAAGTGGAAGGCATTGACTTCGATGAAACATTTGCTCCTATGGCTAGACTTGAAGCCATACGCATACTGCTGGCCTATGAAAATCATCACAACATACTTCTTTATCAAATGGATGTGAAGAGCGCCTTCCTCAATGGCAAGATTGAAGAAGAAGTGTATGTTGCACAACCTCCTGGCTTTGAAGATCCAAAACATCCCGACATGGTATACAAGCTCAACAAGGCACTGTATGGCCTCAAACAAGCCCCTCGGGCCTGAAGTACAGTGAAGAGTTTGGATATATGATGCAAGAGCAATATCAAATGTCTATGATGGGAGAGCTGAAGTTCTTTCTCGGTCTTCAAATACGACAGCAACGCAACGGCATCTTCATATCTCAAGAGAAGTATCTCAAAGATTGCCTGAAGAAGTTCGGTATGCAAGACTGCAAAGGCTTCACAATGCCAATGCCAGCCAAGCATCATCTGGGTCCTGACGACAATGGTAAAGAGTTCGATCAAAAGGTATACCGCTCCATGATTGGTTCTTTACTTTATCTATGTGCATCTAGGCCAGATATTATGCTTAGTGTTTGCATGTGTGCTCGATTTCAAGCGGCACCAAAGGAGTCGCATCACTTAGCTGTGAAGGGAATTCTTCGATATTTGGCTCACACCCCAACTCTAGGATTATGGTATCCAAAGGGCTCAGAGTTTGATCTGGTTGGATTCTCGGATGCTGATTATGCTGGTGACAAAGTTGATCGCAAGTCTACATCAGGCACATGTCACTTTCTGGGACGATCACTTGTATGTTGGTCTTCAAAGAAGCAGAACTGTGTATCTCTCTCCACTGTTGAATCTGAATACATTGCTGCTGGATCTTGCTACGCTCAGCTTCTGTGGATGAAGCAAACGCTCAAAGACTATGGCATTCATCTGAAGCAAGTGCCACTCTACTGCGACAACGAAAGCACCATCAAGATTGCCAACAACCCAGTTCAGCACTAGAAGACAAAGCACATTGAAATTCGTCATCACTTTCTCAGAGATCATGTTGTGAAGGAAGATATTGATATCATACACGTCAACACTGAAGAGCAATTGGTAGATATTTTCACCAAGCCCTTGGATGAGAAGAGATTTTGCAAGTTACGGTGTGAGGTAAATATCCTGGAATCCTCAAATGTCCTGTGATCAGGCACACATCCTAACCCTTATGCATATTGATGACTTAGATGTGCAACACACGAAGTAAAGTATATCTTCAATCAATGAAGACATACATTCTAAGTGTGAATACATTAATGTGGAATTTGACTTCGGAGCGCCACGATAATTGTGCGCCGTGTCTGGGTCTAATACTTCCTATACGGTGGGTAACGCCACCACCAAATGTTCTATTTTGAAGTGTTTCACTCATGGCGTTACCTTGCTATGTCTTCACATTTGGTTTGGCTTCAATCTCAACATGTCTTCATGATTATCTTCACTATGTTGATTATATATATACTAGTGTTCTGTCCTCTACAACATTCACTTATAGCTATGTCTTCTAGTTGAATCTTTTGAACTAAGTGAATGTGATCGAACCCTAACCTCTCTATGCTATCTATCTCAAACTCTATCTCTCCAAATCATATGCATTCTATTGAAACTGTTGAATATCTTCTCTGCGTCCTTGTCAGCAGAAGATACAAAGACAAACCTTAAGTCCACTTTCAATGCTCATTCCTCCACATGAAACCCGGAGAAGTAGGAACGACCACCCGACAATCCAGGCGTGCGTGGGATATGGAACAAACCCCAAAATTTTGTATGATGGCCACGTGTTCCTCAGATGCAAATCGCCAGGGGCACCTATGTAATAACGCAGTGCCGCCTCTGTACCTATAAATACACACTTCACGGCGGTCATTATCTCTTCTTCCACTCTCGCACGAACCCTAGCGCCACCGCTAGCCCTCGACGACGCCGGCGACCAAGCGCTTCGCTGCCGCAACCTCTCCGACGCCGTCTTCACACCGACCGCGGACATTGTCCTCTCCGCCGTCGCCGTAGGTGTCCTCCGTCGCCAAGTTAGGACATGGAAGATCGAACTGCTCGGCCTCATCTTCCACTCCGTCTAGCAGTTCTTAGTGTGGTAAATAAAACTTCCTTTTTATGGCACCGTTGATCCTATGGCTTTGTCACTTTCTACCACAAGCAGTTTCTATTCACACAAGTTAGATCTCTCTCATACTGCATCTCATAACATGCCTAGTATATTCACTTATGCTTCACAAAGTAGTTAGATTCCTCACTTGTACTGATCTCTGGATTTGTACAAATCTGGAACCAACTCCTTATCTATGAGTGAATGTCTTCGCACGATGACGTCAATGTCTTCTAAACTGATTTATATTCAAAATCTTCTGAGAATGCATATGACCTCTTCCCCTTCCCTCGCACCTTAATGCTGTCACAGGTACATGTCCGTGGGAGAATCCCTTGGTTCTCATAGTCTACATTCATTTGCAGAATTCTTACAGCATCATATAAATTCTCCCGAAGCAAGTTCCTATTGTCCAGCAAGAGAAAATCTTTGAAGCCTTTGAACGTGTTGAAGCCTTTCAGTTTAAAGTTCATGGCTTCAGAGAAATCAGCAAGGAAGGGTGGCAGAAAGCGTCATGGAGAAACATCTAGAGATCTACCAGATGACCTCTCAGAACTGTACAAGACAGATCCTGAAGAGGATTACAATCAGCGCAAGACCCGAATCCAATCGATTCGAAGATATCGGGCAGAACAATGGTTCAAATACCGATTTGTAACCCAGGAATATGCTGAAAAAATGCCATCAAGAGACCGTGGGGAGACATCCTATACAAGAATCTTCAACCCAGGTCCAGAGATGAAGCCATTGAACAAGGCTTCTATCCCTGCATGGTCCGTGGGCCACAGCCTGTTGATGCACACTCATCGTCACTACTATGGTGTCATGACGAAATTCTGTTCAAGCACAACTTTCAGTTTGCCCAGAACTCAGTGAAGCAAAACAAGAAGACATTGGGACTAGACTTCAACCCTGGTCCCTCAGCTCCAAGGGTTGATGGCACACGAGATGCAGAACCCAATGTCGTTGGTCCTTTCTACAACCTTGAAGGCCTCATCACCCATATCTTGGTTCAAGGGACTGCAGTGAATGAGCCTGAAGCTGACGCTGAATCAGATGAAGCGCCTGCAGCACCGAAGCCAAAGAAGCAGCCAAAAGCTTCAAAGCCCGCCTCTGCTCCAAAACTCTCACGAGCGAAGCCACTGGCAACTGCACCTCCTGAAGACAGTGTGCAGTCTGAAGATTTGTCACGCATCTCCAAGCCCCAGAAGGTCAAGATGCCTCTGCCACACACTGGCCAAGAGCTAACAGCTGCTGCCATTCTGCGCAATGATGCCATTGATCTGTCAAGTGATGAAGATCTTGCAGATGACGCTCTTGAGAAACTCATCAAGAGCAAAGAAGAAGCAGAAATCTTCAATGATCTGCCTCTCTTTGATGTAACAATCATCCACAACTTCATTGATGAATGGTTTGACACGCCAAACATCAGCTTCGAAGATCTGCAACTGCTCATTGGCCTCAGTGTCGCCTTCTATGGTGCCATTGCTTCAGAGTTAGCTATCGCCCAACGCATTGTTGAACTGAAGCAAAAGATTGACTATGAAAAGGCTCAGTTCAAGAAGCATATGGCCAAGCTCAGCATGCAAGAGGTGAAGAACTTCAAGATTATGCTGCACGAGCTCAAGGAAGCCTTTCTCAAGAAACGTGCAGAAGCTCAGGGTTCGCGTGAGCGCATGAAGGTTCTGGCTGACAGATGTGTGCAAGCCTACAATGAGGCTGAGAAGCGCAAGGCCCTTGGGCATCCTGGCATCGACCCCAGGATGGCCGCAAAGAAGAAGAAGCCCGCTATGGCTGAACCCGACGCACCAAGGCAGGAAGCAGATCCCATTGTCTTCCCAACTAGAATGACTGGCTCGAAGCCAAAGGCCAGGTCAACCACTTCAGAACTAAAGAAGACGAGGACTGCTGAGGCTGAAGCCAGAAAGAGGAAACATCCTGAAGCCTCTGCTACTGCTCCCTCCAAGAAGAAGCGGAAGACCAAGAAGGAACGGGCTGCTCCCACAGAGCCCTTAATTGTTGAACCCATCTCCATGGTTCACCCTGACGCTGAACATCAAGAGCGTCAACTGATTGTCCATGAGCCTGCTTTCACAGAGGCTCATGAAGCTGAAGACTTTCCAGCAGCTGATCCCATCGCTGCTGAAGACATTGGTCATCATGACCATGTTGAAGATGATGCAGCCCTTCCTCAGCTAGAACACCAATAGGTATCATCGCCTGTGCTAACGCACAGCGAACTCATCAGTATTGGTCGCCCACTGACGCCAATTGCACAGGATGCTTCATGGGCGGATCACCCATAAGCACAAGAGGAAGATGACTTTGAGGCCCAGCCAACTCCAACTCCACAAGCGTCGCCAGCGTTATGCAGGCTTCGCAAAGGACCAAGGCCTCCAGTCTCTGAGTCTGAAGCTAAAGATGCTGAAGACATTCCGGCTGCATCAGCCGATGAAGAAAAAACCCCAAGCGCTGCTACACCCCCGTCTCACCAAGAAGCTGTTCTTGAGGAGAACGTGATCGTGACCGATCCTCCTGCTCGTCAAGTGGAGGTTGAACATCTTGAGGCTGCCACCACCAACACCACTGAAGCCACTGACGCTGTCATGGCTGAAGCTAATGTGGAGCCCTCACCAACAAAAGCACCAGAAGTCACCGAAGCCACGGATCCCGCCACTTCTGTTCCCGAGTCTGCTGCCGGTCCCCAGTTCGACTATCATGTTGAGCACAGGCCTCAGGTACAGAAGCCAATCCCAAGATTGCCAAGGTTCCCAGGTCCTGCATTAGCACCTGGCTCCTTCAATATCAATGGCTTCAGAGCAGACAACACATTCTTCAACAGCTCCAGGAACCCCTACTCCAGGGAAATAATATCATCTGATCGGTTCTGGAGTTATCCGCAGCGAAGCTATTACTCATGCGTTCTTTACAACCAAGGTCGCATCTTCCCACACAAGCGCCTTGACATTGAAGCAATAGCTAGTCTGCCCTGTCTGGAAGAAGCTCTGGATTGCTTCAAAGAGGTTGGACTGCTGCCGTTCGTCACTGACCAAGAGCATTGGAATGAAGAGTTGTTGCTCCAATTGTATGCCACACTTCACATCTGCGGGTATAACAGAGATCCGAAGACTTGGGTCCTGGAGTGGATGACAGGAAACGTTCATCACGAAGCCAAAGCCTTTGACATCATTGAGCTCACTGGTTTGCCCACTCCTGGCGATCTCTACGAGCATGGCTGTCAGCTTCATAGTGAAGCTATTGAGAGCATCTTTCAGAAGACTGAACCTAATATGAGTCAGATGCTCAGTATGATGAAGCCATTGCCCCAAGATGTTGCTTATCCCACGGAGTTCTTCGTTGAAGACCTTGAGTATCTGCCAAGAACCATTTATCACATCATAAGGCGAACTCTCTGGCCAATCAAAGGACATTCTCCCCATGCCAAGCTGGAAGGTGCAATGAAGACTTTGGTCTTCTACATTCTTCATGGAAAATGCTTCAATACACATGATTTCTTCATTCGCCAACTTGCTGCATCTGGCTCTGATCTGTTTGGTTTGAAGTTCTACGCCCCTTGGGTGATGCGGCTGATCAAACTTCACTCCGCTATCTCATATCAGCCCTCGGCCCGCAACCATCGGATCTTTTTGCCTGATCTGGATATGTCTATTGAAGCCATCTATCCTGAGCCTGCCAAGGAACCTCTCAGTCTTCAGAATGCAGAGCATCAAAGTTTCACTCAGAACGTTGAAGGCGTGGAAGCCGTAACTCGTGTGTATCCTTTGGCTGGCACTACACGTGCACCGCATCCTGCTCTCACTGAAGCCACTGACAGTACAACTGCTCCACGACCCAAGAAGCGCACTCGTGTTCTCAACGACCGAGAGCTTCTTGTGGCTCTTCATCAGAAACAGGATAGGCATCATGACTGGCTGAAGCATCATATGCAAAGCCTCTTGGTGGATGTTAATCGCATTCGCAATCTGGCCACCAAGAATGCTTTTGTTGCCCATGAAACCTCTCGCTGCACATGGAAAGGGCTAACGCTGATGTGTTCTGAAGATGATCTTCAAGAGGATGGCTTCACTGAGCGATTCAAGTTTGACTCCACACCTCCTCGAAGGGTAGTGCTGCGACGAACTCCATCCCTTGAAGACTCTGAGTTCTCTTCCTATGCTGCAACTGTGAATGCCAGAGTGATCGAGGATGAAGACGATGCTACTTCACCGCCACCTCCTTCAGCACGCTTCGACTCTGCTCCAAGCTCTTCAGCACCACCAAACACCACCAACGACCCTGCTGCTTCACCTACTCCTCATGGGAACGAGTAGATGCTCTATGTCTTCAAACCTTTTTGGTCCTTACTGACAAAAGGGGGAGAAGCATATGAGGTTGATAGTCTTCAAGCGGGTCCATATGGGCGGGTGCTTTATATTTTGCTTCGTGCTTACAACTCTCGTTTTGGTACATTTGGTTCTTTGAGTTGTAACACTTAAACTCGATGGTCGTCTGCTACTTATCTGCCACCTTGTGTTGCGATGATAAATTCCGCACATAGATCATTCTGCAGACGTCCATTTTCCATTATGCATGTCATTATCTTCATATACTTTCACATGCATAGTGGATTGTCGTCATAAGTTGAAGTGGATCTCCACAAGTACAACCTGCCATGTGCATTTGCATTCCAAAAGCAAATTACTTATATGCACATCTTCAGGGGGAGCCCTTGCAACTTATGAAGACAATTCCTTATCCTTTACAATTTCACAGATTATATTCCCCGTTGAAAACTTCAACTAGTTTGTCATCAATCCCCAAAAAGGGGGAGATTGTAAGTGCATCTAGTGCCACCCCTAGTTGGTTTTGGAGTATTGACGACAAACCTAGTTGAGGGACTAATGTGTTTGTGAGAATTGCAGGATAACACAGGTAGAAGTCCCTCATTGATTCAGTTTTCCTACCAGAGATAACCCCTAAAAATGTATGAAGACATTGAAGTCAAAGGTGGTATATGAAGATATTCACATTGAAGACTATGACAAGAGAAGACACCACATGAAGCCTATGGAGCTCGAAGACTTAGATCTTTCATAGTTCTCTTTCTTCTGTGTTGAGTCATAGGAACCACCGTACTGTTAAGTGGGGTCCAAGAGAACCAGTCAGAATGACTGAAGTGATGCTTAAACAAAACCTATGTCTTCGAGTGAAGACTTTGAGAGCGAATCTTGTCCAGAGTCGGGCAAGTCAGCTTTGCTTGAAGCCCAAGTAAAGTTTCCGTGTGAGTTTGAAATCTGACC
Organism: Triticum urartu; assembly: GCF_003073215.2. Taxonomy (NCBI): domain Eukaryota; kingdom Viridiplantae; phylum Streptophyta; class Magnoliopsida; order Poales; family Poaceae; genus Triticum; species Triticum urartu. Next base: position 357,484,257 of record NC_053028.1, read on the forward strand.
GTTGGAACACGTGTCAGTTCCTTAGTGACCCAGGGTCATTTCGGACAAATCAGGTCAGGTTGCCAAGTGGCTATAAATAGCCCACCCCCTACAACCATAAACGGTTGGCTGCTCAGATTTAGAGTACGGCTTTTGTCGTTTGAGAGCAACCCACCTCGAAGCCTTTGAGAGAGAATTCCTTGCGAGGATAAAGCCCTAACCACCCAGAGCCAAAGAGAATTAGGCATCACTTAAGTCTTCTTGTCTGTGTGATCTGAAGACTTATTACACTTGAGGACTGTGCATCCTCCAGCCGGTTAGGCGTCGCGTTCTGAGCATCCAAGAGACATTGTGGATTGCCGGTGAACGAAGTCTGTGAAGGTTTGGGAGTCTACCTTGAAGACTTACCAGAGTGATTGGGCGAGGTCTGTGTGACCTTAGCTCAAGGGGAATACGGTGAGGACTGGGTGTCCTGAGCTGCGTGTTCAGGACTGGGTGTCCGGGACTATGTGTCCTAAGGTTTAAATACCTAGCCGCCCTAGCCAAACGTACAGTTGTCACAGCAACTGGAACTGGTCCAACAAATCATTGTCTTCAGCGAGTCACTGGTTTCATCTTCCCTTCCCTTTACTTACTGTTACTCCTTGTGAAGTCATTGTATGTTCGCACTATCTTTTGTCTTCACTGAGTGACTGCGTGTTCTGTGTGGCTTCACAATATCTTCCTACCCGATCCTTACTACATTGCTACTATTAGTCATCGTGCTTTCACTCTATTGAATACTTGACTATGGCTTGCCTAGTGTAGTCTACCTTCCGCTGCAGGGTAATAGGTTTATTTCTATCGTTTGTCTTCATAACTTCCACGTTTTGAAGACTTTCATAAAAATCGCCTATTCACCCCCCCTCTAGTCGATATAACGCACTTTCAATTGGTTTTGAGCCATAGTTGCACAGAAATATAGAAGCCTATATGGATGAAATCATGGTCAAAACCAAGGATAAGGCCACCCTTATCCAGGATTTGGAAGAGATATTTGCTAATCTACGCAAGATCAATCTGAAGCTTAATCCGAAGAAGTGTGTATTCGGTGTTCCCACCGGCAAGCTACTTGGGTTCTTCGTGTCCCATCGGGGATCGAAGCCAACCCTGACAAGATCAAGGCCATTGAGCAAATCCAAGCGCCAAGGACAGTTAAGGATGTGAGGCGCTTGACGGGATGCGTTGCCGCGCTGAGCAGATTCATCCCCAAGTCAGCCGAGCGTGCCCTGCCGTTCTTCAAGGTTTTGAAGAAGGCAGGGCCTATGAAGTGGACCCTGGAAGTAGAAGCAGCTCTACAAGTGTTAAAATCCTACCTGTCATCCATACCCACCTTGGTTGCGCCCAAACCCGAAGAACCATTGTTGCTATACTTGGCGGCAACCAACCAGGTGGTCAGTGCAGCCTTGGTAGCACAGTGCGAGGTGGATGAGACAGAAACTGAACAGAGAACAGCAGAGCTAGAGGAGGATCAGGACAATAGTGAGCACGGCAATGAAAACAACCCCAGGGACATGGCAAGGAAAAAATGGTGCAGCGCCCAATGTACTTTGTCAGCTCCTTGTTACAGGGGGCTAGATCGAGGTACTCTGGCATGCAAAAGTTGATCTTTGGTCTTATTATGGCCTCAAGGAAACTGCGCTACTACTTCCAAGCCCATGAGATCACGGTTTTTACTCATTTTCCGTTACAAAGGATACTCCGAAACCCCGAGGCAACTGGCAGAATAGTGGAATGGGCTTTGGAGTTGTCCAGCTTTAATTTGAAGTTTGAGAGCACTTCAACTATTCAGAGCAGGGCATTGGCAGAGTTTATTGCAGAATGGACGCCAACACCTGATGAGGAAAGGACAGAGACAACCATCCCCAGCAAGGAATCACCCCAAGATGGATCATGTATTTCGATGGTGCTTTTTCCCTACAAGGTGCAGGGGCTGGCGTGCTTCTTGTTGCCCCCTCCGGGGAGCACTTGAAGTATGTCGTCGAGATGCACTTTTCCCGGGAAGAAGCCACCAACAATACAGCAGAGTATGAAGGGCTCCTTGTCGGGCTCAGGATTGCAGCGGAATTGGGAATTAAGAAGCTGATCATTCGAGAAGATTCACACCTTGTGGTGAGACGAGTCAACAAGGATTACCAAAGCCCATTGATGGAAGCATACGTCTAGGAAGTAAGGAGATTGGCGGAGCACTTTGATGGGTTGCAAACAGAGCCCATACCCCGTGCAGAAAACAGCATAGCTGATCACCTGTCAAAGTGTGCTGCGCAGAAGCTTCCTGTGGAACCAGGAACTTTTGTTCTCCATCTCTCTCAACCACTACAGGAATCAGGAACTTTGCCATCTGCAATGGCGGACGGCAAAGGCATGCCTTGCAGACGGCAAAGGCCTTTGCCGTCAGCTAGCAGACGGCAAAACGTCCGGCTGAACGAGCTACGACAAAGGGCACTTTGCCGTCTGCTGGCGGACGGCAAAGGGCATGGCTCTTTTCCATCTGCTAGCAGACGACAAAGGCAGCAGGCTGTTTGCCATCTGCTGGCAGATGGCAAAGAGGCCTCTTTGTCATTTTGCCATCTTCCAGCTGATGGCAAAGAACCTATATTACCCCCATTTAATTCTATTTTTTCTCATATCAATTCATTTTCATAGAAAATCACACACACACACACATATCCAACACATATTACCAATAGTCATGAACACATATCCAACACATGTTACCAATAGTGCAAGTTTCATCCATAGATATACATAGTTTCATCAATATTACACAGTTTCATCGATAGGTAGCAAGTTTCACAAAGTCAAAACTATCTTATTACTAAGATCTTTTGTGGATCTTGTTCCTTTCTTCCAACCTGCATAACAAAAACACTAAGAAAGAGAAAATGGGTTAGGAGTAGAAATGTTGCATTTCACTTGGTGAAATGCAATGCTGTAGGATGTATTAGTGATTAAAATATACTTTTTAGATTATTCAAGATGTATTAGCGAGTAAAATATAATGCATTTAAATTGCAAGCACAGAGGCAGGAAGCAGTGCATGCACCCACTGATTTAAGATTGTGCCTTCATTTCATATAAAAATATATGTTCATTTGATGGTATAAATCATGCTCTTTATATCTGGCCGGTCCAATGATTTAATTAGTTATTTTTGGATTATTTGGCATACTGCTGTAACTAAACGAAACCAATTGAGAAGCAAATACAAAACTCTCAAGGCATACACAAAATTCGCAACTAAATTAATATCGAGATGACACATATAATCAGTACTACTATATGGTAGAAGGGGGGAAACTGAAGGCAATGCTCTAAGAGGAACTTTTTTTTGCGTGTAATAACCTCCTTGTGAAAATATGTTGAGTCACCATTTAAGTTGATTTTTCCAAACTACTCCAATCCTTTTAGATCAGTTACATCAGTATAAATGAACATGCTCATATAAACTAATAATACTTGCCAGCCAACGCCAATGGGTATTACAGAACTGATAGTAGATGGTGTTAAAATTACCTACTCATTAGAAGAATTGTGATGTCAACCATAGAAGAACCATTTGTAGAACCACTAAATACATAATACCAAGTCCAGTTGTCCAAATTAAAATATGAGGCGTCAGGTCGATCTTACTGAACAAAAATCCACATGAGGCACCTGCAAGTCACTCCACAATGACATAAGCACATCTTTTTTAAACAGGAAAATAGAGGGCTGAATTGTGGAGTGCAAAAGGGCGGCCTTGAAACTGATTGAACTAAAGGGTAGAGTTAGTATTATCAAGGCCAAAACCAAAACCAATCCCAGTTCTAACACATGACACACACAACGTATAGACAAAAAGGGCCATCTAAAATGTCTACTTGTTCTAGTGGCCAACACGTGGTAACAGGCAAAAACATCCACGAAGTCTCTCCTAAACCTCATAGCCTTCATTGACAGCTATCTTGTCATGTGTGTTCTACTTGTTCATAAAGCATCAATGTCAAGAGCAACATGGATAATGCTGGATACATGGAGAACAGAGTCATATAACATTTCTAGTATCCAAATTTACTGTAGTACTTTTTAAAGCTAAGTTGAACGTCTTGTAGGAACAAAAAAGAAAAGAAAACAGCCGAGTCTGAATCTCACCATGCTACAAGACTATACCTACCACACACATTTCGAGTCAGCATTTTAAATCGGAATGTGCCGGTGACTACTGCTGATATGGTCAGTTTGAGCTTCATAACTCTAATTATGAAAAAGAAAGTGCATTGAAATCAACTTGATCCGGCGTTGCCGATTTTTACATGTATACACCCATTTGGAGGCAAATCAAACAAATTATGCATGACGGACTGCTCCAACTATGAGCAGGACCAACCCCAAACTAGCAAATTGCAACCAAGAGACAAGAGGAGGGCTAAGCTAAGTAGCTAACCATTCACCTCTCCCGGAGCAAACGACGAGCAAGCACGCCAGTAGAGCCACCTTGAGCAACCCGCGGCGCTCCCTGCCCTGAAACTTAAGAGAGAAAATTAGAGTAGACTCCAGCGAAAATCCCGCCAATCTTAGCGCACAGGACTCACGGAATCGCCTTACCGGAGGCCCGAATCGCCTTACTGGAGCCGGGGAATCTGCCGACAATCTAGCATTATAATTAAGGACTAAAAGAGATAAGAGTGAACAAATACCTAAGAGCCAGATGGGAAGGCGAAAGTAGTATCTTCTGGGATGGAGTAAGGAGTGTGAGGGAAGCGGCCAACTTCCTCAGATTTTGACGCGATAGGAGACGGATTGCCATTAGTCGACCAATACTCTCTGACAGTGTATCAGCAAAATTTTCCTAATTATCACGTCTTTCCTGCAAGAAGAATGAAGAACAATCTCTTGGATTACAATGCACTCACATAGTCGAAGTCAGAAAAATGAAACAGATACATGTCCTGCCACTTTGAGTTCTACTAATAGATAAACTTAGTGCAGAGTAACGATTTGAAGAGAACAAAGGCCTGACTTATATATAACACAAATAGGTCTGCATATGTATGTAACTCAACATTCAGAAACACGAACTGAACTTCTCGCAAAATCATAGGAATTGCTAATGATGCTATGAACAACTTTACTAGGCAAAATAGAGGACCGCCGGAGGTAGGGGTAGGGGTGCGGGGTTGGACCTAGGCCGAGCACAGCAGAGAGGGTGAGAGGCGGGGTCGCTCCTACCCGCTGGAGGCACGCCGGCCTCATCCGTGCCCTTCCAGGGCGGACTGTGCGCCGAGCTCGGGGGGGTTGGGTAGCCTTCCGACTGGAGGAGACGAGGCGCGGTGGCGCGCCAGCTGGAGGAGAGCAGAGGCGCAGTTGCGGAGCTCGGCCCAGAGCTGGTCGGGGTCGGGGGTGGGCAGCTTGAGCGAGTGGGGCTCCGGGTCGGAGGGGTCGTCGATCCTGAGCCCGCGCTCGCACTCGGCGATGACCTCCTCATAGGCGCGGTTGTCGCTGGCGGCCTCGTAGAGGAGGAGGGCGCAAAACTGGGCGAGCTCGACGGAGTCGGGCGCGAGGTCGATGGCACGACGCGCGGCGAGGAGGGCAGCCTGGTGTTGGCGTGCACGGGCGGCGGGGTCGGTGAGGACGGCGGCGACGCAGGAGTGGACGGTGCCGTGGGCGCGGAGGAGGACCGGCAACCCTGGCACATCGGCGAGGCGAAGGAGGGCGCCGATGGGCGGATGCGGGGGCGGAGTAGGGTTTGGTGGGGGACTATGCTTCTTTCGGCCCATCGGGGGAATGAGATCCCGCGGTCGGATCCTAAGATAGCCCCCCTCTTTGCCGTCTGCTAGTAGACGGCAAAGATTCTTTGCCATTTGCTGGCAGACGGTAAAGAGGGGGGACCATTTTAGTGTACTGTCATCTGCTGGCACCTCTTTGCCGTCTGATGGCAGATGACAAAGATTCTTTGCCATCTGCCAGCAGACGGCAAAGAAATAACAGATGGCAAAGACCATCTTTGTCGTCTGTCAGTTCTTTGCCGTCTGTTGTTTGGTAGCTGATGGCAAAGACCTTCTTTGCTGTCCCCAAGCAGACGACAAAGAACTGGCAGACGACAAAATCCCTGATTTCAGTAGTGAACCCTTCGTATCACCCGCCACAATGGCCCGGAAGAGGAGAAAGTTGGACTACGGTAAGCCTCTTCCGGTAGAGCCATCCTCTCCCGGCAGAGACCCTACCGGCAACAACTCCTCAAACCCTGCTGGACCACCCCCTCCAGCCGGGCCTATGGACCCCATGAACGAGGTTGGTGCTCCCGCAGCAGAGGAGGTGCCGCTAATCCTCATTGCCGAGCCCCAGGCTCCAACTTGGGCAAGGCACATTGTCCACTTCCTCCAAACTAGAGAACTCCCAGGCAACCAAGATGAAGCTGAAAGAGTAGCTCGGAGGGCCAGTATGTATCAGTTTGTCGATGAAACTCTATACAGAAGGAGGCCCAACGGTGTGAAATTGATGTGAGTTTGCCGGAGGATGGAAAGGAACTGCTGGTGAGATTCACAGAGGAATTGAAAGTGCGTTATATCGACTAGAGGGGGGTGAATAGACGATTTTTTATGAATTCTTCACTGAAGAATTTGCAGGTGAGGAAATTCCTTAGCGAAGAACTACTAGCAGCGAAATAAGTACTCAAAAGTAAACATAACAGAACACAAGCATAGTCATCATGATGAAATGAAGACAAGCACAGAATACAAAAAACATAAACACATGATAACACATGATGAAGACAAACAGACTGAAGAAATTGAACTAAGGAAATTGAGAAAGTCTTCAGTCAAAGTCTTCAAACACAGATACGAGCAAGCACTCAACACAGTTATGAGGAAATGAAAGAGTTGAGGAAATAGAACCAGTGAGCTTGGTGAAGACAATGATTTGGTAGACCAGTTCCAACTGCTGTCTCAGTTGTACATCTGGTTGGAGCGGCTAGGTATTTAAACCTGAGGACACACAGTCCCGGACACATAGTCCTCTCCGTATTCTCCTTGAGCTAAGGTCACACAGACCTCACCCAATCACTTGTGGTAAGTCTTCAGGTGACTTCCGAACCTTCACAAACTTGGTCACTCGGCGATCCACAATTCCTCTTGGATACTCTAGACCATGACGCCTAACCATCTGGAAGAAGCACAATCTTCAAAGGTAACAAGCGTCGGATCCACGCAGGATCAATCTCTTAAGTGATGCTCAATCACTTGGGGTTTTTAGGTGTTTGGGTTTGGGTTTTCCACACTTGATGATTTTCGCTCAAAGTCCTCGGAGGATGGGATGCTCTCAAATGACAAGTGTCAGTTTCTCTTAGAACAGCCAACCAGCTATAGGTTGTAGGGGGCGGCTATTTATAGCCTAGGGAGCAGCCCGACATGATAAGCCATAAATGCCCTTCAATGATATGACCGTTAGGTGGATAGGTATTTTGGGACAGCTGGCGCATAGCACAGCAACGATCGGAAATTTGAGGATCAAATTCCTCAGAGCTATCATGTTCCTCACTGTGTAGGCAATCCACACTGGCGAATTCCTAGCTCCTCAGTCAGAACAAATTCCTCAGAGACTAGAAGAACTTCGTCTCTGTCACTTAAGAATATGACTGAACTGTATGAGATTTCCAATGGCTTCACTCGAAGCGATTGGTAGGTGTAGGATTTTGAGTTGAGCACCATGGAAATTTTTCCTTAGTATTTCCTCGACCCCTTTAACAGTACGGTGTTTCCTATGACTCAAGAAAGAGAAAAAATGAAACTACGAAAACAAAAGTCTTCATTCTTCATGTTCCTCGAATGAATACCAAGTCTTTAGGATTGCACCAATTTCTTCACTTTCAAAGTCTTCAGAAAGTCTTCAGAAATTCAAAGTCTTCAGTCGAAGAACTTCATTTTTAGGGGTCGACTTTCTCTGTAAATATCAAACTCCTCATAGACTAATAGACCTGTGTACACTCAAAAACACATTAGTCCCTTAACCTATAAGTCTTTAATACACCCAAAATCACTAAGGGGCACTAGATGCACTTACAGGAATGTGCGGCTCCCTCATTGGATCAAGGGCATTAGTTGGGAAAGCATTCCAGCAAGGATTCTATTGGCCCACAACCCCCAATATGTGGTTGAGTTAGTCACGAAATGTGAATCCCGTTAGTTCCATTCCAAGAAAATACACCTGCCTGCCCAAGCTCTTCACACAATCCCTCTATCATGGCCATTTTCGGTCTGGGGGCTCAATATCCTCGGCCCCTTCCCCCGAGCAATAGGGGGCTTTGAATTATTGTTCGTTGCCATCGACAAGTTTAGAAAGTGGCCGGAAGTGACTGCCGTGAGAAAGGTGACTGCTCAGTTAGCTATCAAGTTCTTGAAATAATTGGTGTGTCGTTTCGAAGTTCCAGCAAGGATCATCACTGACAACGGCACCCAGTTCATGAGCCACGCCTTCATGCAATACGTTCATACCCTCAGATGCAAAATCTCATTCGCTTCTGTGGCACACCCGCGGAGCAATGGACAACTGTAGCACCCACGATGCGATTCTATCCCAATCATGTGATGAATTCATGATCGGGGCACAATCGCATTTCGAGCGCATAGCAAGGTGGATATCATTACAACATACCGTGTACTGAATAGATGCGAATACAACATAAAGGCTTACACTCGCCACAAGCTACACCACGAATACAACAGTTCATCAATACATAGCAATCATCATACAGAAGAGCAGGATCCGACTACAGATGAAATCAAATGGAAAAAGAAGAACGGCATCCACCCTGCTAGCCTAGGCTCCCCGACCTGGAACCTATCCCTTGATCGAAGAAGGAGAAGAACTCCAAAACAAGCAAGCATCACACTCGCGTCAGAACATCGCATAACCTGTACCTGCAACTGTTGTAGTAATCTGTGAGCCACAAGGACTCAGCAATCCCATTACCATGGGTATCAAGACTAGCAAAGCTTAAAGGGTATGGAATTGATAAATAATGAGGTTACAGAAAGTGACTAAGCATTTGTATGGTGGCTAACTTACGAGTATACGAATAAGACGAGAAGCTACGCAATAGTGGCAAACTAGTAATGATCAAGAAGTGATCCTAAACTACTTACGTTCAAACATAACCCAACCGTGTTCTCTTCCCAAACTTAGTCGAAAAGAGCACGGTTACACATGCAGTTGGTGTATTTTATTGAGTTTAGTTCAAGTCCACCACAACCGGATATTAACAAATTCCCATCTTCCACATAACCGCGGGCACGTCTCTCGAAAGTTTAAACCCTGCAGGGGTGTCCCAACTTAGCCCAAGACAAGCTCGTGATCTGTGGAGACAATCCTCCATCGCGGGACCCTCCGATCAGACTCGGAATCCCGGTGCACAAGACATTTTGACAATGGTAAAAAAAGCCTAGCAAGACCTCCCGACGTTCCGACACCCTAATAGTAGCCGCGCATATCTCGCCTCAGGCCACGATTGGATGGGAGAAGCTATGAGTGAAGCCAGCCCTTGAGTGTCCCCAAGGTGGCCCCGTAGGCTGCCCAGTTTGGACCAACACTCATGAGGAGCACTGGCCTGGGTTGTAGATTAAGAGTCCTCGGGTGCTAGCCGGTCCCTATGAAAGTTTTAGTTGTTATTAGGCAAATGGTAAAACCAATGTTGGGCCTTGCTGGAAGAGTTTTATTCACAACGAAGTGTCAAGAGGGGCCCATAAACCATCACCGTGTTAGGGACACAACATCAAGGAACATAACACCGGTATGACGGAAACTAAGGCGGCAAGAGTGGAACAAAGCACCGGGCCAAAGGCCGAGCCTTCCACCCTTTACCAAGTATATAGATGCATTAATTAAGTAAAAGATATTGTGATATCCCATGATATCCATGCTATCCATGTCCCAACATGGAACAACCTGCAACTGCATCTACAACTAGCAACGCTATAAGAGGGGTTGAGCAAAGCGGTAACATAGCCAAACAACGGTTTGCTAGGATGGTGGAAAAGGTTAGAGGCTATCATGGCAATTTGGGAGGCTTGATAAACAAGTGGTAGGTAGCGCGACATAGTGATAGCATCGAGACAACTAGCATAGCAAAGATAGTAGTGACATCCAAGGTAACGGTCATCTTGCCTGAAATCCCGCTAGGAAGAAGATCGAGTCCATGAAGTAGACGAACCAACGTAGTCGAACGGGCCCTCACAATCGCAATGTAACCTGAACTATAGAGAAGAAGGGCAACCGGAAAGAAGCAAACATCATGGTAAACAACCATCACATAAACATGGCATGATGCACAATGAAGTATGATGCATGACCAGTTTAATGAGTCATGGCATGGCAAAGTGCAATAAACAATACTACAAGTTAACTGGAGCTCAATATGCAACGAGTTGCATATTGACGAAACACCACATTCAATTATTTAGTTCGCTCTCGTTTATTCTACTCATCAAAATTAAATGTTTGTTAACATGGCAAGAGGTGAAGCATATTAATTTAACTATTTAGGCAAGTTTAAATGAGGCTGGAACAACAAACAACAAGTCCGGAAAAACATTATATGCATAATTGGAATTTGCTACTATTATGCCCTAAACACAATTTTAGAGTTGTTAAACATGCAAAATAAGTGCACCATGTTAATCTATGCATTTTTCTAACCCATTTACATATAAACTTTATATAATTCGGATATACGGTTAATTACTTAAGCAATAAATCATTTTAACATGACATTTAAGCAAACAAATGCAAACAACAATTGAAACATTTTTAACATGGATGAAAGTTGGATATTATGAAACTAGATGAAATTCTAAGCATTTTACATGTTTAAATCATTTTAATCCGATGCACGGTTTGTGAGATATGAAATGCATGAACTTTAGGGACTTTTCTGTCAAACTGGCGTTCTCTAGAGAAATAGACAAAATCATCCAGAAAGAAAAAAATGATGCGGGCCGAATCTGGTGGACACTGGGGCGCTCAGCATGGGCCAAGCCCAGTCGGTGGAGAAGAGGCAGCTGGGCCGGCAGATCTGGGCCGAGTCACTAGAGCGGTTCGGCTGGGCCTCGCGAGCGGGCGCACTCGTCTGGTCAACACAGTGGATCGAGTGAGCGAAGCAGGGGAGCGGCGACCCGGTGCTTGACTTGGCGGCGGGGTGGCTGGAGGGGTCAATAGGGCATGTGAGCACTTCTCCTGGCGGCGCATCATGGTCGGCAGAGGAGCTTTGGGTCCACCGGATCCGAGGCGGCGAACTTGGGGATGGAGGGGACCCGGCGCATGGAAGCAGCCGGTGGCAGAGATCCATGCATCGGCGGTTACTACTTGAGGAAAGACGCCCATGGCTACTCCTGCTTAGAAGGGAGACAGAGACCGGAGTGTGAGGAGAGAAAAGGGAGAGGAAAAGGAAGACGGAGGAAGGAGAGAATGGGAGCGGAGCTCATCTGGTGGTGCTGCTGCTCGCGGTAGATTGAAGCGGCTGGCGAGCTCCGGCTTGAGGAGGCCAGGGGGCACAGGCACGAGCCTGTGGGAGATCGGGGGAGGAGGTTGTGGTCTCATCGTGAAGTAGAGGAGGCCGCGGAAGCTTACTGCTGGTCTTGGTCATCGACGGGGATGAGGCCTCGGGCACGAGGAGATCGGCGAGCAGCGCTGGTTGGTTGGGTGAACAAGGTGGCGATGGATTTGGACGGGGAGGATCCCGAGGATGGAGGGAGGCTGTCGGGATTGGGCTGTAGCCTGTAGGGGAAACGAGGAGGAGACAAGGTGGAGGTTTTGCGGTGGCGGAGAGGAAATGATGGATGGGATAGCTAGGGGTTAGGGTTAGGCTGATATATATACAACGAGTGGTTAGGTTAGGGGCTACTTGGGCCCTTCGAACATAATCGGACAGTCCGATAAAAATTGGCTGGGAGAGTCTAACAAAGAACTGAAGATATTTTAGGGATGTTTGGAGATTATCCGGACCCATCGGTAACGATAACCCGGTTAGGGTTCGGGGAAGTTTCGAACAGGTTGCAACTGGGTACGTAGGCAGGCAGAGAGGTTGGTTAGGCGGTCATACAGGAGGGAAACGAAACCCGAGTGGTCTCGGAATGGTCAATGAAAGCAGGGGACGTGGTAGCTATGAATGGATGCAAGCTTTATGAAAACATGCAGATGCAATGCGCATGATGACATGATGAAATGCAACAAGCAAAATAAAAAAAACACAACGACAACAAAAATAACTGGGAGGCGTCTGGAGCGTCGGTCTGGGGTCGTCACAACACTCCCCCACTTACAAGAGATCTCGTCCTGAGTTCTAAGGATGGAACCAGAGAGAAGCGGAAGAGCAAGAGGTAAAACAAAATTGCTTCATTGACAAATGAGTTAAACCACGAACCTTGAGAAGTCACAAAGCTTGAAGAAATGACATGATGGAGGAGACCGAAATTTAAAAATACTCAGTTTAGCAAGAGGAACAAGGAACATTACAAGAACCTTGTAGGTTGAAAGACATAAGAAAAGGGTTACAATGGACAAGAAGTACATACAAGCACTCCAGTTGAAACGAGATGTACAAGGAACGATAAAGAACAATTATGACAACACTCTGTTTGGAAATGGAAGCAATTGAATATGAACTTGGCAAAATGGAAACACTTGGATGAGACTCCAGTTAAAAGAGGAATGATATACACAACACTTCGATTAAATGGATAAGCAATGATAGAACATGATCTTGACAAAACAATATGATGGTTCGAAGAGAGCAACATCGCAATGCCTCCGGAAGAAATGAAAGACTGGAATGAAAGGAACGGAGAAGAAAACAACATGTTCTACCTCAAATGAATTTGAGAGAGCATCCTTAAAAGAAGGACTGGACGGGGTTGTTGAAGAATCAACAATCAAATGATGTACTCCTCGTGGGCTTATGAAAACATCTCAAAACTAGAGGTGAAATTCTGCCACTAACAAAAACAATTGCTTGCTTGAGATCAATGAAGAGATGAAAAATTTCTTTCGCCAAGAGGATAGGATAAAACTTGGATCATAGATAAGCACCACAATTAGCACAATCCTTAGGGAAGGCTTTAGGTGAAATATGACACAAGATAACTCCAACGAAGAGATTGATTGATAGACATGATCTCCTGAACGAGGAGAAAACAATGGTCTTAAAATATCTCATTCCTAACAACTTTTGAATCACGAAGGGAAATTGTCAAGAATGACATAACACCACCTCAAAACATAAGATAGAAAGAAGTGCACTGTGGATGCAAGGTGAAGGATGCTTGAACTCCTCAAAACAAAACATGTGTTGAGCACCATATTTATTTTAGAGTATAGCTTGGCGGATCTTAACTTCAAGAGAAATCTTGAAGAACAATTGAAGAATGAAAGGAACCCTTGACGAACCACCATGTTGAGCCTTAGTGAGAACTCCGGTAATGAAAGGATGATGAGAAGGAAGTGATGGATGAAAAGAACATGATTAAAGCCTTGTAGTGATTTAGATGGAGGTTTCGACGAGATGGCCGAGGAAATTTTGAACTTCGGAAAATAAAAGAACACTTCAAACCAAGAATGTGATATGATAGACAAACTCCGAAAAGAAGAGATTAAACACTTGGATGATACAAGAATAAGAATTATATTATGCGTATCCTTCATTAGTTTAAATTGATGGCAAGCAATGGATTTGCATACTACTTATTCCTCTTGAAAGGATTAAGAGATATATAGAGCAAACTTTGGAAAATCTTCAACGAACCACCGGTAGGATTTGGAATGAACGAATTAATTGATACGAGAACAAAGGAAGAGGAATCTCAAATGAACCACCATAGAATTGAAAACAAACAAAACAAAGGGAACGAATCACCGGGAAGAATTAGAAAACGAACGAAGATACTTAAGTGAATTTATATACAGGACAATGAAGAGATGACAAGCCGACTAGAGAATACTTGAACGACGCACCGGTAAGAATGGGGAAACGAGAGCACAAAGTTGTGAATGACGAATTCTTCCGGAATGATGGCCTTCAAGGAATCAAAGGAAAAACAACTTCTGAAATACTCCGGATGGATATGGAAAGAATTTCTCATGGTCGGAACACTTCAGAGGATAACGTGAAGCTTGAACCAAGAATCTTGAAGAGAGCGGAGCAGGATTTAAGAGAAAATATTATTTGGCATTCAACGCTGACAATGGCAATGAGAAACACCACCATGCAGAATTGGCGAGGCACTCCGGAACAATGAAGAATAGAAAGGTCGAACCAACAATGAAAAGAATTTGAAAGATCTTGGAGAAAGACATATGACTGATGATAATTCATTCTTACGTCAAACTTTGAAAGAATTTGAGAATAACCCCGGAAAATTAGGAGAGTCAGGTAAGATCCTGGGAAAAGACCTGTGGGTTAGGGCACACTCAAAAGAGAACACCGTTGAATGATTTTTAAGGAGAGATTGCACCGGTTGAATTAAATGGCTTGAATGAGGTAACACCTCGAAATAGCTTGAATGGATGCAGAGTGGAAACACAAATCTTCAGAGATATCTTTGGCACTCCGGAACAATTGAATAGCAAGCGGGGAATGATTATGAGGTGCACCAGCATGGGAAAGCATTTGGAACGAGGAAAGGGATATGATCAACACCAAAAGCTTGAATTGAATCCACGGGAGAAGAAAAGAGAACGAATAATGATGCACTTATAGCTCCTAAGCATCTTTATGAGGAATTACCGAGTAAGAACATTGAAGGAAAACAATGAAGAGGCTTCTTACAACTAAAAGGATACATGATTAAGAAATCTGAATCCTTGAAGAAAAAGGGTGGGATGGTGGAAAAAATAAAGGCAACTTGGGACGGATGAAATGGCCAACATTAAGAAAACTGAGAACTGATGTTGCATATGTTGGAATGACCGGATCCACTTGAAGAGAAGCACGCCGATTGGAAAAGAATTGACATGACAATCTTGATGATCAAGGATTAGCACTCCGATAGAAAAGTATGGAATCAACACTTGACATTGAAGCAACTCGAATACCACAACTGAAGAACAAAACAAAGGGTTTGCCTTGCAGAATAAGCTAGAAACAAATACATAACCCCTCATGCATTTGTTGGAAGGATAAACCTAGGTAACTACTTGAATTCCCACCTAAAAACTCCCAAAACTTTCTGGTTATGCAATGTGGTGTTGGGGATATAGGGTGGCACAAATATCTCACACAACTAACAGATCCTACACTCCACTGTATACATCCGTCAACACATAACCAAGAAAACCTCAGAAATCGTGTACCTCAGACCTTCGAAAACATCTGATATACTAGCTGTGGCAATACATCTGATCGCTCTCTCAGTACTGGGTGCCGTGAAACTACTGTCACCATAGAGAGTATAGAAGCGTTTTTTATGTCGGCGACCTGTGGTATTCCGGAACTGAAACGATAAACACTATGACAAAATAACACCTTGGAGCTCAACTCCCCGGGACACTGCCACAACCCCTAAATGTCAGGAGGCACGAAGACAGAATCCCCGTTACAATGATATCGCAGCAATCCAACAATACTCGCATGATCCTAAATACAAATTGAGTGAAGAAGCATAGAAGAGTGGGAAAACACCTACGTCACGGGTCCTCACCAGAGCGACGAAGGGGATAAGGAGTAAAAAATTCCCACTCTCCGATATAACTAGACTCCAAATAGTTTCTTCTAGACTCAAAAATGGCAGCAGTTCGATCAATCAACGGGGCTCCTAAGGTCGGTAAGGCTCCGATACCAACTTGTAGCACCCAAGATGCGATTCTATCCCAATCACGTGATGAATTCATGATCGGGGCACAATCGCATTTTGAGCGCATAGCAAGGTGGATATCATTACAACATACCATGTACTGAGTAGATGAGAATACAAGATAAAGGCTTACACTTGCCACAAGCTACAACATGAATACAATAGTTCATCAATACATAGCAATCATCATACAGAAGAGCAGGATCCGACTACGGATGAAACCAAACAAAAAAAGAAGAACCACATCCACCTTGCTAGCCCAGGCTCCCCGACCCGGAACCTATCCCTTGATCGAAGAAGGAGAAGAACTCCAAAACAAGCAAGCATTGCACTCGCGTCAGAACATCACATAACCTGTACCTGTAACTATTGTTGTAGTAATCTATGAGCCACAAGGACTCAGCAATCCCATCACCATGGGTATCAAGAATAGCAAAGCTTAATGGGTATGGAATGAATAAATAGTGAGGTTGCAGCAAGCGACTAAGCATTTGTATGGTGGCTAACTTACGAGTACAAGAATAAGATGAGAAGCTATGTAACGGTCGCAATGTAGTAATGATCAAGAAGTGATCCTGAACTACTTACGTTCAAACATAACCCAACCGTGTTCTCTTCCCGAACTCACTCGAAAAGAGACAATCATGATTACACAGGCGGTTGGTGTATTTTGTTGAGTTTAGTTCAAGTCCACTAAAACCGGATATTAACAAGTTCCCATCTGCCACATAACCGTGGGCACGGCTCTCGAAAGTTTAAACCCAACAGGGGTGTCCCAACTTACCCCATGACAAGCTTACGATCCGCGAAGACAATCCTCCATCCCAGGACCCTCCGATCATACTCAGAATCTTGGTGCACAAGACATTTCGATAATGGTAAAACAAGTCCAGCAAGACCTCCTGGCGTGCCGACACCCTGATAGTAGCCGCGTGTATCTTGTCTCAAGCCACGATCGGATGTGACAAGCTACGAGTAAAACCAGCCCTCGAGTTTTGCCGAGGTGGCCCCGCAGGATGCCCGGTTTGGACCAACACTCATGAGGAGCACTGGCCCGGGTTGTAGATTAAGAGTCCTCGAGTGCTATCCGGTCCCTATGCAAGTTTTAGTTGTTATTAGGCAAATGGTAAAACCAATGTTGGGCCTTGCTAGAAGAGTTTTATTCAAAGCGAACCGTCAAGAGGGGCCCATAAACCCTCACCATGTTAGGGATGCAAAATCAATTTAAACATTTTTAACATGGTTGAAAGTTTGATATTATGAAACTAGATGAAATTCTAAGCATTTTACATGTTTAAATCATTTTAATCCAATGCACGGTTTGTGAGATATTAAATGCATGAACTATAGGGACTTTTCTGTAAAACGAGCGTTCTCTGGATAAATAGACAAAATCGTGCAGAAAGAAAAAAATAATGCGGGCCGAATCTTGCGGGCACTGGGGCGCTCACCATGGGCCGAGCCCAGTCGGTGGAGAAGAGGCAGCTGGGCCGGCCGATCAGGGTCGGCTCGCTGGAGCGGTGCGGCTGGGCCTCGCAAGCGGGCGTGCTCGTCTGGTCAAAGCAGGTGATCGAGCAAGCAAAGCAGGGGAGCGGTGACCCAGTGCTTGACTTGGCGGCGGGGTGGCTGGAGGGGTCAACGGGGCATGCGGGCACTGCTCCTGGCGGCGCGTCATCGCCGGCAAAGGAGCTTGGGGTTGACCGGATCCGAGGTGGCAAACTTGGGGATGGAGCGGACCCGGTGCATGGACGTAGCCGGTGCCGGAGATCCATGCAGCGGCGACTGCTACTTGAGGAAAGACGTCCGTGGCTGCTCCTGCTTAGAAGGGAAATAGAGACTAGAGTGTGAGGAGAGAAAAGGGAGAGGAACAGGAAGACGGAGGAAGGAGAGAACGGGAGCGGAGCTCATCTGCTGGTGCTGCTGCTCGCAGCATATCGAAGCGGCTAGCGAGCTCTGGCTTGAGGAGGCCAGGGGCATAGGTACAGGCCTGCGGGAGGTTGCTGGAGGAGGCTACGGTCTCATCGTGAAGCAGAGGAGGCCGCGGAAGCTTGTTGCTGGTCTTGGTCGTCAGCGGGGATGAGGCCTTGGGAACAAGGAGATCGGTGAGCGGCGCTGGTTGGTTGGGTGAACAAGGTGGCGATGGATTTGGACAGAGAGGATCCCGAAGATGGAGGGAGGCTATCAGGATTGGGCTGTAGGGGAAAACGAGGAGGAGACAAGGTGGAGGTTTTGCGGCGGCGGGGAGGAAATGATGGATGGGATAGCTAGGGGTTAGGGTTAGGCTGATATATATACAGCGAGTGGTTAGGTTAGGGGCTACTCGAGCCCTCCAATCGTAATCGGACGGTCCGAGAAAAATAGGCTAGGAGAGTCTAAGAAAGAACTGAAGACATTTTAGGGATGTTTGGGGATGATCCGGACCCATCGGTAACAATAGCCCGGTTCGGGTTCGGGGAAGTTTCGAACAGGTTGCAACTGGATATGTAGGCAGGCAGAGAGGTTGGTTAGGCGGTCATACAAGAGGGAAATGAAACCCGAGTGGTCTCGGAACGGTCAACGAAGGTAGGGGGACATGGCAGCTACAAATGGATGCAAGCTTTATGAAAACATGCAGATGCAATGCGCATGATGACATGATGAAATGCAACTAGCAAAACAAAAAACACAGCGACAACAAAAAATAACTGGAAGGCGTCCGGAGCGTCGGTCTCGGGTCGTTACAACAAGCTGAGAGGGCGAACGCTGAAGTGATTCGTGGACTCAAGGCACAAACTTTTGATACGCTGCGGAAGCACGACAGGCGGTGGATCGAGGAGCTGCCGGTAGTCCTCTGGTCCCTCAAAACGACACTTAATCGAGATACCGAGCAGACTCCGTTCTCCCGGGTCTACGGGGCAAAAGCAGTTATCCCCACGGAATTCATTTGAGGGTCCCCTCGAGTACTTTTCTATGATAAAGTAGTGCAAGATCAGCACCAGCATGACAAAGCTGTGCTACTCAAGGAAAACCGTCTCCGGGCTGCTACGCATGCTGCATGCTACCAGCAAGCCCTGCGTCGCTATCATAGCCACAGGGTTCATGCCCGGTGTTTTGAGGAAGGTGACCTTGTCGTTAGGCGCGTTCAATCTACCAAGGGTACAAACAAGCTGTCACCAAAGTGGGAAGGCCCTTACCAGGTGGTATGACTCACCAGACCTGGAGTACTCCGTCTAGAGACTGGGATGGCACACAGTTGCAAAACTCATGGAATATTGAGAATCTCCGTAAGTACTACCCGTAAGGTGCGAGGCTCTCGGGCACTGCCCGGCAGCCACCCTTTTGTACAGGTCTTGCCTCAGTTGCATGTAACCCCTTGTACAAAACTGGGGCGATGACCCCATGCAAGAGAAAATAAAGAAAGCGTTGTGGGGGGCCCCAACCAAGATCGCATGCATGCACAAGCACACCCAGATCACTACATAAGCATTTCATGAGCATTTGCTGTAACGCCCTCGATGCGGCTATATCTCCCACGTGTCGAAGCACGACTTAGAGGCATAACCGCATTGAAAGCAATGTCGCAAGTGAGGTAATCTTCACACAACCCATGTAATACATAAGGGAAAGAGATACATAGTTGGCTTACAATCGAATACATAGTTGGCTTACAATCGCCACTTCACACAATTACATGAATAAAGCATTACAACATCCAAATACAATCAAGGTCCGACTACGGAACCAAAATAAAAGAAGAACCCCAATTGCGACAAGGTCCCCGATCGACCCCAACTAGGCTCCACTACTGATCAACTAGAACGAAACAACACAAAGGACAAGATCTTCATCGAGCTCCTCCTTGAGCTTGGTTGCGTCATCTACATGGACTCATCGGCACCTGCAAGCTGGTTTCGGAAGTATCTGTGAGTCACGGGGCCTCAGCAATCTGACACCCTCACGATCAAGACTATTTAAGCTTATGGGTAAGGTAAAGGTATGATGTGGAGCTGCAGCAAGCGACTAGCATATATGGTGGCTAACATACGCAAAAGAGAGCCAGAAGAGAAGGCAAAGCACGATCGTGAAACTATGGTCAAGAAGTGATCCTAGAACAACCTACGTCAAGCATAACTCCAACACCGTGTTCACTTCCCGGACTCCGCCGGAAAGAGACCATCACGGTTACACACGCGGTTGATGTATTTTAATTAAGGTCAACTTCAGGTTTTCTACAACCGGACATTAACAAATTCCCATCTGCCCATAACCGCGGGCACGAGTTTCAAAAGTTCAAATCCCTGCAGGGGTGTCCCAACTTAGCCCATCACAAGCTCTCACGGTCAACGAAGGATATTCCTTCTCCCAAGACAATCCGATCAGGCTCGGCATCCAGGTTACAAGACATCTCGACAATGGTAAAACAAGTCCAGCAACACCGCCCGAATGTGCCGACAAATCCCGATAGGAGCTGCACATATCTCGTTCTCCGGGCACACTCAGATGAGACATCCTACGAGTAAAACCAACCCTCAAGTTGCCCCGAGGTGGCCCCGCAGTCTACTCGGTCGGACCAACACTCAGAGGAGCACTGGCCCGGGGGGTTTAAAATAATGATGACCCTTGAGTCTGCAGAACCCAAGGGAAAGAAAAGGCTAGGTGGCGAATGGTAAAGCCAATGTTGGGCATTGCTGGAGGAGTTTTATTCAAGGCAAACTGTCAAGGGGTTCCCATTATAACCCAACCGCGTAAGGAACGCAAAATCCAGGAACATAACACCGATATGACGGAAACTAGGGCGGCAAGAGTGGAACAAAACACCAGGCATAAGGCCGAGCCTTCCACCCTTTACCAAGTATATAGATGCATTAATTAGATAAGAGATATTGTGATATCCCAACAAGTAAACATGTTCCAACAAGGAACAACATCTCCATGTTCCAACAAGGAAACAAACTTCAATCTTCACCTGCAACTAACAACGCTATAAGAGGGGCTGAGCAAAGCGGTAACATAGCCAAACAATGGTTTGCTAGGACAAGGTGGGTTAGAGGCTTGGCTTAACAATATGGGAGGCATGATAAGCAAGTGGTAGGTATCGCAGCATAGGCATAGCAAAAGAGCGAGCAACTAGCAAGCAAAGATAGAAGTGATTTCGAGGGTATGGTTATCTTGCCTGAAATCCCGCAAGGAAGAAGAACGAGTCCATGAAGAAGACAAACGGTTGTAGACGAACGAATCCTCACAAACGTGATGTTATCGGAACCAACCCGAAGAAGCAACACCGGAAAGAAGCAGACAACATAGTAAACAACCATCACATAAACATGGCATGATGCATAATCAAGTATGATGCATGTCCGGTTTAATGAAGCATGGCATGGCAAAGTGCACAAGAAATCCTACAAATTAAGTGGAGCTCAATATGCAACGAGTTGCATATTGACGGAACACCACATCAATTATTTAGTTCACTCCCGGTTAGGTACCCAACAATATTAAATGTTGTTAAACATGACAAGAGGTGAAGCATAATAAAACTACATAACCAGGCAAGTTTAAAAGAGGCCGGAAACATCACAACGATTCCGGTAAATCCTCATATGCATCTAGTAATTTAAAGCAAACAACAATTTTAAACATCTTAAAGTTGTTAACATGATGCGGATGACATGTTCAAGTTTATGCAATTTTTATTAAAAGTTGACAAGAGCATTAAGAAGCATTTGTCACCGTGGTGGAAAGAAAGGGGGTGCCACGGCAATGATAACGGTTTTGGTAGCTCATGGAAATACCGGTGCAAAAGGAAACAAATGACGGGAGCATGCAAAAGATGGTGGGGTGATCCCGGATTCCGGGTGTCCCACGAGTTGGCGAGAAGGAAACGAGTGACAAAGGACACGGTGCAAACACGAGCATCTCAACCATCGCAAGCATTCATTTGCGGACGTCGTCTCGAGGTTATACCTTCGAAGCGTGCAAGTGGGACAGTTCTTGTTCGGTGCAAAGGAGAGGAAGTAGATGTTCTCGCACGCTCTAGGGTCGACGGTAGAGGTTCTCGCGATCTCGACGACGGTAGTGGTACATGTTTATCGTTGCACGAGTTTCTATAGACGTTCATGTCATCGGTGTTGTGGTACTTGGGGTCTTCGGACTTTCCAGTCCTGTTCTTGCGACGGAAGTCGTTCATGTTCATTCGGAGAGGTACTTGATGACTCCAACGTCTTCGGGGCGACGATAGTTGTACACGGTCCATGAGACGTCGATCGTTCGGGGTCCGACTTGCGGGTCTTGCTGACATGAAGGGGTACTTAGCGTTCTTAGCGATTCCGAAGACGACGGTAGAGGTACACTTGTTGTAGGGGTACTAGTCAGATCCACGGCGACGGTAGAGGTACAAACGTTCTCGCGGTACTTGGGTCGTCGTGGAACTTGGCACTTGAGGTATTGATAGCTTGAAGGGGTACTTGGCGTGTCTGAGGTCTCCGGCCGTACTGGTACTTGACGAAAAGGATCTCTGGAGGCGGCCTTGCGTCCCTGGATTCGGTGGCCTTGGCAACGACAAAAAAAGGCAGCGGGGCAGCAACATGTAGATGACGCAGGTGACGGGGAGCTCGGCAAGAGGTGTCACGTGCAGGAAGCGGAGCCGGCTGGTCGACAGGGCGAGGACGATGGCGATTGTTGCTGGGGCTCCGGCGAGCTCCGACAACGCAGACGACGAAGGGGGCGAGTGGCGTGAGGCTCCTGCTGGGCGTGGAGGACGATGATGCGGGCGCTCGAGGTGGCGCTGGGAGCGTGGCTCCAGCGATGCTGCTCGCTGGTGGCGACCAGAGACGGAGGCAATGTCTCGGCGAGGTTGGCGAGGCCGAGGCGGCGAGGCATGGTGCCATGGCGAGGCGACGACGCAGAAGAAGGCGCGACTGGTGGCAGAGGTCGCCGGGCGACGTGTGGACGAGACAAGGGGCGGCGAAGGAGTTCCGGCAGTAGGACGGTGACACTGTCCCGCGGCTGGAGGACGGCACGAGTGAAAGGAGGGATCGGGAGTGATGCGCGGCCCCTCTGCATGCTGCGGCGCTAGGAGAACCAGAGGGAGTGGGTCGAGGGAAACGGCAGGAGAGACAGGGATCGAGTGGACTGGGGCGCTGCGAGGGAGATCGAAGAGAGGGAAAAAAGGGGATCGAGCACGGTCTCCTGTCTTGATGCGTGCGTGAGCGGCGGCCTGGAGGGAGACGAAGGAGATGCCAGGGGTGCGCTAGGGTTAGGAGGAGTGGGCCTAGCGGGGAATATGCGCCTGGGAGGCCGGTCGGCCTGGCTGGGCTGCCGACCCCTGCTGGGCCTGGTGCTCTCTCTCTCTTACACTCCTTATAAGAAAAGAGGGACACAAGAAAGAAAAAAATAGAGAGAGGAAAAAGAAGAGGGATGTAGGGAACGAATTTGAACATGCGGGTAATTTTCTTGGACTCACAAAAATATGCTCGGTCCGAGAAAATTAGAAAAGGCCAGTTTGAACGATAAGAATTCAAACTCATTTGAATTTAATTCAAATGGGTTTGAACTAGGACGAGGTTTTTGGAGTATCCAAAAATGTTGAGAATTTTGGTAGAGCTCCGGAAAAAGGTAAAAGAATTATCGACAAAGTTTGAGAGTCGAAAATCGGAAGAAGAAAGGTCAAGGATTTAACATGCAAGTGGGTTGTGGATAATTCCAAATTAATGGAATACTTTATACTAGCTCCCTAAATATAGGGAGTGTATGTTATAAAGAGAACCACCACGTGAATTCCCTCGGTTTAAATGGACCGAAGATCCATACGGTTTATTTATTTGAGTTGCAAAAGATTTATGAGATGATGACATGATGCAATGCAAAAATAAAAGGGCAGGCACAAATGAAACACATAGCGAAACCCGGAACATATGGAAGGCATCTGAAGCTCCGGTCTTGGGGCGTCACAACACTCCACCACTACGAGAGGATCTCGTCCTGAGATCTAGGATGGCACCGGAGAGAAATGGAAGAGGAAGAGGAAGAGGAGAGGTAAAACTAAGTTGCTCCTTTGACAAACGAGTGAAACCAAAGAACCTTGAGAGGTTGAACAAATTGAAAGGAATAATGCAACAAAGAAGACAAAGTTGAAAGCACTCCGGTAGGGAAGAGTAACGAGGAAGAACAACTTCGAGCAGCACTCCACTTGAAAAATTATGCAAGACTTGATAAGATGAAAAGAACTTGAGCAGAGGGCACAACACTCCGGTTAAATGGATAAACCGAGAAAAGAACACGGTCCTGAGCAAACAAGAAGATGGGTGAAAAGAACAACACCACAATGCCTCCAGAACGAAAGAATAGAATATAGATAATTGAAATAAAATAATGGAGAAGAAAATGCCAACTTCTGCCACAAAAGAGCTTGAAAAGGCATCCTCAGGAGAAAAGTCGAACGGAGTTGTTCGAACACCAACAATGAAAAGAATAGGCTTGATATGGTCTTATAGAAGGCATCCCAACGTTATGAGGTGACAACTTGCCACTCACGGAAAAGATTGGATTGATAACAACGAGGAGACGAGAAACTTATTTCACCGAGAGGATAAAAGAAGAACTTGGGTCAATTATAAGCTCCATAAATAGCAAGAATCCTTAGGGAAAGCTTTAGGTGAAATATAACCCAAGATAACTCCAACGAAGAGATTGGTGGATTTAAAATACCTCATTCTTAACAACATGTGAATCATGAAACATGAACTCAAGTTATCAAGAATGACATAATACCACCTCCAATGATACGGAAGAAAGAATTGCACTCCGAAT
The DNA here is from genome assembly GCF_003073215.2 of Triticum urartu. Classification (NCBI taxonomy): domain Eukaryota; kingdom Viridiplantae; phylum Streptophyta; class Magnoliopsida; order Poales; family Poaceae; genus Triticum; species Triticum urartu. The sequence continues at coordinate 357,508,883 of NC_053028.1, forward strand.
AGCAAGAAGAAGAATGCTTGAGCTCCTCTGAAAACAATCTCGATGAATACTTTGAGAAAGAATTAAATCCTTGATGAACCATCTTGTAGAGCCTTCATGAGAACTCCGGTAATAAAAGAAATGATCAATCGAAATGGAGAATGAAAAGAATAAGGTTGAAGCCTTGCAATGATTTAGATGGGACTTCACGATGAAATAATTGAGAGAACTTGGAACTCCGGGAAAAAGAGAAGATGACAACAATTGAAACCGAGAATTTGATGAGCCTCCGGAATAAGGAATTACTCACTTCGATGAAACAAGAATAAGAATTACATTATGCTTATCCTTCACCAATTAAATTGATGACAATCAACGGATTTGGCACACTACTTATTCTCGTAGCAAGGATTAAGAGAGATATAACATAAACTTGGGAAGGTCTTCAACGAACCACCGGTAGGATTGGAACATCGAATAAATTGATACGATAACAAAGGAAGAGAAATCTTGAATGAACCGCCGTAAGAATTGAAAAAAAAACAAATAAAACATGAAGAAACACCAGGAAGGATTAGCAAATGAACGATGATGCTCGAGAGGATTTAGATACATGAGAACGAAGAGATCACGAGCCGATTAGAGATCACTTGAACAAAGCACCGGCAAGATAGGAGAATGATAACTGACAGCTAAGAATGAATAAACCTGAATTGATGGACTCCGGATAACAAACTGAGAAGACTCTTGAATTGCTCCGGATAGGTGAAAAGAATTCTCACAATCAAAACAATTACGGGAGGATGGCAACAAGATAGAATCACGAATCTTGAAGAGAATGGAGCAAGATTAAAGAGAAACTCTTCTTCGGTCTTCAAATGTTGAGAATGACGATGCGAAACACCACCATGAATTATTTAGACACTCCGGAATGAAGAATGGAAAGGTTGAACCAATGATGAAAAGAATTTGAAAGATCTTGGAGAAAAACATAAGACTCATAACAATCATTCTTATGTCAAACTTCAAAAAATAAAATTTGAGGATAGCTCCGGGAAAATAAGAAGAGTCAGGTAAGATCCTGGGAAAAGACCTGTGGGTTAGGGCCCACTCAAAAGAAAACACCGTTGAGATGATTTAAAGAGAGAGATTGCACCGGTTGAATTAAAAGACTTGAATGAGATAATATCCTCGAAAGATCTTGAACGAAAGCAGAGTAGAAACATGAATCTTCGAGATATCTTGAGCACTCCGGAACAATTGAATAGCAAGCGGGGAAGATTAAGAGGTGCACCGGCATAAAAAAACATTGGGCAAAAGAAAAGAGTATGCTCAATACCAAAGCTCGAATTGAATCCACCGGAGAAGAAAAGAATGAAGAATGACGAACGAGTAGAGCATCTTCAAGAGAACCACCGTGTAGGAACATGAAGGAAAAGAATGGAGAGACTTCCATCGATAAAATGGATAGTTGGAAAAGAAATCTGGGTCCTCGAAGAAAAAGGGTGGGAGGGCGGGAAAACAAAGGCAGCTTGGGACGAATGAAATGAACACCGTTGAGAGGACTTGAGTTGATCTTGCGGATGTTGACAAAGATTGGATCCACTTGAAGAGAAACACACCAGTTAAAAAGGATTGACAAAACAATCTCGATGATCAAGAGGGATTAGTATTCACATCGGAGTATGAGAACACCATTTGGGGAAGGTATGGAATCAACACTTGACATTGAAGCAACTCGAATACCACAACTCAAAACAAAACAAAGGATTGGCTTGCAGAATAAACCAGAACAAACATATGATAGAGATTTCATCCGAAGTTTTCGTGGTGGGGCCTACACGGGCTCGATCGTACAGCACCATCATGTACAAGGCAGTGCACATGACATACGAAGCGTCCCCGAGTCGGCATAGCCAAGGACTCTTTAAGACACAACGAGACCACTGTAAAACCGACCGTGGATAGGCGGACCACTAGACGTCGAACCCCAATTTCATATCATACATCTGTCGGAAAGATATCCTAAGAGCTACTTGAATTCCCACTTATAAACTCCCGAAATTCTCTGGTTATGCAATCAGGTGTTGGGGATACAGGGGAAGCATAATATCTCACCCCAAACTAACAAATCCTACATCCAGCTGTATCCATCCTTCAACACATAACCAATAAAACTTCGGAAATCATTTACCTCAACCTTCGAAAAGCATCCGTTATACGAGTTATGGCAATACTCCCGAACTCCCGCCCCAGTACTGGGTGGTGTCGAGGTTATCTCACCAACAACTGCATAAAAGAGATTTTTGATGTCAGCGAAACTAAACTCAGGTATTCCAGAACTGCAATGATAAAATTGTGACGACAACACCTCGGAGCTCAACTCCCCGGGACACTGGCACAACCCCTAAATGTCAGGAGGCACCAAGAACAATGTTCTCGTCACAAAACCATCGGAACGATTCCAAGATACCTGTGTGATCCTAAAAAAATTAGTGAAATTTGAGAAGAGAAGAGTCAAAACTCTACGTCAGGATGCCTCACCAGAGCGACGAAGGGACTGAGGAGTAAAAATAAGTCCTAACTCTCCGATATATATAATTCCTAAAAGACTCAAAACATTTTTCTAGACTCAACAAAGCCAGCTATTCGATCAAGCAGGGGGCTCCTAAGGTCGGGGAAGGCTCTGATTACCAACTTGTAACGCCCTCGATGCGGCTATATCTCCCACGTGTCGAAGCACGACTTAGAGGCATAACCGCATTGAAAGCAATGTCGCAAGTGAGGTAATCTTCACACAACCCATGTAATACATAAGGGAAAGAGATACATAGTTGGCATACAATCGCCACTTCACACAATTACATGAATAAAGCATTACAACATCCAAATACAATCAAGGTCCGACGACGGAACCAAAATAAAAGAAGAACCCCAAATGCGACAAGGTCCCCGATCGACCCCAACTAGGCTCCACTACTGATCAACTAGAACGAAACAACACAAAGGACAAGATCTTCATCGAGCTCCTCCTTGAGCTTGGTTGCGTCATCTACATGGACTCATCGGCACCTGCAAGCTGGTTTCGGAAGTATCTGTGAGTCACGGGGCCTCAGCAATCTGACACCCTCACGATCAAGACTATTTAAGCTTATGGGTAAGGTAAAGGTATGATGTGGAGCTGCAGCAAGCGACTAGCATATATGGTGGCTAACATACGCAAAAGAGAGCGAGAAGAGAAGGCAAAGCACGATCGATAAAAGTATGATCAAGAAGTGATCCTAGAACAACCTATGTCAAGCATAACTCCAACACCGTGTTCACTTCCCGGACTCCGCCGAGAACAGACCATCACGGTTACACACGCGGTTGATGTATTTTACTTAAGGTCAACTTCAGGTTTTCTACAACCAGACATTAACAAATTCCCATCTGCCCATAACCGCGGGCACGGCTTTCGAAAGTTCAAATCCCTGCAGGGGTGTCCCAACTTAGCCCATCACAAGCTCTCACGGTCAACGAAGGATATTCCTTCTCCCAAGACAATCCGATAAGGCTCGGCATCCAGATTACAAGACATCTCGACAATGGTAAAACAAGTCCAGCAACACCACCCGAATGTGCCGACAAATCCCGATAGGAGCTGCACATATCTCATTCTCAGGGCACACTCAGATGAGACATCCTACGAGTAAAACCAACCCTCAAGTTGCCCCGAGGTGGCCCCGCAGTCTACTCGGTCGGACCAACACTCAGAGGAGCACTGGCCTGGGGGGGGGGGTTCAAATAATGATGACCCTTGAGTCTGCAGAACCCAAGGGAAAGAAAAGGCTAGGTGGCGAATGGTAAAACCAATGTTGGGCATTGCTGGAGGAGTTTTATTCAAGGCGAACTATCAAGGGGTTCCCATTATAACTAAACCACGTAAGGAACACAAAATCCGGGAACATAACACCGATATGACGGAAACTAGGGCGGCAAGAGTGGAACAAAACACCAGGCATAAGGCCGAGCCTTCCACCCTTTACCAAGTATATAGATGCATTAATTAGATAAGAGATATTGTGATATCCCAACAAGTAAACATGTTCCAACAAGGAACAACATCTCCATGTTCCAACAAGGAAACAAACTTCAATCTTCACCTACAACTAACAACGCTATAAGAGGGGCTGAGCAAAGCGGTAACATAGCCAAACAATGGTTTGCTAGGACAAGGTGGGTTAGAGGCTGTGACGCCCCCGATTTAATCGTACACTAATCATACACGCAAACGTGTACGATCAAGATCAGGGACTCACGGGAAGATATCACAACACAACTCTACAAATAAAATAAGTCATACAAGCATCATATTACAAGCCAGGGGCCTCGAGGGCTCGAATACAAGAGCTCGATCATAGACGAGTCAGCGGAAGCAACAATATCTGAGTACAGACATAAGTTAAACAAGTTTGCCTTAAGAAGGCTAGCACAAACTGGGATACAGATCGAAAGAGGCGCAGGCCTCCTGCCTGGGATCCTCCTAACTACTCCTGGTCGTCGTCAGCGGGCATCACGTAGTAGTAGGCACCTCCGGTGTAGTAGGGGTCGTCGTCGACGGTGGCGTCTGGCTCCTGGGCTACAACATCTGGTTGCGACAACCAGGTAGAAGGGATAGAGGGAAAGAAGGAGAAAGCAACCGTGAGTACTCATCCAAAGTACTCGCAAGCAAGAAGCTACACTACATATGCATGGGTAAATGTGTAAAGGGCCATATCGGTGGACTGAACTGCAGAAAGCCAGAATAAGAGGGGGGATAGCTAATCCTTTCAAAGACTACGCTTCTGGCAGCCTCCGTCTTGCAGCATGTAGAAGGGAGTAGACTGAAGTCCTCCAAGTAGCATCGCATAGCATAATCCTAACCGATGATCCTCCCCTCGTCGCCCTGTGAGAGAGCGATCACCGGTTGTATCTGGCACTTGGAAGGGTGTGTTTTATTAAGTATCCGGTTCTAGTTGTCATAAGGTCAAGGTACAACTCCAAGTCGTCCTGTTACCGAAGACCACGGCTATTCGAATAGATTATCTTCCCTGCAGGGGTGCACCACATACCCCAACACGCTCGATCCCATTTGGCCGGACACACTTTCCTGGGTCATGCCACGACGCTGGGATACCCATAACTACTCCCGCGTAGATGGTTAGTGCGTATAGACCAAATGGCCAGACTCAGATCAAATACCCAGATCTCGTTAAGCGTGTTAAGTATCCGCGAACGCCGACCAGGGCCAGGCCCACCTCTCTCCTAGGTGGTCGGAACCTGCCCTGTCGCTCCGCCTCAAAGATCCACTCGCGGGTGCTCCTCAAGCCGACCCGTCTTTAATCACCACATGTATCATGTATAAAGTAAATAGTATATACCCGTGATCACCTCCCGAGTGATCACGGCCCGATAGTATAGCACAGCAGACGGACAAGAATGTAGGGCCACAGATGGAAATACTAGCATCCTATACTAAGCATTAGGATTGCAGGTAAAGGGTAACAACAGTAGTAGCAAGGACAGGCTATGCATCAGGATAGGATTAACGGGAAGCAGTAACATGCTACACTACTCTAATGCAAGCAGTATAGAGAAGAGTAGGCGATATCTGGTGATCAAAGGGGGGGCTTGCCTGGTTGCTCTGGCAAGAGAGAGGGGTCGTCAACTCCGTAGTCGTACTGGTAGCAGCGGCGTCAGTCTCGGTGTCTAGCGAGAGAAGAGGGGGGAAAAAACAATAAATATATAAGCAAATAGCATAGCGATGCATGACATGACAAGTAGCGGTGCTAGGTGGTGCCCTATCGCGGTATGAGGTGATACCGGTGAAGGGGGGAAACATCCGGGAAAGTATCCCCGGTGTTTCGCGTTTTCGGACAAATGAAACAGAGGGGGAAAGTTGCGTGTTCGCTATGCTAGGGATGCGTGGCGGATAAACGGGCTGCGTATTCAAATTCGTCTCGTCGTTCTGAGCAACTTTCATGTACAAAGTTTTTCCATCCGAGCTACGGTTTATTTTATATTAATTTTAAAAGATTTAAATTATTTCTAGGATTTATTTATTTAATTTAATCAACATTATCCAGAATAGTGTCTTCTGACGTCAGCATGACGTCAGTAGTTGACTTGGTCAACCTGACAGGTGGGTCCCATTCGTCATACTCTGTTTTAATTAACTAACAGTTAATTAGGTTAATTAGTGATTAGGTTAATCTAATTATAATTAACTAACTTAATTAATTCCTTAATTAATTAATTAATTAATTATTTTTATTATTATTATATTTTTTAATTCTTTTAATTAAAGTTCTGGGGCATGGGGGCCCACTGTCATAGTCATAAGGGGGGTCTTAGCGGGCGGTGACGCTAGTGGTAACGGGCGCAGGGGGGTTCACGGGCGCCCAACCCGGGCGGGAACCGCGTGGGCATGGCTGGGCGCCGGCGCGGCGCGGGCGCCGGGTGCCGGAGACGGCCGTGGGCATGGCGACCAGGGTCAGCAGAGGAACAGGGGGCGGTGGCGTCGGTGAGGCAATGACAGGGGCGATGCGAGCGGGCGCGTGTGACGTGGGGAGGAGGAGAGGTAGGCCGTGGCCTCACCATGCGAAGCAGGGGTCGGGGCAATGCGCTTGACGGAGGTCGGGGACGACGGCGACGTTGGGGAGGAAGTCCGGCGAGGCAGATCGTCGACGGAGGCGAGCTAGCGGTGACGGGGTCGAGGCGGAGGCGGCACCGGGCGGCGTCGGCGGTCCGGGCGACGTGCGAGGGAGAAGGAGGGGCGAGGCAGTCCAGCGCGCGGCGAGGTGGGGCGTCGGGGTGGCACCGGGGACGGGCTCCGGCGAGGAGGATGCAGGCCGGTGAGGGGGGGGTCCGGCGACGGGGAGGTCGAGGCGGAGGCGCGGTCCAGGCGGCGACGTGGTGCAGGGCAACGGGCGGCGGCGACGGGGCTATCTGCTCCCGATCCAGATCGGGAGGGCAGGGGGAGGAGAAGTGGGGGGTGGTCTGGGTGGTTGCTAGGGTTAGTGGGGGAAGGCCATATAGGCCAAGGCAACTGGGCCGGCTGAGTGGGCCAGCGGGTCGGCCAGCTGGGCCGTCTGGCCCAGTTGGCCAGGGGGCCTCTTCTCCTTTTATTTTTATTTTGTAGTTTTGTTTTTTTTGTTTTTATTCTTTTCCCTTTTGTTTATTTTCTCTTCTGTTTTAATTCATTTTGAAGCATTTAGACATCCTATAGAAGCGTGGTTCCTTCACCATAAATACCTAGGCATTAATTGGCACACTCTGAACATTTTAGTTTTATTATTTGAAAACTTTTATTGTTTGTTTGATTTTGAATTTGAATTTGAATCGTTTTTGAACTAACACGAGATTAGCGCCAATAATCGAAGTGACATGGCATCATTAGGAGAGAATTACTGTAGCTTAATTATCCGGGCGTCACAATTTGCGCCACTAAGGTCGTCCATCTGCTACACCCTTCTGACGAAATAATAGCTTACCAAGCTCATCTAGTTCAGAACGCCGAGGCACGACTTTATGCCTTGAACGCGTTGAATGCTGCACCACTCGAGGGCATTGAAAACATTCCCGTCGTTCGTGAATTCCAAGACGTCTTCCCAGAAGAACTTCCAGGGATTCCTCCTGCTAGAGCTGTCGAATTCATCATCGACTTGAAACCCGGCACTACCCCTATAGCTAAACGACCCTACAAGATGCCGCCGCATGAACTCATTGAGCTTAAGGAGGAAATCGACAAATCTCTTGTCAAAGGTTTCATTCGCCCAAGTTGCTCTCCTTGGGGAGCACCTTCTCTCTTTGTTAAGAAGAAGGATGGGACAAACCGATTAGTCCAAGACTACCGTCCTATAAACCAAGCTACCATTCAGAACAAATACCCTCTTCCTCGGATCAATGATCTTTATGATCAACTGGCTGGCTCATCAGTGTTCTCCAAACTCGACTTGAGGTTGGGTTACCACCAGATCCGTGTTCGTGAGGAGGACATCCCAAAAACCGCCTTCGTGACTTGGTATGGATCATACGAGTACACCGTCATGTCATTCGGCTTAACGAATGCTCCAGCCACCTTCTCTCGTCTGATAAATTATATATTCATGGATTACCTCGACAAGTTCGTCGTGGTTTATTTGGATGATATCCTTGTATTTTCCAAGAACAAGGAGGAACATGCTGAACATCTTCGTCTTGTGCTAGAGAAGCTTCGAGAACATCAACTGTATGCTAAGTATTCCAAGTGTGAATTCTGGCTCCCCGAAGTAACCTATCTTGGGCATGTCAGCTCCAAGGATGGTATTGCCGTCAACCCTGAACGAGTTCAGGCTATTATCGATTGGACTCCTCCGAAGAACGTCAAGCAAGTCCGAAGTTTTCTCGGTCTCGCCAGTTATTGCCGTCGATTCGTTGAGAACTTCTCCAAGATTGCCAGGCCCCTGACTAATCTGTTGCATAAGGGTGTCAAGTTTGACTGGACAGACAAGTGTCAGGAAAGTTTCCAGGCGCTCAAAGACAAGTTGACTTCGGCCCCCGTGCTTGCACCACCTGATACTAAGAAGGACTTCGTCATTTACTGCGACGCTTCCCGCCAAGGATTAGGCTGTGTCCTAATGCAAGAGCGCAGAGTGATTGCTTATGCCTCTCGTCAACTGCGCCCTCACGAAGAAAACTACCCAGTTCACGACCTCGAGCTGGCTGCTGTCATTCATGCACTGAAGCAGTGGCGACATTACCTTCTCGGTAATCGTTGCGAGATCTTCACCGACCATCAAAGTCTGAAGTATCTGTTTACTCAGCCAGATTTGAACCTACGTCAGCAAAGATGGATGGAGACTATTGCAGACTTTGACGTGGGTATATCTTATACCCCCGGCAAGGCTAATGTAATGGCCGATGCCTTGAGCCGCAAGTCTTACTGCAACCACCTCCAGGTTCATAAAGTTCATCCCTCGCTTACCGAAGAATTTAGAAGGCTGAACCTCCATATTGTTCCTCCAGGATCACTCGCTCCCCCTCCCGAAGGTTCCCCCAAACAGAACCTCCATGTTGTTTCCAAGGGTTCTCTCAATACCCTGGTTGCGAAACTAGATCTTGTGGACACCATCAAATGGATACAGAAATGTGACGATGAAGTCCTCAAGATTAAGCGCGACCTCAAAAAAGGAAAGCCATCATTCTTCATGATCGCCGACGATGGCGCCTTGTATTTCAAAGGCCGCCTAGTGGTACCATGTTCGAAGAAAAACCTGGATAAGACTAAAAGGGTTATGCAAGAAGCCCATGATACGCCTCTGTCCATCCATCCTGGTAGTACAAAGATGTACCAGGATATTCGTCAAAGATTCTGGTGGTCTAATATGAAGCAGGACATTGCTCGTTATGTTGCTGAGTGTGACGTTTGTCGCCGAATCAAAGCAGAGCATCAAAGGCCTGCTGGAACTCTGCAACCTATCTCTATTCCTGAATGGAAACGGGACCATGTTGAAATGGACTTCGTCACTGGATTTCCCAAATCTCAGAAAGGTAATGATGCTATTCTTGTCATCATTGACCGGCTTTCCAAAGTTGCCCATTTCCTGGCGGTCAAAGAGACAATCACTGCTAGTCAGCTTGCTACTCTCTACATGGCTAGAATTGTTTCACTTCACGGTATCCCACTGGTTATCAGTTCAGACCGTGGCAGCTTATTCACTTCAAGGTTTTGGGCGAGTTTCCAAGAAGCTATGGGGACTCATCTGTCGTTCAGTACTGCGTTCCATCCTCAGTCGCAAGGACAGGTTGAACGTGTCAACCAAGTTCTCGAAGACATGCTTCGAGCTTGTGTAATCTCATTCGGCAAGAAATGGGAGGAATCTCTTCCATATGCCGAGTTCTCTTATAATAATAGCTATCAAGCTAGTCTGAAGATGTCCCCCTTCGAAGTGCTATATGGACGAAAGTGTCGAACCCCTCTGAACTGGTCAGAAACTGGGGAACGTCCACTCTTCGGTCCGGATATTATCCAACAGGCCGAAGAACAAGTTCGCATTATTTGCGAGAATCTCAAGACTGCTCAGTCACGTCAGAAAAGTCAGTATGACCGTCATCACCAAGACATGGTCTATCAACCTGGCGAAAAGTCTTATCTTCGAGTTACACCAATGAAGGGTGCTCACCGCTTCGGGATCAAGGGCAAGCTAGCTCCTCGCTATATCGGTCCCTTCACTATTCTCGAAAGGCGTGGAAAGGTAGCATATCAATTGGAGCTTCCGCCGAACCTTTCTCAGGTTCACGATGTGTTCCACGTGTCACAACTCCGTCGCTGCTTCAAGGACCCAATCCGAGCAGTGGATCATGAAGTGCTTGAATTGCAACAAGACCTCTCCTATAAAGAGCATCCGGTCCGCATTCTTGACCAAGCCGAACGCCTCACACGTCAGAAAGCGATCAAATTCCTCAAAGTCCAGTGGTCGAATCACTCTGAAGACGAAGCCACCTGGGAACGCGAGGATCGTCTTCGCGATGAATACCCTGCACTGTTTCCTTCTACCTCCTAAATCTCGGGACGAGATTTCTTGTAGTGGAGGAGAATTGTGACGCCCGGATAATTAAGCTACAGTAATTCTCTCCTAATGATGCCACGTCACTTCGATTATTGGCGCTAATCTCATGTTAGTTCAAAAATGATTCAAATTCAAATTCAAAATCAAACAAACAATAAAAGTTTTCAAATAATAAAACTAAAATGTTCGGAGTGTGCCAATTAATGCCTAGGTATTTATGGTGAAAGAACCACGCTTCTACAGGATGTCTAAATGCTTGAAAATGAATTAAAACATAAGAGAAAATAAACAAAAGGGAAAAGAATAAAAACAAAAAAACAAAACTACAAAATAAAAATAAAAGGAGAAGAGGCCCCCTGGCCAACTGGGCCAGACGGCCCAGCTGGCCGACCCGCTGGCCCACTCAGCCGGCCCAGTTGCCTTGGCCTATATGGCCTTCCCCCACTAACCCTAGCAACCACCCAGACCACCCCCCACTTCTCCTCCCCCTGCCCTCCCGATCTGGATCGGGAGCAGATAGCCCCGTCGCCGCCGCCCGTTGCCCTGCACCACGTCGCCGCCTGGACCGCGCCTCCGCCTCGACCTCCCCGTCGCCGGACCCCCCCCTCACCGGCCTGCATCCTCCTCGCCGGAGCCCGTCCCCGGTGCCACCCCGACGCCCCACCTCACCGCGCGCTGGACTGCCTCGCCCCTCCTTCTCCCTCGCACGTCGCCCGGACCGCCGACGCCGCCCGGTGCCGCCTCCGCCTCGACCCCGTCACCGCTAGCTCGCCTCCGTCGACGATCTGCCTCGCCGGACTTCCTCCCCAACGTCGCCGTCGTCCCCGACCTCCGTCAAGCGCATTGCCCCGACCCCTGCTTCGCACGGTGAGGCCACAGCCTACCTCTCCTCCTCCCCGCGTCACACGCGCCCGCTCGCATCGCCCCTGTCATTGCCTCACCGACGCCACCGCCCCCTGTTCCTCTGCTGACCCTGGTCGCCATGCCCACGGCCGTCTCCGGCACCCGGCGCCCGCGCCGCGCCGGCGCCCAGCCATGCCCACGCGGTTCCCGCCCGGGTTGGGCGCCCGTGAACCCCCCTGCGCCCGTTACCACTAGCGTCACCGCCCGCTAAGACCCCCCTTATGACTATGACAGTGGGCCCCCATGCCCCAGAACTTTATTAAAAAAAAGAATTAAAAATATATATAATAATAATAAAAATAATTAATTAATTGAGGAATTAATTAAGTTAATTAATTATAATTAGATTAACCTAATCACTAATTAACCTAATTAACTGTTAGTTAATTAAAACAGAGTATGACGAACGGGACCCACCTGTCAGGTTGACCAAGTCAACTGCTGACGTCATGCTGACGTCATGATGACGTCAGCAGACACTATTCTGGATAATGTTGATTAAATTAAATAAATAAATCCTAAAAATGATTTAAATCTTTTAAAATTAATATAAAATAAACCGTAGCTCGGATGGAAAAACTTTGTACATGAAAGTTGCTCAGAACGACGAGACGAATTTGAATACGCAGCCCGTTTATCCGCCACACATCCCTAGCATAGCGAACACGCAACTTTCCCCCTCTGTTTCATTTGTCCGAAAACGCGAAACACCGGGGATACTTCCCCGGATGTTTCCCCCCCTTCACCGGTATCACCTCATACCGCGATAGGGCACCCCTAGCACCGATACTTGTCATGTCATGCATCACTATGCATATGCTTGCTTATATATTTATTGTTTTTCCCCCCTCTTCTCTCGATAGACACCGAGACCGACGCCGCTGCTACCCAGTACGACTACGGAGTTGACGATCCCTCTCTCTTGCCAGAGCAACCAGGCAAGCCCCCCCTTTTGATCATCAGATATCGCCTACTCTTCTCTATACTGCTTGCATTAGAGTAGTGTAGCATGTTACTGCTTCCCGTTAATCCTATACTGATGCATAGCCTGTCCTTGCTACTACTGTTGTTACCTTTACCTGCAATCCTAATGCTTAGTATAGGATGCTAGTATTTCCATCTGTGGCCCTACATTCTTGTCCGTCTGCTGTGCTATACTATCGGGCCGTGATCACTCGGGAGGTGATCACGGGTATATACTATTTACTTTATACATGATACATGTGGTGATTAAAGACGGGTCGGCTTGAGGAGCACCCGCGAGTGGATCTTTGAGGCGGAGCGACAGGGCAGGTTCCGACCACCTAGGAGAGAGGTGGGCCTGGCCCTGGTCGGCGTTCACGGATACTTAACACGCTTAACGAGATCTGGGTATTTGATCTGAGTCTGGCCATTTGGTCTATACGCACTAACCATCTACGCGGGAGTAGTTATGGGTATCCCGGCGTCGTGGTATCAGCCGAAGCCTTGGTGACGTCAGCGACTGAGTGGCGGGCGCCGGATTGGACTGGAAGGCCACTAGGATAGGTCTGCTTTCGGCCGCGTTCGCAACATGCAGGTGTGCTAAGGGCGATGGGCCCAGACCCCTGGGCGCTTAGGTTTAGACCGGCGTGCTGACCTCTCTGTTGGTCTAGGTGGGGCTGCGACGTGTTGATCTTCCGAGGCCGGGCATGACCCAGGAAAGTGTGTCCGGCCAAATGGGATCGAGCGTGTTGGGGTATGTGGTGCACCCCTGCAGGGAAGATAATCTATTCGAATAGCCGTGGTCTTCGGTAACAGGACGACTTGGAGTTGTACCTTGACCTTATGACAACTAGAACCGGATACTTAATAAAACACACCCTTCCAAGTGCCAGATACAACCGGTGATCGCTCTCTCACAGGGCGACGAGGGGAGGATCATCGGTTAGGATTATGCTATGCGATGCTACTTGGAGGACTTCAGTCTACTCCCTTCTACATGCTGCAAGACAGAGGCTGCCAGAAGCGTAGTCTTTGAAAGGATTAGCTATCCCCCCTCTTATTCTAGCTTTCTGCAGTTCAGTCCACCGATATGGCCCTTTACACATTTACCCATGCATATGTAGTGTAGCTTCTTGCTTGCGAGTACTTTGGATGAGTACTCAGGTTGCTTTCTCCTTCTTTCCCTCTATCCCTTCTACCTGGTTGTCGCAACCAGATGTTGGAGCCCAGGAGCCAGACGCCACCGTCGACGACGACCCCTACTACACCGGAGGTGCCTACTACTACGTGATGCCCGCTGACGACGACCAGGAGTAGTTAGGAGGATCCCAGGCAGGAGGCCTGCGCCTCTTTCGATCTGTATCCCAGTTTGTGCTAGCCTTCTTAAGGCAAACTTGTTTAACTTATGTCTGTACTCAGATATTGTTGCTTCCGCTGACTCGTCTATGATCGAGCTCTTGTATTCGAGCCCTCGAGGCCCCTGGCTTGTAATATGATGCTTGTATGACTTATTTTATTTGTAGAGTTGTGTTGTGATATCTTCCCGTGAGTCCCTGATCTTGATCGTACATGTTTGCGTGTATGATTAGTGTACGATTAAATCGGGGGCGTCACAGAGGCTTGGCTTAACAATATGGGAGGCATGATAAGCAAGTGGTAGGTATCGCAGCATAGGCATAGCAAAAGAGTGAGCAACTAGCAAGCAAAGATATAAGTGATTTCGAGGGTATGGTCATCTTGCCTGAAATCCCGCAAGGAAGAAGAACGAGTCCATGAAGAAGACAAACGGACGTAGACGAATGAATCCTGACAAACGTGACGTTATCGGAACCAACCCGAAGAAGCAACACCGGAAAGAAGCAGACAACATAGTAAACAACCATCACATAAACATGGCATGATGCACAATCAAGTATGATGCATGTCCGGTTTAATGAAGCATGGCATGGCAAAGTGCACAAGCAATCCTACAAATTAAGTGGAGCTCAATATGCAACGAGTTGCATATTGACGGAACACCACATCAATTATTTAGTTCACTCCCGGTTAGGTACCCAACAATATTAAATGTTGTTAAACATGACAAGAGGTGAATCATAATAAAACTACATAACTAGGCAAGTTTAAAAGAGGCCAAAAACATCACAACGATTCCGGTAAATCCTCATATGCATCTAGTAATTTAAAGCAAACAACAATTTTAAACGTCTTAAAGTTCTTAACATGATGCGGATGACATGTTCAAGTTTATGCAATTTTTATTAAAAGTTGACAAGAGCATTAAGAAGCATTTGTCACCGTGGTGGAAAGAAAGGGGGTGCCACGGCAACGATAACGGTTCCGGTAGCTCATGGAAATACCGGTGCAAAAGGAAACAAATGACGGGAGCATGCAAAAGATGGTGGGGTGATCCCGGATTTCGGGTGTCCCACGAGTTGGCGACAAGGAAACGAGTGACAAAGGACATGGTGCAAACACGAGCATCTCAACCATCGCAAGCATTCGTTTATGGACGTCGTCTCGAGGTTATACCTTCGAAGCGTGCAAGCGGGACAGTTCTCGTTCGGTGCAAAGGAGAGGAAGTAGATGTTCTCGCACGCTCTAGGGTCGACGGTAGAGGTTCTCGCGATCTCGACGACGGTAGTGGTACATGTTTATCATTGCACGAGTTTCCGTAGATGTTCATGTCATCGGTGTCATGGTACTTGGGGTGTTCGGAATTTCCGGTCCTGTTCTTGCAACGGAAGTCGTTCACATTCATTCGGAGAGGTACTTGATGACTCCAACGTCTTCGGGGCGACGATAGTTGTACACGGTCCACGAGACGTCGATCGTTTGGGGTCCGACTTGCGGGTCTTGCCGACATGACGGGGTACTTAGCGTTCTTAGCGATTCCAAAGACGACGGTAGAGGTACACTTGTTGTAGGGGTACTAGTCGGATCCACGGCGACGGTAGAGGTACAAACGTTCTCGCAGTACTTGGGTCGTCGTGGAACTTGGCACTTGCGGTATTGATAGCTTGAAGGGGTACTTGGCGTGTCCGAGGTCTCCGACCGTACTGGTACTTGACGAAAAGGATCTCTGGAGGCGGCCTTGCGTCCCTGGATTCGGTAGCCTTGGCAACGACAAAAAAAGTTAGCGGGGCAGCAGCATGTAGATGACGCAGGTGACGGGGAGCTCGGCAAGAGGCGTCACGTGCAGGAAGCGGAGCCGGCTGGTCGACAGGGCGAGGACGATGGCGATTGTTGCTGGGGCTCCGGCGAGCTCCGACAACGCAGACGACGAAGGGGGCGAGTGGCGTGAGGCTCCTGCTGGGCGCGGAGGACGACGGATGCGGGCGCTCGAGGTGGCGCTGGGAGCGTGGCTCCAGCGATGCTGCTCGCTGGTGGCGACCAGAGACGGAGGCAATGTCTTGGCGAGGTTGGCGAGGCAGAGGCAGCGAGGCATGGTGCCATGGCGAGGCGACGACGCAAAAGAAGGCGCGACTGGTGGCGGAGGTCACCGGGCGACATGTGGACGAGACAAGGGGCGGCGGAGGAGTTCCGGCAGTAGGATGGCGACGCTGTCCCGCGGCTGGAGGACGGGACGAGTGAGAGGAGGATCGGGCATGATGCGCGGCCCCTCTGCGTGCTGCGGTGCTAGGAGAACCAGAGGGAGTGGGTCGAGGGAAACGGCAGGAGAGACATGGATCGAGTGGACTAGGGCGCTGCGAGGGAGATCGAAGAGAGGGAAAAAAGGGGATCGAGCGCGGTCTCCTATCTCGATGAGTGTGTGAGCGGCGGCCTGGAGGGAGACGAAGGAGATGCCAGGGGTGCGCTAGGGTTAGGAGGAGTGGGCCTAGCGGGGAATATGGGCCTGGGAGGCCGGTCGGCCTGGCTGGGCTGCCGACCCCTACTGGGCCTGGTGCTCTCTCTCCCTTACACTCCTTAGAAGAAAAGAGGGACACAAGAAAGAAAAAAATAGAGAGAGGAAAAAGAGGAGGGATGTAGGGAACGAATTTGAACATGCGGGTAATTTTCTTGGACTCACAAAAATATGCTCGGTCCGAGAAAATTAGAAAAGGCCAGTTTGAACGATAAGAATTCAAACTCATTTGAATTTAATTCAAATGGGTTTGAACTAGGACGAGGTTTTTGGAGTATCCAAAAATGTTGAGAATTTTGGTAGAGCTCCGGAAAAAGGTAAAAGAATTATCGACAAAGTTTGAGATTCGAAAATCGGAAGAAGAAAGGTCAAGGATTTAACATGCAAGTGGGTTGCAGATAATTCCAAATTAATGGAATACTTTATACTAGCTCCCTAAATATTGGGAGTGTATGTTATAAATAGTATCACCACGTGAATTCCCTCGGTTTAAATTGACCGAAGATCCATACGGTTTATTTATTTGAGTTGCAAAAGATTTATGAGATGATGACATGATGCAATGCAAAAATAAAAGGGCAGGCACAAATGAAACACACGGCGAAACCCGGAACATATGGAAGGCATCTGAAGCTCCGGTCTTGGGGCGTCACATTTGCATATGCATATAGATAGGATTGCATCCTACATTCATTCTCATCTACATGGAGTTGCAGGTTCTTGCCATGAACTTGACTCCGACAAGGGACAAGAAGACTGCACGGCACAGTGATCCCCGGGAAGCCAAACAGGTAAGTTTACCTCTTGTCCATTAGTGTTCTATAAGCTATAACTTGTGCATTGAGAAACCTCGCCGCTCTCTTGGAACCAGGGTGCTCCCATCCTTGGCTCGAACTCTGCTTCGGCCTGGATGATCGCAGTGGCCCTTGGTAAAAAGGGACTGGGTGGGGGGCTGGCACCTTAGTCTGTTGCCCGACAGACATGGATCTCCGGCAGACAAAAAGGGTGTCGACAGGGTATCCTACCGGGGAAAGCTCGTTCAATTACAGTAAAGAGGCACCCCACCTTTGCATGCACATATACATGCATGGGTTCCCGGCGAGGTTTATCTCTTTCATTGACATGCAGATACAAGTACAAGCATTACAGAACACAAACATGGATGAAAGGATTGCATTATTTAAATTAAAATTTGTTGATTGCCTACAAGTTTAAGATTAAAAATAAGATAAGTGCCCCGTAATCCCCTCTTTTCGTTTTCCCTCCTTCAGACACTACGGCGGAAGGAGGAAAAGATGAGAAAAGGAGCACCCAAGGAGGAGCCCACCCGGTCCTATCAGGGCCCGTCGGGCACGACCTAACAAGACCGGGAGTGGCGAGGCTGCGAAGGAGGAGTGCGGGGGACAGGGCGGCGCCTTCTGGTCACCAGCTCCAGAGCCAGCAAGAAGCCCCGGCTTGAGCGTCGGAGGAGTCATCCACCAAAGCTCAGCCGGAAGACTGCTGGAGGCGAGGGGAAGGCACCAAGAGAACATCCCTCCCCGGCTATCACCCGAAGAGGCTGGTGAAGACGGTGCTGGGGAGGGAGGGGAAGAGTGGGAAGACGAGACGGCAGGACGACGGTCGGAGGCGAAGGCATCCATGCCATCGTACTCCGACCTGATCCCCTGCCACCCACCTTCTCCGATTTCCCCTGCTTTCTCCTCATCAATGCTACTCCCGGGAAGCGCCAAGACTCCGGTCCGACGCCTCCAGCGGAGAAAGATCTGGCAGCTGGAACGGCCAGGGGGCTCGAGGCGTGCCGCGCCCCACCTTGGCGAGCAGGAAGATGCGCCTCTCGTCGACGTTGGCCCCAATACCTCCGGGAGGGGCGGTGCTAGGATTGCCAATGATCTCCAACCCCTCCTCCGGATGAGAATCGAAGATACCAAAAGGGTGGCCATGCCAAGGAGCAAGCTCACTCCCCAAGATTCAGCACCAACATGAGGCAACAAATGCCCCGAGCCAGAGCCCGGGGGCTGGCCCCAGGCTTCCTTCTCCAACATGACCAGCAGAACACAAAAGATGAGGAGAGAAGACTACGAAGGTGGGTGACTCCTACCTCCTCCGCCCCTCCCTTTTATAGGCCTGGTGGGGAAGGGCAGCTGCTCCATCCACGGGTGATCACCTCCCTCCTCTGCCAATTCAAGACGGGTGGGCCCTTTCCAAGGCAATCTCCCACCCCACGGGCATCCATTACCTACCCCGCGCGATGCATGCCACATACGTGGCTAAGGATAAGGGCGTGTTGTGGGAAGAGTAAATTGGCAGTTTCTACCCCGTGCGTTAAAGTCATTCACGGGCCATCACTAGAGCGGCCCCACCACTATTGGCTTTACACCATGCACGGGGAAACCAGAAACTGACCCAGAATCAAGGATGATGAAGCAGAAATGGAAAACTCAAGGGGTCAACCCCTTCAGCAACCTTGCCTGTGCACTTATTAGGCCCTGCCCCGACGATGCTCAGCAGGGCATTCAGGGAAGGCCCAGGGGCTTCTGTCGGTGCAACAAACCGTAGGTCTATTGCACAGACTGTGCACAGGCATGAGATCAAGATTGAAGCACCAACCCAAGTAAGTAATTGAAGGACCAAGAGATTTGAAGAACCAACACGCGATCCAAAGAGACCAAGATCGAGCCAGAAGAGCAAGATATCGGCAAGAGAAGGGCCTCCCTTGCTGGGCAGGCGAGCCTGGCAAGGGGCAAAGGCGACCGCAAGGAGCAAAGGCGACCGCAAGGAGCAGGCAACTGAGGCACCCCGACAAGGTTTGTGGGGGCTCGTGGGGGCAGAACCACCCCACCATCCACTCAAGCACAACCCACGTCGTCAATCAATGTGATGTCAAGCCGCAAGAAGATTAAGTGGTAGCAGTTCGCCACATGGCAGCCATTTCCTACAGAAGAAGCCTACAGATGACACTCGTCCTGTGACGTGTCAAGGGAACAGGCGCGGAGCTGGCAAGATAGCTCGGCAAGCCTTGTCGGGAGACCAGTGATGTGACACTAAGCGATGCATTTAATGCACCTTGTCAGCCCACATAGTTCAGTATGATAGTACTGTTCGCTATCATATCAGTGGATAATGACTACTTTGCCATTGTGGTGACCCCTTAATCTATAAAAGCAGGCCGATGTCACTCGTAGGAAGGGTTGGAAAGTTGATGAACCCAAGCCACCATACGCGCGTAGTCGCTGCGGCCCCTAGGCGAACCCTACTGGGCAAGTGTACTACGCATCACCATGTTCATTCCACCATCAATCCACCAAAGCGGGACTAGGGTCTTACGCCTCATGGCGGTGTGAACCTGGGGAATTGCTTGTGTGCTCTCTGCCGCGCTGTCGTACGCTGGTCTGCTCTTTGTGCAACGCGACGTCCCCCTGCCGAACTAGCAAGGGGCCACCCGGTCCCATAGGTGGCCGCGGATATCCCGTGACAGTCGGTGAGGATGCTCTAGTTAATGTGGCTGACGGAGGAGGGGAAGAAGATCTTAGGCGTCTGGAGATGGAGCCGAGGGTACAGCTCCGTTGTGATGGAGGGTTTCGTCGTTGGAGCAACTCCGGTGAGTTGTACGACGGCGAGCCTGAAGGAGGACAAGAGAGACAACGTTAACCTAAGTGGAATTCTAATAGCATCTCCAATAGATGATGTAAAATACATAACCACAACGTGCTGAATGTAAAATACATCATCCGCTCATCTCTGAACTTAACTGTCAAAACTGAATTTAACTATCGAAACTGAATTTTACTGTCGAAACTGAATTTTGTTGTTGAAACTGAATGCACTAGTAGAAAAAAAGCAGTAGCAGAAGCAGCAGCGCCCGGAGCAGCAGTGCGTGCGAGAGCCGGGGTAGCTGTCATGTAGCAGCATCTCGGGTAGTAGTTGCAGGGGCTCAAGCGAGAGCAGGATCTGCTGCTGATGCAGCAGCAGGGCGAGAAAGAGTAGAGCCGCAGCAAAAGCAAGAGCAAGAGCGAGAGCAGCAGCGTGAGCAGGAGAAAGAGTAAGAGCAGACAAGGCAGGGGACCGAGAGCAAGAGCAAAGCAGCAGCACGAGCGAGAGCCAAAGCTGTAGCAGCTCCTACTGATGTGGACGTAGCCGCCGAGGGAGCGAAACCATGGAGGAAGTGGCTGGCGACGCCGTCGTGGATGGAGCCACGCCATGTCGGCTCGGGACCAAGCGCCGGAAGCACCATGAGATCGAATCAAGAAGAAAATGCAGCGATTAGTGTAGAACCTCTTTGGTGGCGCCGATTAGGCCTCAGCTTCATCCGAGGAATCGGTGATGATGCTGCTCTTCCGGTAGTGCAGGTGAAGACGGCGGTGTGGGAATGGAGGTGTCGCGATGAGGGGAATGACAGGGCTGCTCCTTGGAGGTGGAGGACGGGGTGGCTGAACTGGCGGGACGAGGAGATTTATTATCCAGAATTTTTATGCTCGGTTTTCTCGTAATGATCGATCCATGCTTGATACTTCTTGTGCTGATTCTTTTATGAAGAAGACTATTGAATTCTGGTGGGATCTTTAGGAAATAATTAAACACAACTCTGAAGATTGGGAACTCAATGAAGGTAAAGAGTCAGGTATTAAGCTAAAGTATGATTGTGTTAAATCTTTTATGAATACCGATGCTTTTCAAAAGTTTAGCACAAAGTATGGACTTGACTCTGAGATAGTATCCTCCTTTTGTGAATCATTTGCTACCCATGTTGATCTCCCTAAAGAGAAGTGGTTTAAATATCACCCACCTATTAAAGAAGAAATTAAAGAACCGGTACCAGTTAAAGAAGAAACTATACTTTATAATGTCGATCCAGTTGTTCCTACTGCTTATATTGAGAAATCACCTTTCCCTGTTAGGATAAAAGAGCATGCTAAAGTTTCAATTGTGGTTAACAAAAGTTATATTAGAACACCTAAACCTTATGAACAAATAAAAGTAGAGCTTAGCGTTGCTATTGTTAAGGATCTCCTGGAAGAAAATATAGATGGGCATGTTATTTACTTCTGTAATGAAGCTACTAGAATTGCTAAACCTGATAAAGAGGATAAACATAGACCCGTTGTTGGCATGCCTATTGTCTCAGTTAAAATAGGAGAGCATTGTTATCATGGTTTATGTGACATAGGTGCTAGCATAAATCCCATCCCCTTTAGCCTTTATCAGGAAATTATGGATGACATAGCACCCGCTGAAATAGAAGAAAATAGATGCCACTATTAAACTTGCTAATAGAGATACCGTCACACCACTTGGGATTGTTAGAGATGTTGAAGTCTTGTGTGGGAAGATAAAGTACCCAACTGATTTTCTTGTTCTTGGTTCCCCACAAGATGAGTTTTGCCCCATTATCTTTGGTAGACCTTTCTTGAACACCGTTAATGCTATTATAGATTTTGAGAAGCAATCTGTCGGTGTTAGTTTTGGTGATGAATCTCATGAGTTTAATTTTTCTAAGTTTAGTAGAAAGCTTCATGAAAAAGAATGGCCTAGTGAGGATGAAATAATTTTTCTTGCTTCTATTGCTGTACCACCTACTGATCCTTTAGAACAATATTTGCTAGACCATGAAAATGATTTACATATGCATGAAAGAAATGAAATAGATAAGATTTTCTTTGAACAACGTCCTCTGCTTAAACACAATTTGCCTATTGAAACTCTAGGAGGTCCTCCTCCACCTAAAGGTGATCCTGTGTTTGAATTAAAACAATTTCCAGACACTTTGAAATATGCTTATCTTGATGAAAAGAAGATATATCCTTTTATTATTAGTGCTAACCTTTCAGAACATCAAGAAGAAAGATTATTTAAAGTTCTAAGGAAGCACCGAGCTGCTATTGGATATACTCTTGATGATTTAAAGGGCATTAGTCCCACTCTATGTCAGCACAAGATTAATATGGAACCTGATACTAAACCCGTTGTTGATCACCAACGTCGGTTAAATCCAAAAATGAAGGAAGTGGTAAGAATGGAAATCTTAAAACTTCTGGAAGCATGTATAATCTATCCTATAGCTGATAGTAGATGGGTAAGTCCTGTTCATTGTGTCCCTAAGAAAGGAGGTATTATAGTTGTTCCTAATGATAAGAATGAACTTATTCCATAAAGAATTGTTACAGGTTATGGAATGATAATTGATTTTAAAATATTAAACAAAGCAACTAGAAAAGATCATTACCCTCTGCCTTTTATTGATCAACTGCTAGAAAGATTATCTAAGCACACACACTTTTGCTTACTTGATGGATATTCTGGTTTATCACAAATACCTGTTTCCCAACCTGATCAAGAAAAGACCACTTTTACTTGTCCCTTTGGAACTTATAGACGTATGCCTTTTGGTTTATGCAATGCACCTACTACCTTTCAAAGATTGTTGAGGTTTTCATGGATGACTTCTCTGTTTATGGGAAGTCTTTTGATGATTGTTTACACAATCTTGATCGCGTTTTGTAGACATGTGAACAAACAAATCTTGTCTTGAATTGGGAGAAGTGCCACTTTATGGTTAATGAAGGCATTATCTTGGGTCATAAAATTTCTGAAAGAGGTATTGAAGTGGACAAAGCTAAGGTTGATGCAATTGAGAAAATGCCATGTCCTAAAGATAGCAAAGGTATTCGTAGCTTCCTAGGTCATGCTGGTTTCTATAGGAGATTTATCAAAGACTTCTCTAAATTTCTAGGCCTCTTACGAATCCTTTGCAAAAGGATGTTCCTTTTGTTTTTTATGATGATTGTTTAGGAGCCTTCGAAACAATTAAGAAAGCCTTAATTTCTACACCTACTATTCAACCACCTGATTGGAACTTGCCTTTTGAAATTATGTGTGATGCTAGTGATTATGTTGGTGGTGATGTTGTAGGACAAAGAGTTGATAAGAAACTGAATGTTATTCATTATGCTAGTAAAACTCTAGATAGTGCTCAACGAAATTATGCAACCACTGAAAAAGAATTCTAAGCAGTGGTGTTTGCTTGTGATAAATTTAGATCTTACATTGTTGATTCAAAAGTAATTGTTCACATCGATCATGCTGCTATTAAATATCTTATGGAAAATAAAGATGCTAAACATAGAATTATTTGATGGGTTCTCTTGGTACAAGAATTTGATTTACATATCACTTATAGAAAAGGAGCTAAGAACCCTGTAGATGATAACTTGTCTAGGCTTGAAAATGTGCTTGATGACCCACTACCTATTGATGATAGTTTTCCTGATGAGCAGTTAGCTGCAATAAATGTTGCTCATAACACTTCTTGGTATGCTGATTATGCTAATTACATTGTTCATAAATATTTACCACCTAGCTTTACATACCAACAAAAGAAAAAATTCTTCTATGATTTAATACATTACTTTTGGGATGACCCACATCTTTATAAAGGAGTAGATGGACTCATTAGATGTTGTGTACCTGAGCATGAACAAGGAAAAAATCCTACGGAAATGTCACTCCAAAGCTTATGGAGGGCATCATGCTGGAGATAGAACTGCTCACAACGTATTGCAATCTGGATTTTATTGGCCTACTCTCTTCAAGGATGCCCGTATGTTCGTCTTATCTTGTGATGAATGTCAAAGAATAGGTAATATCGGTAAGCGTCAAGAAATGCCTATGAATTATTCACTTGCTATTGAACCATTTGATTTTGGGGATTTGATTACATGGGACCTTTTCCATCCTCCAATGGGTATACACATATTTTGGTTGCTGTTGATTATGTTACTAAATGGGTAGAAGCTATTCCAACCAATAGTGTTGTTCACAACACCTCTATTAAAATTCTTAAGGAAGTTAATTTCCCAAGGTTTGGAGTCCCTAGATATTTAATGACTGATGGTGGTTCACACTTTATTCATGGTGCTTTCCGTAAAATGCTTGCCAAGTATGGTGTTAACCATAGAATTGCATCACCTTATCATCCTCGGTCTAGTGGTCAAGTTGAACTTAGCAATAGAGAAATATAATTAATCTTGCAAAAGATTGTCAATAGGTCTCGGAAGAATGCCAAGTTATGAAAATGCCAAGTTATTTAAAGAAAAAGTTAAAAGATGGCATGATAAAAGAATTCAAAAGCGTGAGTTTAAAGTCGGACAATATGTTCTTTTGTACAACTCTCATTTCAGATTCTTTGAAGGGAAACTCCTCTCAAAATGGGAAGGACCCTATGTTATCGAGGAGGTTTATCGGTCTAGAGCCATCAAAATAAATAATGCCGAAGGTACTAAATCGAAGGTTGTTAATGTGCAACGAATAAAACATTATATCTAAGGTACGCCCATCAATGTTGAAAGTAATATTATCCAAACTTTGACACCGGAAGAACAGATAAAAGAGTCCTTCCGAAACACTCCAGAGTCGTGAAAATAAGGAGGTACGTGATACGATAAGTAACGGACTCCGAAAAATCCGCAATTTTTTTGTCAGTTTTGGAATATTTAGAAAATTAGGAAAATAAGAAACTTCCACGAAGCGTACCCTGGTGGGCACAAGACACCAGGGCTCTCCTGGCTGCTAGGCGCGCCCAGGTGGGTTGTGCCCACCTGGGGTACCTTCCGGACTCCGTTTTTCTACAGTTTGCTTGTTTCCCAAGATAAAAAATCATTATATACCCCCCGAACCTATTGACCATCGTATCGCCGAGAAATCCTCTGTTATTTTTTCTGGCTATTTTTGGTTAGATTCAGTTAGGCCAGCATCATGTCTTCCTCACCCTCCAACCACGGAGAAGAAGACGTAGGGGTGTGTCAGGTGGATCTAAGGAGAGAAAGAGCCGAAGAAGTTGCTATGGAGGAAGAAGTGGAAAATCCTTTCGGGGTTCACTCTCTGGCTTCCGAGAGAGGCACATTGGCTGGCATCTCTACTCATCCTAATCCTCATCAAGCTATAAGATCATCAAATAATCAAGAGAGCCCCGAAGTGCAAGAAGAAATCCCACCAAGAAGGCCTTTACACAGGTTACATCATAATAATTTTCGCAATTTGAATCACAATTATGGGTTCGAGAATACTCCTCTTAGGCACATACCGTCCAATGGAGACATATCTCGCCCAAGAGAAAATAGTGCAGGAACAAACCCATGGGGCCCGGAAAATAAACACATAACGGTTGAGGTGAAGAAAAACAGTGAATTACTTCATCAAACCCTTCGAGAGATTCAAGTTCTGAAGGATCTACTCATGGTTATATTGGAGAATACTTCTTCATCACCACCACCTTCTTCTTAACCACCAAAAGAAAAATGAGTATCGGGTATGGGCACTCCCCTTGGCTTCTGCCACACTTGGGGGAGGTGCCCCGGTATCGTATCATCCCCACTATATTTTGCCTTTACTTATTTTAGTTCATTCTTTTGCTTAGATGAATAAAAGTTTAGTTCGATCCTTGCTTTTCGAGAGTTTTCTTAGTGATCTATCATTGTAATAGTGTGTGAGATATATAATAAAGTTTACTTTGCGTTTCTTGCTTTCTTTACTTTCAAGTTGCAATAAAAAGAAAGGAAATAAATAAAAGGAAAGGAAATAAAGCAAGAAGATCATATGCTAATCTTATTGTAGGTGATGACACCACATAAGGAAAAGTATAAGTAGGAAATTTTATTAGAGATTGACAAACATAGAATTGGTCAATGATACAACTCATGAAAGAATTAATAAGGGAAGAGAAGATTCACATATAGATATACTATCCTAGAAATCTTTTGTGATTGTGAGCCCCCATCAAAATATTATATGCCAAAATTGTTGACGTTGGCAAGGAAGACAACTTAATGATTTATGTTTGTTCATATTCACATAGAAGTCGTACTGTCATAGATCCTTTAACATGTGGTGCTTGCCCCTATCTTTGCTAGCCAAAAAATTCGCACTAAGTAGAGATACTACTTGTGCATCCAAAAACCCTTAAACCCAAATCTTATTTTCAAGAGTCCACCATACCTACCTAGGGATTGAGCAAGATCCCTCAAGTAAGTTGTTATCGGTGCAAAAAGGCAATAAAAATTGCTTCTAAAAGTGTGAGATCATTTAGTGTAAGAGAAAATTGAGCGTTGTATGAACTTGTGATGGTGAAGAATAAAAGCGACAAACTGCATAATAAAGGTTGTTATCACAAGGGGCAATACAACGTGATTTTCTTTTGCACTAAGGGGTTGAGCATACAAACAAATAAGCGTATGGCAACCTCTGCTTCCCTCTGCGAATGGCCCATCTTTTACTTTTATGTATTTACTTTTATGGAAAGAGTCAAAGTTTTCTCTTTGTTCCTTTTAATTTTCTCCTTTGGCAAGCATCATGTGGCGAGGAAAGATCTAGGCACATATGTCCAGTTGAATATGGTTAGCATGAGTTATTATTGTTGACATCACCCTTGAGGTGAATACGTTGGGAGGCAAAACTATAACACTGGTATGCGTCGGTGCTATACAAATGGTTTTTAACCCCTTTCCGAGACAACATTTGGAACCGTCACCAAGTGAGTGTGGGCGATAGGGGTTCCTTCCCACACGACCCAAAAACCATCGGGATATGGACCAATGATCCAAAGGCCTTCCAAAATGTAAACGTGTGCGATGCACCACACACTAAATTTGTTCGCACGTGTGGGATCGGTGATTAAACATTTCTAATGACGTAGTGAAACCAAACGGTGTGTCATAATGAACCATTTGGGAAACAGTATGTAAGGCACACGGGCCAACATATGAACTATGTGCGATTTGTGCCCCATCGCACAGGAGTTTTCTGTGTAACCCGTCTGCCATGCAAGACTCCATCACACACATTTCCCAACAATTACCGTCTGCAATAATGTTCTATCACAAACGGTCCAGGAGCCCTTTCGCACACATACAAGTGCTGCAGACCATTTGTGATTTGTTGTGTATCACCGACGGTTGCGGCAAGAGTGGCGTGTGCTTTTCGTTTGGGATCCCACACGTTTCCTGGAAAAATTATGACTGGGATTGTATTTTACATTGGGCACGGTTTACTCCGAGTTCTCGTGTGCGATAACACGGTATCACAAACGGTTCCGAAAACCCTACGCACACGTAGTAGCCCTGCAAATCGTTTGCGATCTGCTGTGTATCACCGACGGTTCTACCACGATTGACGTATGCTTTCCGATGTGGACTGCACAAACTCATTTAGTTGAACCGTGTGCAGAAAAATTGCCAGGTTAAAACAAAAATATCCCATTTTGAATTGGCATGCAAAAAGCAAATTCGCCACAATATTCAATTGAACAAATAAACAAAAATATCTCATTTTGAATCGGCACATAAAAAGCAAATTCACCACAATATTCAATTGAATAAATAAACAAATATACCCCATTTTGAATCATCACGCAAAAAGAAAATTTGCCACAATATTCAATTGAACAAATAGTGTCCACAGGAAGAACATTCATCAGATTTCGCAACAATTGCAATTGAACATATGGTAGCTAAATTCCAATGATTTGTCCACACATATATGCATTACATAATTAATCATAGAGTACGAAATACGAAGACCTCATTAGATGGAAAACAATGGATCCATGCGTATATGTTTAGTGGCTAACTCTTACTCGATGTTTTAGGAGAACACATGCTGAAATCTTCATTATCACTAGTGGGATTGATGTAGTGATTCAGGAAGAAGTCGCTGATAAATCTGTGAACCATCAGTAATTCACCAGCCGGGAGCGGTTCCGGGGTCCTCGGTTCTAAGATGAGCTGCAGTATTTTTAAGATCAGAATGTGCCATATGAGTGGAGTAGAAGATATTGATTAAGATAGACTTACTGTTACTAATTCACGAGGATCGTCACAACTATCAGCTGATTTGTAGATGGAGATCATGTGTCTACAAACATAGTATCCACAAAGGTTAGTCCGTGCTTCTTGCTGAGGACACTGAATTTTTTTTGTACAGAATTAGTCATGTATTTGTCCTGTTAGGAACAACCTAACCGGTGTTAGATGCATTATTTTTTCTTTGGACAAAATATAAAGAGGTTTATTTAGAAGCTTGAACATTTGACTAGCCTAATAAAATGTATTTGCAGACTGTTGGATAAATTTTCCAAAAGTAACGGATTTCGGCGTGTTACCGGAGAAACGATCTCGTGCTACAGAGGTAGTTCCCTCTTGAACAGGTTCCCTGGTTTAGTTTTCCACAATGCGAGCACACTGCAAATGAGGATGAATTTTGACAACATCAATTATTGAACCAGATATGAATGCAAATTAATTTCAACATCATAGAATTCAATACCTTTCCATGACTTGCTGAAGATGCGTCAAATCCTGAGTGTTTCTTGACTCTCTAAGAGAATCGACGTAGTAAATTGTGTTCTTGTTTGGAACAATGGATACCTATATCCAATCATTGCTACATATTAAGAAACCACGAACTTAACAATTATGTCGAAATCTGAAAGACAATCAGTGTAAGCATGGTTGTTTACTTGACTTACCGTTCATAATATGGCCAGAGAAATGATTCTGCATGGGACGTGTTTTCAAAGAGATGGACGACCGTGTTAACGGCCCAGTCCCGTAGGTCCTTACCATGTATTGTTGTGCCATTTGCTAATTCAGGATCTATGAAATGCACACTCTCCCTTTTTCTTCTCTGCGCGTTCAATCCCCTGAGAGGAATAAAATGCAGTTAGCTGTTTATCATTTACATCCTTGTATAGAGAAGTTGAT
This sequence comes from Triticum urartu, assembly GCF_003073215.2. Taxonomy (NCBI): domain Eukaryota; kingdom Viridiplantae; phylum Streptophyta; class Magnoliopsida; order Poales; family Poaceae; genus Triticum; species Triticum urartu. The sequence goes on from NC_053028.1 coordinate 357,537,913, forward strand.
CAGAGTTTGTTAAGTACTTACAAAATCAGGCATCTAACAAGAGTGGCATCGAGATCGTTGATGTTGAAGAAGAGATGTAAGTCCTCAAAAATCACATTGATGGAACCAACATCGTGTCGGAAATGATCTCTGTTGTAGTGGACTAGCAAACCATGACGACCTACAGACATTTGATCAATGCAATATTCATGTAACTCATGGCAACTGGAGCTGCACTCATCAAAGTATTCACCAACAAGAAATGGCTGGCCATGGACGTAATTGCGTGCTTCAAGTACGTCTACTTTACCTTTAGCAAGCAATAAGTCTACTTCATCATCCATGCCATCAGAAATAATATTACTCCCCGATTCGAACAACCTACTATTAATTTGGTTCTGGGCGATGAATTCTTTAAGTAAGAGGCAATCATTCTCTTTCCTCTTCACTCTCCCGCCGTGCTTGATCGTGGGTGTAGCCTTTTTGGCCACTTCCTTCTTGGTACTTGAAGTATTTCTGGCAGAATGTCTGGTTGGCTGCAAGGTAGACTGCCGAGCAGACAGTGAAGCTTCGATGGACTGCTTAGCAGACGGTTTATCTATGCCGGACAGCTGAGCTGGCGGTGCTATTGTGATGGACTACTGGGCTGTAGGAGCAGAGGCATCGGAATGCTGACCATGCGTTGAAGCTATGTCGGGTTTCTGCATAGGTGGCGTCAACTTGTCGGTGTGCTGAGGAGGCCGTGCCAACGCGTTGGTTTGCTGAGCAGGAAGTGCTGACGCATTGGTATGCTGATCATGTGACTGCGGACCGACGAACTGATGAGCAGCCGGTTTTGGACCTACAGACTGCTTAGCACGCGATTCCGAAGCATCATACTGCTTAGCAATCTGTTCCACCAGGTTGGTCTGTTGAGCATATGCTGCAGCTGGGTCTCCCCCCGCTGCTTTAGCAGTCGGCATCAGAACCGGTGGTGCGTCTTCAGCAGTTGTAGGCCTTGCCACTGGCTGCTTTGAGGCGGAGGATGACATGGCCTGCACGCCACAATGTCAGGCTGGCTGATCACAGGTTGATGCATCAGCCGTCGGATTACGAGTATTAGGTTCCTTGGCGGAAGCACGCGAGAGCTGCTGTGGCAAGGAGAGCGTCACCGGTTGAGGGGCGACATTGGTTGCTCTTGGCGGGGCTTCAGGGATCTCATTGATGAACTCTATTTCCTTTCATGGCCACTGGATGTGATGTAACAGTGTTTCTCCCAAGGTCCTTTGCTCATCGAAGTCTCCTAGGACATTCTTCAGGGCTAATTCATTGAATCCAGGCTTTACTTCAGTCACGTAGCACTTCACATAGCCCGGCTTCAATGGCACATTGTCCAACAAGAGGCCATCTTCCAAGAAGGGTGGGCAAACCCAGGTTGTTGCACATTTTAATGTACCTTCATAATGTGTAAGCATGCCCTTCAATCTGTATTTCATTCCAGATAGATCAGATATAGCATCATCACGAGCAGCTGCAGTGTCAGTTTCACTGGGGTCAGCTGATGCATAGCTACACTTGTGCAGTGTTGTCGCACAATAAGCACCATCCTCCATGCCCGCCTCCCCTCCCATCTCCTGGCTATCTATTAGTGTTAGAGTCTTCTGCATCATCATTGACTCCTCAGTATCCTTTCGAACAGCCGGATACATGTCCTTCTTCAACCTTTCATACAATGCATTCTGCTTCATTTCACTCCTCGCTTTTTTCATGCTGAGCCTCTCTTCTTTGCTGAGTGTGAAAGCCCTCTTATGCGGGACATTAACACCTATACCCCTTGCATGGCCAGGGGGCTCTCTTGATTCCAGAAAAATGGACAGAATGTCACATGGCCCTGAGTTCCCGTAGAACATTCCAGGGATCTTGTAAGCCTCTAACATCACTTGATACAGTTCTTTGTCATGTGAGTTCTTAAAGTAATAATTTTTGTCATCACGCCTCCTTGCACGTGCCCGCAAGTAGTCTCTGGCACGTTGGCCCCTGATTTCACTAAAGGACGGATTCCCACCCGCCGCTACTGCTTCTTTGTCCTCCTGGTCCCATATCAGTTTCGTGCCATAGTATCCTGCCACACCCATACAGTGGGGGTGTATGTTCTTCTTCTGAAGTTCCGATTGCTTGAAACTCTTCTCAGCAAACTCTTTAGTTGCCCCGAGCCTTTTGAATTCTGCCCAGTCTGCCTTTGTAATTTGGGGGTATGCGGGGATTGGGTCCTTGCCTTCACTCAAGTACTTCTTGTACAACACGTGCTTCCAGTTTCTCCAAGCATCCCTAGCCTTCTTCAGTGCAGCGTGTTCCACCTGCATTCTCCACTGCTCTAGTATGTTGAAGTGATCCATGATCTCCCAAACCATCCTTCGCCGTGTTTCTGTGTCATCCTTCCGAAACCCCGGCAGATTAATGTTGACCCTTCCCCTGCCAACAAATCCACACACACTCCTGAACCTCGTGCGTGCTTTATCTCGTTTAGTTGGAGTCCAAGACTTTAAATCAATCTTGGTTACTTCATATACACCTTTAAGCTGGTATGTGGGCTTCCTTGGAGCGTTCCTCCGTGTCCTAACCGGAAGGTTAATTCCTGTAGCTCTATCCGGTTCAAGATTACTTGATCCCTCACAATCTGCTGAAGACCTAGGGTTGTCAGAATTAGATGAAGATACATCGCCTGAAGCATGAGTGTTGTCGCTGCTACTCGGCATCTACAGAGAACACATGAGAAACTCAGGAAAGGAGGATAAACATAAAACTAAAAACTTGGTATCAAGCTTTCTAAACATGTCATGCAATAATTTAGAAAATGTATGGCAAATTTGTTAAGTTTGTGTGACTCGGGCGTCCACGATCTGTAAATAGGCAGTAACTTATTGAAACAAATACAGCTTATATGTACTACTTCCTCCGTTCCAAAATAGATGTCCCAATTTTGTACTAACTTTGTACTAAAGTTAGTACAAAGTTGGGTCATCTATTTTGGAATGGAGGGAGTAGTTAGGATGGTACGTAATGAATATATATATACGCTCTCCGTTATTTTATAGACAGTTCGGGAACATATAGAACGAAATAGGAAGAGGGATTGCGAGGAAATATGCCTCGCCACGATGGAGAGTAGTAACTAACAGGATTCTTAATGCAAACCCGGCCGGACCACAGGAGAGGCGAGGGTTACAAAATCGATATGCTCAAGGGTGGCTGGCGAGCAAATGAAGACGGCGAGGAGCGGGCATCCGCGTGTTGGGAACGACAGTGGATGTACGCTTGACGCCGAAGAGTGGGCACACGACTGGGGTGAGCACGCCGGTGTCGAAGAGGGTTCTGCTGTGGATTTGGAGGAGGGGGGAGCTGGCGATGGAGATTGGATCGACTAGTTGAGTGAAACGCAGGCGGGTGGTGGGGGGGGTGTTGGCGGCCTAGGTGAAAAAGGGTGAAAAATATCCCTGGTCGCCGCGCGGAAAGGCCTTTGGAAATGGTTGCCTCTAAGCGCTCGTGTGCATAAAGAGAATAATTTCATTTGAAATCAAGACATACTAATTTTGAAATGAAGATGTGAGTTCATCGTTTTGCCTCTAAATTTTGCCCACGTTAAGCAATCACCATTATACCATGATTTTGATTTGCTACCGCATTTCAGGTTTCGTGTGCTACATGTAAGACATTTTTTTGGCACTTGCCGTGCATTTTGGCTTATAAATCAATTCCTAGCCGGACTGCATTTCCTATCAAAAGGGATGAGGATTGCCTTTCCATCTGGGGGCATCCAACGGTGCAGACGTACGATCCATGGGGTTTGGGTGTTGGCCAATCAAAATGCACGACTCAGATCGCGCGCAGCAAAGGTGGTGGTGGTGGGGGGTAATCGCCCATGGTTTAGTAGGCACACGACTTTCGTGAGTGAACCGTGTGCTATTTGAAAACATTTGCATGAACTTACAGCACATGTTCGTTTGAATGAAAACAAGAGTCCATCGTTTCTCCTCCAAACTGTTTTCCAGGGTAAGAAATCACCATTGTACCCTATGGTTTGATTTTCTCGTGCATTTGAGGTATCGTTTGCTATATTTGAGTCGTTTGCAATAGTCGCAACTACACGTGGGTGCTAGCTAGCAAGATCATTTGTGTGTCGCTTTGGGAGTTTCCATTCATTGTTCGAGAAACGGGAAAAAATTCAAACTGTTCGGCCGCAGGGTGCGGCCAGAGGCATATGCCTTGTTGGTATTCTAATTACAGGAAATGCATATAGAGTCCGGAAATAACAAAAATCGGTGTGTCACCGTGCCGTGTTCTCAGGATCACATGGAATTTTTTTGGTAAAGATTGTCGGCGTTCTGGGAATGGGGGTCACCAGACTTGTATGCCTACGGCCCACGGCATGGCTCCTCTAGCGGCCTGGTACGACCCATGTTCAACAACAAACACTCAAGACCCTCGCGAGGGGCCAAGCCTCGTGAGGCGGATGACACAAGACCTCCTCAGGGGCAGCCGTGCTTGGCTGGCTCACGAGGAGCGGAGAGATCAAGGCAAAGGGCACCTCGTGAGGTTCCCATGACGTGGGCCATGACGACCAAGGCCAGGCAGGTGCCAAGCGGGTGCCAGTGGGCGCAGAGCACCAGTTGCCTCTTTGGTGCTAAGGGAGCAGGTGCAGACAAGGAGTCCCAAGGCATCAGACAAAGGTTTCCATGTCGGTGCAACAAGACCAAGACCAGCAGGATGGCAGGAAGGAGGTCATCGCGGAGCCCACGACGGCATCACCACCAGAGCCTCTGGCAGGCGAAGACCATCTTTTGTCAGGATGTCTTGTACTAGTTGTCCCCCATCAAATTGGCCACTGTGGGTGTCGGATTTCGGGTTTCGGCAAAACCCTTGAGGTTCGAACACTGGGGTGCGCACAAAGATCTCTCCCCCTCTATAGCTCACAGACTCTACGATCTCACGGCGTAGCTCGACGAACCAAAAGAACATGAGACACAAGATTTATACTGGTTCGGGCCACCGTTGTGGTGTAATACCCTAATCCAGTGCGGTGTGGTGGATTGCCTCTTGGGCTGAGGATGAACAGATACAAGGGAAGAACAGCCTCACGAGGAGAGGTGTTCTTGTGCTTGGTGAACTTGAGTGGTTGGGGTGCTATGGATTCGATCTAGGTCCGAATCAGCTCTTTTCTCGCTATGGTGGTAGCTAGTCCTATTTATAGAGGCCCTGGTCCTCTTCCCAAATATTGAGTGGGAAGGGATCCCACAACGGCCAAATTCGAAGGGAGACAACTAGTACAAGCTATCCTGGCAAAAGTAGTCTTCGCCTGCCAAAGGCTCTGGTGGTGAAGCCGTCTTGGGCTCCATGGTGACTTCCGTCTTGTTGGTCTTGGTTTTATTCCACTGATATGGAAACCTTTGCCTAATGCCTCGGGACTCCTCGTATGCGCTTGCCCCTTTAGCACCAAAGAGGAAACAAGGACACTGCATGTGTTGGCGCCCACCTGGCGCCCGCTTGGTTCCAGTCGTCATGGCTTGCGTCATAGCAACCTCGTGAGGTGCCCCTCGCCTTAATCTCCCCGCCCCTCGTGAGCCAGCCTGGTAAGGCCGCCCCTGAGGAGGTCTTGCATCGTCTGCCTCGCGAGGCTTGGCCCCTCGCGAGGGTCTTGAATGTTTGCTGATGAAGATGGGCCGTACGGGGCCGCTGGTGTAGCCACGATATGGGCCGCACGCAGGCAAGTCTGGGGACCCCCGTTCCCAGAACGCTGACAGTAGCCCCCGGACCCAAGGCACACTCGGGCTTGGCTTCGAGGCGAAGCCAAAGGGCAAGCACGGAGCGCCACAGGCCCCATCAGCCTGCGGCCACGGTTGGCGTGTGGCGACTGATTGGACATGGGCGTCTCCGCTTCCCCACGCTGCCTCGGCAACTGCCCGACTGACAAAAAGGCCGGTGCGGGAAACGCTTGCCTTCATTTCATTCCTTCGCCTTGCTCCAGATCCCCTCTCTCGCTCCTCTCTTCCGGAATCTCCAGATCTGGTCCGATCTCCTTCCGAGCTTCCAACCAATGGCGCCCCGAAAGTCCAAGGTTGATTCGCCGCTGCCTGGTACGAGTCGGCTCTAGAGGCGCCCAATGTCTCGGAGAAGAACATTGCCACCACGCGCCTGCTGACGGCGGGAGAGAACAACGAGAAGGGGAAGACCGAGCTCCGGGCAGGCTCCGCCATGCTCGAAGCTTCGAAGAGCTCCTTCTACCCCTTCTTCATGAGCAGCGTCGTCACCGGCCTCGTTCCCCCCTTCTCCGACTTCTTCTACGCCGTCCTCCAACACTAAGGGTTACATGCTCTCCACCTCCATCCCAACTTCGTCCTTCTCTTGTCAATCTTTGCCTTCTACTGCGAGGCATATGTTGGGGTGATGCCATCTATGGTACTGCTGCGCCACTTCTTCTTCTTCCGAATCAACGACGGCCACACCACGGGGTGCACCAACTTCGTCGTGGCTGGCAAGGCCAACGCAATCTCGAAGGCCGGCAAGAAGGTTGATGGCTTCTGGAGCAAGTGGGTTATGATGGATGCCAAGTGCGTCCACCCGCGGCTGAAGCTACCGACGAAGATGCCCCAGTCTGACAAGGGGTGGTCTCGTGCGAAGCTTACCAACGACCAGGCAAAGGCAATGCTGGAGAAGATGAATGTCGACCTGAGGCCAGGCAACGAAAAGATGTCAAAGCTGACGGGGGCCATGCTTCTGAGGGAGTTGCTGACGCTGTGGGTTGCTCCTCTCCAGCCGCGCTCGCGCCCCTTGTGGATGCTCGAGGATGGAGAGGACAAGCTTCGCCTGAGTCTGGAGGCTTTGCCTGAAGGGGAGCTGGCCGTGGCTCTCCGCCTCTTGGTCGGGGACGACCAAGACTATCCGCCGAGTGCCCACGCTCCTTTGTTCCTTCGGAAGGACGGGGCGGTGATTGCGGCCGCCATGCCCACCTTTGACGGGCGCGGCCTGGTGCCGCCGGTGCCCTCTGAAATCCCGGTGGCGACGGTGATGGTGGACGTTTCTTCTGGCGATTCCCACAGGGATGGGGTAGAGGAGGAGGACGAGGAGCACAACTCAGAGGCAGCCCCCGAGGGGATGGGGGAGACCTCCCCCTTGCACAAGGCCGACATCCTCCGCCTCCTACCTGACGATGATGGCGAGGCTGACATCCTCCTGGAATGGGGGGAGCCAATTGTGGTTCCGACGAAGGGCAGGTCAGCGCCGATCTCCCGGGACGATGCTCCTGCCTCGCTGCCGTATGGAGCTGCTCCTGGTCCAGTTGCTGCCCCTGCTTCTGCTCCCGGAGCCGGCGCGCCCACGCCTCAGGCTGCGAAACTCTTCGGCTTAAAGCTTTCGAAGCGGAGGGACTATGCCGCGGTGGACCAGCAAGTGTTCTTGTCCCGCCTTGTTCTTGCTTCTACTGCTTGCTCCTTACTCTTCTTCTTTGTTGTGCAACTAGGCCGACGCCTGAGGCGAAGAGGAGAAGGGAGGGCGAGGCGGTACAGCTTGAGCCGAGATCGCCTCCTGCGGCCGCACCCCTCTCCATGAGTAAAGGAGGTGGCTCGTGCCTCTCCAGCCTGATCAACCTCGTGAGGCTGGGTGGAGCATCCTCAGGAGGAGTCAGCCCTCGAGGCCCCGCCGGCTCCGGAGGTGCCAGCGTCCGGCTCGGGCGTTGGGGTCCCTGAGGCTCAGGAGCTTCTGGCCTCTCAGGCCATGGTGACGACGATGCCTCTTCTACCTCCTTCTGCCGTACTGCTGGCCCCAGGTTCCTCTGCCTCTCCTGACGTCCTAGAGCAGGCTCTTTCTGCGATGGCCCTCCTGCGAGAAGACTTTTAGGGCACCGACCATCGCCTGGTGGCCGGACGCCTGGAATTGGTCTCTGGCTGGCTGCACTCCGATGCGTCCGTCTGGGTGACACTGAGCCAAGCTACTGCCGACTCCGCGAAGGACAGGGAGGTCGTTGCCCAGGTTGTGGCCGCCCGTGAGGTGGCACTGAAGGACGCCGCGGCCACCCAGGACCGCTACCGGTCCCTAGCGGCCGAGCTGGAGACCGTGCGGAGGGAGCACGCGAAGGAAGCCCGAGGCCGCAAGGCGGAGGAGGAGAAGATGAAAGCCCGAGAGGATGCCGTCAAGGATCGCGACGCCGAACTGGGGCAGTTGGCAAAGGCGTAAGCCACAGAGCGCGGCCAGCTGGAGGAGTTGGAGCAGAAGCTGAAGGCAGAGAAGGCCGATCTTGACGCCAAGGCGAAGGTCCTGACTGAGGACCGCGCGGCCTTCGAGCTCCTTGAAGAGAGGGCTCGGACGATGCTGAAGTTGCTCTACAAGAATGGCTTGGAGGAGCCACTGGTTGCGACGACGATGTCCCCAACCAGCTGGTTCCTCAGCGGCATCGGCCCCATGGCGGTGTGAGCGGCATCGGCCCCATGGCAGAGGAAGAAGCCCGTGTTCTCTCCTCAGCTGCGCTGACACGCGTCTTTAGCCACCTCCACCTTCACGATCCCGCTGCCCACCTTGACGAGCTGCTGGAGCCTGTGAAAGACAAGCATTACGGGGCCGCTGTTGTAGCTGTGAAGGGTCAGGTGGAGGCCCTGCTGAAGAGGTTCCGCGCCTTCACTCCCGCGCCCCGACTGGTGGTGGTACCGATCCTACAACTCCGGCTGATGGTGCAGGTAAAGGCGACGCCGCTGGAGAAAAAGCATCCCTTGCAGGCGACGGCGGCGTCCAAGGATGATGAGGCAACTTGCTGGGGGCTCCTTTCCTGTTTTAGTTTCTGCAATATGCACCATGCCTCGTGGAGGCGTTAAACTTGCGTTTGATTCTGGGGGAACAATATGTCCTGTAATATTTGCTTTGAAATTCTGTGATTTCCTTTCTATTTGCTTTACATTCTACGTCGGCAAGGCCCGACCCCGCATACCTCGGCCGTTGTTGGGCCGTCCGAATCACTAGGACGGACCAAGGAGTGAGGGTCTACGTGATTAGTTAGGCTCCAGAGTTGCGATGCTCAGGAGTCCCCCTTGACACGCAAACAACTTGTAGAAAGGAGATGTGGGAGTAGGTCTAGTGTTATACGTCGGTAGGGCATGACCCCGAGCATACCTCAGCCGCCATTGGGCCGACCGGATCACCAAGACGGACCAAGGAGTGAGGGGCTACGTGGTCAGTTAGGCTTCTGAGTCGCGATGCTCTGGAGTCCCCCTTGATGTTCAAACGACCTTCATACCTTAGCTTCGCTTGGGAGGGCTCGCGACGACCAGGTCCGTGGGACCTGGCAGGGTGGCGTACGCTCGGGCGTGACCTGAGCGCAGCCCCCGTGCCTAGCCCCCTCGCGCGGCTCTCCCGAGGGGAGGCATTGTGATGAGGCCAGACACCGAGCCCGGAGGCTCCCTGAGGTTGATACAGCCATGAGGCCGCCCTCCGTTGTTCATCACCAGCGCAGAGCATAGCGCTTCCATACTTCATGGTCATAGCCGCTCCTCAGCAATCTCGACTGCTAGCACGGAGCATGGTGCTTCCACTGGCACGTGGGAGTGGACTCCCTACTACGGAGACCCCCCGGGGAATGTACAGCCCCGCCCTGACACATGGCTTGCAGGGCAGGGCTAGACGAGGTGTATCTGGGCACTCGTGAGCCAGCGTGGGACTCACGAGGCCCTACCTCAAGGCGGGTTGCGCCTGGTCTTGGTTCTTGATGGCTGTGGCGTTCCTGCGAGATGGTTAGACAACCTACGCCGAAGGGATTTCCTGAGGCTATCGCACGAGAAGGCCAAGCGCCAACGACCGTAGGAGGTGACGTGAACGGGGTCGGCCCACCAAACAGAGCTCAGCCGTTGGATTTATCGAGGCTGCAGGGACGGGCCCGAGCACAGACGTTGTGCCTAGCCTTCTTATGCGAGGGATCCCGAAGAAAGACAATCGGCGCGCGGCTCCCATGGTGGGTGAAAATCAAGCAGGTGATATCCATAGACAGATTATGCCTGAAAAGAAACTAGCTTAGGTAAATGCGAGAACGATATATGCCACTGGGTTGGACCCGAGCGACCTAGGGTTAATGCAGCCCATGGGGCGCTCCCAGTAGAGTAAACGAAAGATGCAAGCAGATACGTGCCGCAGGGATGGACCCACGCGGCCTGGGGATGATGCAGCCTAGGGGGCGCTCCCAGCTGAATGAACTTGGAAAAATGTCACCTGGTTTGGTTGCCGAAGGAGAGATGGGGTAGCTGAAGACACGTAGCAAAGAAGTCGCTTCTCACGAGCTGCCGAGACCCTGAGCCTCGAGAGGTTCAGGTGGCCTCCGGAGGACCGTCTCCATCTCCGCCAGGACCGCGTGGTGCCCGGCCTCCTGACCTGCCAGGATGCTTCGTAGATTGCGCTAGAAGGTGGCAGCCATGCTTGGCAGGCCAAACGGCATGCGAACGTAGCTGTGAGGCAGGCCCTCAAATCGGCCAGCATGCGAAGGCCAGAGGTGCTCATGAGATGCGGCCCTGTTGAGCCCTAGGATGTCGATGCAGACGCGCAGCTCACCACCCTCGCTTGGGTGGGGAGCAACGCCAGGTGGGCGGTGGTCGCCGCGTATTGCTCTTGCTTCCTGAAGCTCTTGAGATTCCTTGGTGATGAACTCCTGAGCGCCGGCCTCTCCTCGCCCGGTGTCCTCCTAAGGGAAACGTGCCACAAAGCACGCCTCCACGTGGTGCCCGAGCGCCTCCCTCATGATGTTGGCCAGGTCTGAGGCCCTCCAGAAGAGAGCCCCCGAGCCCTGCCCGAGGAGGGCGCCGGGCGCGCCTCCCTATGCGAGGGTGGGAGGCACCCCAGGCGCTAGCGCGGATCCTAAAGTGGTGCCGCTGGAGGTGCCGCTCCCTTGAGGCCAAGTGCGGAGTAGCTTCTTCTTCTTCTTGGGTTTGCCTCAGGAGGGTACTGTGCACCCGCGCTGTCAGGGTATTCGATTGATACAGCTTGGAAGGCGCACTCGAGGGAGCACACCGCGTCTCTTTCTTCGCAAGGGACCATGATGATTCCGTCGCTTCTCTGCATCTTGAGGATGTTGTAGCCATGGTGGGTGACTACCATGAATTTGGCCAGTGCTGGGTACCCGAGGATGGCATTGTACGGCAGGCGGATGTGGGAAACATTGAAGTCGATGAGCTCGGTGTGGTAGTTGTCTTGCTGACCGAAGGTGACAGGGAGGTGAACTTGCCCTATCAGGGTGGTGGAGCCTTCTGTCACTCCTGAGAAAGGCTTGGTGGGCTGGAGCTGATCATATGGCACTTGAAGGTTGTCAAACATCTCGACAGACAAGACACTAAGTCCTGCGCCGCCGTCGATGAGGGTCTTCGTGACTTGGACGTTGCTGATGACGGGTGAACAGAGCATCGGGAGGACGCCGGCGGTTGCCGCGCATTTGAGCTATTCTACCGAGCTAAAGGTGATGGCGTACTTGGACCACCTGAGCGGGAGCGAAGCCTCGAGCTTGGGAAGGGCTGCATTCACTTTGCAGGAGAACTGCTAGAAGATGCGATGGGAGGCTGGGGCCTGAGCGCCACCCAAGTTGCAGGCGATGGCGCGCGGTTCCTGGAAGCCCCCAGCCCCTTCGTCCTGTTGATGGTCGTCGTTCCTTCTTGGCGGCGGTAGTGGAGGGAGACCAGGGTTCCCTGAGGACGATCCTCACGAGGCTGGTCCCTCCAGGCGCCCTCACGAGGCTGATCCTGCCAACGATCCTCGCGAGGCTGGTCACGCCACTCTTGGCGGGGCCCACGGTCGTCCCAACGTCCTCCACCTCGTCCACCTCCTCAGATGTAGCCCCGGTCGTTCTGCTCGGGGCATCGACCGAAGCGTCCGTCTTGAATGGCCCTGAGCTCTTGATAATCGTTGGTGTTGTGCGTGCGCATGTTGTGGAAGGCGCAGAACGTACGGTTGCCCTTGGACGACTCGGGAGATCTCGGCCGCTCTTGGTGTCCGGTTTTGCTGTGAGTATGGCCACCCCTTTGCACTTCACGTCCTTGACCTTGGCCTTCTTCTCTCCTGGATCCGTAGCAGGGAGCTCGAGGAGGGAGAGACGCCCCTCCTCAGCCCTTGCACACTTGGTTGCTATGTTCAACAGCTCCAAGGTCATGCACAGCTCCTCATGGATGGCGAGCTCCTCCTTCATCTTGACATCACGAATGCCGTCGGAAAATGCTGAGATTATGGCCTCGTCCGTCACATTGGGGATCTTGATACACGCGCTGTTGAAGCGCTGGATGTACTTCTGCAAGGTTTCTCCCGGTTGTTGCTTGATGCAGCGCAGGTCACCCGCGACCGGGGGGCAGTCGCGAGTGCCCTGGAAGTTGGCGATGAAGTGGCTGCGCATCTCATCCGAGGAGGAAATCGAGCCTGGGGGTAGGTTCAGGAGCCATGAGCGGGCGCCGTCCTTGAGAGCCATGGGAAACCAGTTCGCCATGACCTTTTTGTCGCCGTTGGTCGCCTCGATGCTCAGCTCGTAGAGTTGCAGAAACTCCACAGTGTCGGGGGTATCGTCGTAGCAAGGAGGCAGATCTGGCTTGAACTTGCCCGGCCAGATGACGCTACGCAGCTGAGGAGTGAAGGCGCGGCAACCCGACGTGGCCACCAGGGCCCGTCGTGGAGGTGGAGTTTGACCTTGGCATCCCTGTGCTGCCACGGCAAGTGGCACATGGCCCTGCCGCAGCAAGCGATCCTGACGGTGATGGAAGCAGTGGAGCATCTTCTTGCGGACGGGGAACCTCCTGGTAACTTCTTTCTTCGTGCGCGGACACATGGCATGGCGGATCATGCCACTGGGCCACGCATCTTGGAGCGAGGACGACGTCTTGACGCGGGGGAGGCCGAGGCGCTCCATGAGCCGCGCGCCTCGGTGTGAGGGCGCCATCTTGGTGATGAGGGGGCGGAGGCGCTCCGTGAGCCACATTGCCCGCATCCAGGGGTGGGCGAGGCAGCGAGAGGGATGGTGCAGGAGAGCCCCCCGTGGCACTGACGAGCTCAGTGATGCGGTCCAACCAGTCCTCGTAGAGGTCGTCTACCGGGCGGTAGCGCAGGAGCTCGCGTGCCATGAGCAGTGCGGCCAATATGGCCGTGGGGGCGTGGCGAGTGCGAGACGATGAGACGGCCGGAGTCAACGACGGGGTGGCGGTGCGATCGTCCCGCCGCACAGAGGGGTGCAGTGAAGATGCTTGCTGCTCGTTTGCCGCCGGGCCGGTGGCGGCATTGGCGGCGGGTGACGGAGAACGACGGGGAGGTCCGCCGACAGGGGCTGTCTGAGCGACATGGGTGGCGAAAGCGGCCCGACGCTCAGCATGGGCCCGGCGAGCGTCGGCCATGAGCTTGGCGGAGTGGTGAAACGAGGATCGGCGAAGAGGAAGCTTCGGTGCACCCCTACTTGGTGCGCCAAATGTTGGATTTCGGGTTCCGGCAAAACCCTTGAGGTTCGAACACTGGGGTGCGCACAAAGATCTCTCCCCCTCTCTAGCTCGCACACTCTACGATCTCATGGCCTAGCTCGACGAACCCAAAGAACATGAGACACAAGATTTATACTGGTTCGGGCCACCACTGTGGTGTAATACCCTACTCCAGTGTGGTGTGGTGGATTGCCTCTTGGGCTGAGGATGAACAGTTACAAGGGAAGAACAGCCTCACGAGGAGAGGTGTTCTTGTGCTTGGTGAACATGAGTGGTTGGGGTGCTATGGATTCGATCTAGGTCCGAATCAGCTCTTTTCTTCCTATGGTGGTGGCTAGTCCTATTTATAGAGGCCCTGGTCCGCTTCCCAAATATTGAGCGGGAAGGGATCCCACAATGGCCTAATTTTAAGGGAGACAACTAGTACAAGCTATCCTGACAAAAGTAGTCTTCGCCTGCCAAAGGCTCTGGTGGTGCCGCCGTCTTGGGCTCTACGGTGACCTCCGTCCTGCCGTGCTGCTGGTCTTGGTCTTGTTGCACCGATATGGAAACCTTTGCCTGATGCCTCGGGACTCCTCGTCTGCGCTTGCCCCTTTAGCACCAAAGAATAAACAAGGACACTGCACGCGCCTGGCGCCCTCCTAGCGCCCTCCTGGTTACAGTCGTCATGGCTTGTGTCACAGGAACCTCATGAGGTTCCCCTCGCCTTGATCTCTCTGCCCCTCACGAGCCAGCCTGGTGAGGCTGCCCCTAAGGAGGTCTTGTGTCGTCTGCCTCGCGAGGCTTGGCCCCTCGCGAGGGTCTTGAATGTTTGCTGATGAAGATGGGCCGTACGGGGCCGCTGGTGGAGCCACACTTTGGACCGCAGGCAGGCAAATCTGGGGACCCCTGTTCCCAGAACGCCGACAGTGGGCTCCCTTCCCGCCTAAAATTTGGGAAGAGGACCAGGGCCCCTATAAATAGGACTAGCCACCACTGTAGGGGTCATCTCATCGGGGACCGGATCCATTCCACCCACACACGCACCGGCTCACCGGGCTCAAGAACACCTCTCCTCAGGAGGCTGTTCTTCTCTTGTACTTGTTCATGCTCAGCCTATAAGGCAATCCACCACACCACACTGGAGTAGGGTATTACACCACATCGGTCGCCTGAACCAGTATAAACTCTTGTGTCCCTTGTTCTGTGGGTTCGGCGAGTTAGGCTTAGGATCGTTGCGAGAGCGTGAGCTATGGGAAGAGATCTTCATGCGCACCCCAGTGTTGGAACCTCAAGGGTTTTGCCGGAACCCAAAATCCAACATTTATGACACGAGTTTTGATGCTCACACCTTCCAAATCGGAGCATCTCACAAGGAGGACCATAGTTTCCAAAAGGAGACGTGGAACTTCGGACTCCAATCGTCAGTGACTACATCGTTTCGCTTTGAATTATTTTCACGGTAAAGAATCACGTATATACCCTAGGTTTGATTTTTCTAGCCCATTTCAGGTCTTGTTGCTATATTCAAGTCATTTTTTGCAATTACCTTGCATTTACTGCATATAATTAAATTCGAAACCGTTCTACAACTACATCTGGGGTGTTAGTTAGCAAAGAAGGTGTACAAATCATTTGTGTGTCGCTTTGTGAGTTTTCATCCATTGTCTGAGAAACGGGGAGAAGTTTCAAACATTTCGGCCGTGAGGTGCAGCCACCGGCGTAACCCCAGTTCATATTTTAATCACTGGGAATTTAGATGGAGTCCAGACTTCATCAAAATCGGTGTGTGCCCGTGGCGTGCTCTCACGACCTCGAGGAAATTTTTTGGTAAAGTTCGGCACAGGTTTTGATGATCGCTCCTTCGAAACCGGAGAATCTCACATGAAGGACCATGGTTTCCAAAAGGAGACGTGTCAATTCAAACTCCAGTGGTCGGTGACTTCATCGTTTGGCCTCAAAAACATTTCCGCGGTACGCATTCACCATTATACCACGGGTTTGATTTTCTAATGCATCTCAGGAATCATTTGCTATATTTAAGGCATTTTTTGAATTTAACGTGCAATTTGTGGAAAATCACAATCAGAATTGCATGTGTTGTCGAAAGGGATGAGGATCGCCATTCGATCCAGGAGAATCCAACGGTGCAGAAGTACGATCCGTGGGGTTTGGGTTCTGGCCAATTAGAACGCACGACTCATATCACGCGCTTGGTAGAGGGGGGCATCGGCCATGGTTTAGTGGACACACGGCTTTCGTGAGTGGACCGTGTGCTATTTGAAAACATTTACATTACCTAAGAACATATTTTTGTTTGAATGAAAACACGAGTTCATCGTTTTGCCTCCAATTTTTTTCCACGGTAAGAAATCATGATTGTACCCCATGTTTTGATTTTCTGGTACATTTTACCAGGCAACAGGACTCGCTAGCAATTTCAAACTTTGAATATGCAAAAAAGAGATCTCGTTTGTATGTATATATATAGTCGCAACTATAGATGCATGTTAGCAAGATCATTTGTGTGACGCTTTGCTAGTTTTCATTCATTGTGCAAGAAACAGGAAAAAACTTCAAACAGTTCAGCCGCAGGGTGCGGCCAGAGGCGTAGGCCTTGTTGGTATTTTAATTTCAGGAAATGCATATAGTGTCCAGAAAATAACGAAAATCATTGTGTCACTGTAGCGCGCTCTCACTATCGCATGGAGAAGTTTTGGTAAAGTTTGGCACAAGTTTTGGTGCTCACACCTTCCATATCGGAGCATCTCACAAGAAGGATCATAGTTTCCAAAATGAGATGCGGCACTTCGGACTACAAATCGTCAGTTACTAGCTACATCGTTCCGGCCCATTTCAGGTCGTCTGCTATGTTTAAGTCATTCTTTGCACTTACCTTGCATTTTAGTGCATATAATTAAAGTCAAAAACCCTACTACAACTACATGTGGGTGTGTTAGTTAGGCTATACTTAGGCTACTCACAATGGACAGTGTCATATACTAGTATAATGCATATATATATGATACTAGTGTATGATACTACCTTTAATTATAGCGCATAGTATAATACATAGAGTATAGTATCATAGATCATATTTATTGTCATGCATGACACAAATTAGCATCGCATTCAACATGATACGGTATCTACCTATATGTTACTCTAACCCTCTCTATATTTAATTCTTTGCCACATCAGCATACTTGCTATTTCTGAGTGCATGATATCGTCGGCTATGATACTGCCACTATGGCCATCCTTATATAGTGGGGAGTATCATATACTATAGTATCATGCATATGATACTAGTGTATGATACTACGTACGTACCTTCATAGTGCATATATAGTATCATAGAGTAGTATATATCGTAGATGACTGTACTTATGGCCATGCATGATACAAAGTAGTATAGCATTTATTATATATGTTACGTTATCTATCTATGTTACTGCTTCTTTGCCACATCATCATATTTGCTATTCCCGAGTGCATGATACCGGCTATATATGATACCCTCACTATGGCCACCCTAAGGCTGGTCGTAATGGGAGTATCAAGCGGTATCATGCATGCCAACTAGACTTCTTGGATGATGTGGCACACAGTTAAATGAGGAAAGAGAGGGTGTCGTATCATATCATGATACCGTATCATATTAAATGTTGTACTACTTTGTGTCATGCATGGAAATTAATAAGGCAACCTAAGATACTAACTTATGATACTATGCGCGCATTACAGAGGTAGTATCGATCATATACTAGTATCATGCATATATATTATACTAGCTAGTCTATGATATACTAGCTACCTCACTAAGAGCATGGTTAATAATACAGCCAACGTCCGGCTATAAGAAGTTGCCATGTCATATACAGCCAACCTCTTAGCCGGCATGTACAATAATAAGTTTTAAATATGTACTAGTTTATCAATAGTTGGCCCACCTTACATCCTCACAAAGTGTCTTGGGTCTCGTGTTGCAGCTGGCTACTAACCAACATCCCTCTTCTCTTCTCTCTCCTCTTCTCTTTCCTCCAACTAAGCACATATACATTTTTCTATTCATTATAGCCTGCTTATGTCAATCTATTGTACTTGCTCTAATGCATAGTATCATGTAGTAATTTATTTATTTTCATGCATGACACATAGTAGCATAGCATTTATTATGAAATGGTTTCATGATATTTTACTTAACCCTCTCTTTCTTCATGTAGTTCTATGACAGCTCATCAAAATTTCCTAGTTGGCATGCATGATACTAGCTATGATATCCCCTTACTATCAGCCTAGCAAAGAAGGTGTACAGATCATTTGTGCGTTGCTTTGTGAGTTTTCATCCGTTTGTTCGAGAAGCAGGGAGAAGTTTCAAACATTTCGGCCGTGAGGTGCGGCCATTAGCGTAGGCCTAGTTGGTATTTTAATTATAGGAAATTTACATGGAGTCTGGACATCATCAAAATCGATGTTGTTGGGTAACGTAGTAATTTCAAGAAAATTCCTACGTACACACAGGATCATGGTGATGCATAGCAACGAGAGGGGAGAGTGTGTCTATGTACCCTCGTAGACCGAATGCGGAAGCGTTAGCACAACGCGGTTGATGTAGTCGTACGTCTTCACGATCCGACCGATCCAAGTACCGAATGCACGACACCTCTGAGTTCTGCACACGTTCAACTCGATGACGTCCCGCGAGCTCCGATCCAGCAAAGCTTCACAGGAGAGTTTCGTCAGCACGATGGCGTGGTGACGGTGATGATGATGCTACCGACGCAGGGCTTCGCCTAGGCATCGCTACGATATGATCGAGGTGGATTATGGTGGAGGGGGGCACCACACACGGCTAAGAGATCAATGATCAATTGTTGTGTATATGGGGTGCCCCCTGCCCCATATATAAAGGATCAAGGGGATGAGGCGGCTGGCCAGGGAGAGGCGCGCCAAGAGGGGGTGTCCTACTCCCACTAGGAGTAGGACTCCTCCCTTTCCTAGTAGGAGTAGGAGAGGGGGTAGGAAAGGGAGAGGAGGAGAAGGAAAGAGGGGGCCGGCCCCCCTTGCCCTAAACCAATTTGGTTTGGGCCTTGGGGGTGCGCCCCACACTCTCCTTGCTGCCCTCTATTTCCACTAAGGCCCATGTAGGCCCATTAAGCCCCGGGGGGGTTCCGGTAACCCCCGGTACTCCGGTATATGTCTGAAACCTTCCGGAACCTTTCCGGTGTCCGAACATAGTCATCCAATATATTCATATTTACGTCTCGACCATTTCAAGACTCCTCGTCATGTCTGTGATCATATCCGGGACTCTGAACTACCTTCGGTACATCAAAACACAAAAACTCATAATATCGATCGTCACCGAACTTTAAGCGTGCGGACCCTACGGGTTCAAGAACTATGTAGACATGACCGAGACACATCTCCGGTCAATAACCAATAGCGGAACCTGGATGCTCATATTGGCTCCCACATATTCTATGAAGATCTTTATAGGTCAAACCGCATAACAACATACGTTGTTCCCTTTGTCATCGATATGTTACTTGCCCAAGATTTGATCGTCGGTATCTCAATACCTAGTTCAATCTCGTTACCGGCAAGTCTATTTACTCGTTCCATAATACATCATCCCACAACTAACTCATTAGTTACAATGCTTGCAAGGCTTATAGCGATGTGCATTACCGAGTGGGCCCAGAGATACCTCTCCGACAATCGGAGTGACAAATCCTAATCTCGAAATACGCCAACTCAACAAGTACCTTCGGAGACACCTGTAGAGCACCTTTATAATCACCCAGTTACATTGTGACGTTTGGTAGCACACAAAGTGTTCCTCCGGTAAACGGGAGTTGCATAATCTCATAGTCATAGGAACATGTATAAGTCATGAAGAAAGCAATAGCAACATACTAAACGATCAAGTGCTAAGCTAACGGAATGGGTCAAGTCAATCACATCATTCTCTAATGACGTGATCCCGTTAATCAAATGACAACTCATTTATTTGGTTAGGAAACATAACCATCATTGATTCAACGAGCTACTCAAGTAGAGGCATACTAGTGACATTCTGTTTGTCTATGTATTCACACATGTACTAAGTTTCCGATTAATACAATTCTAGCATGAATAATAAACATTTATCATGATATAAGGAAATATAAATAACAACTTTATTATTGCCTCTAGGGCATATTTTCTTCAGATGTATGCTCGTAGCGTGCTCTCACGACCCCGTGGAAAAGATGGTAAAGTTTGGCACAAGTTTTGATGACCGTTGCTTCTAAACCGGAGCATATCACATGAAGGATCATGGTTTCCAAAAGGAGATGTGTCAATTCAAACTCCTGTGGCCGGTGACTTCATCGTTTGGCCTCATAAAAATTTCCACGGTACGCAATCACCATTATACCACGGGTTTGAATTTCTAGTGCATTTCAGGTATCGTTAGCTATATTTAAGTCATTTTTTGAGTTTAACATGCATTTTGTGCATAAAAATAAAATTATAACCGGAACTGCCTGTGATGTCGAAAGGGATGAGGATCACCATTCCATCTGGGAGCATCCAAAGGTGCAGACGTACGATCCGTGGGGTTTGGGTTTTGGCCAATCAGAAAGCACGACTCAGATCGTGGGCAGGGTTTGGTCGGCACACGACTTTCATCAATGAATCGTGTGCTATTCGCAAACCAGATTGCATATTTTTGTTCACACATACTATAGTGAGATCAATTGAGTGTGCTACCTCTATAGTATAATAATAATAATAATAATAATAATAATAATAATAATAATAATAATAACAAAAAACAATTCATATTCATTGCCCGAGCTGACAAAATATCAATGTCAACATATTAATGGTTCTTACATCAACAGAAAACTGGGCATAACTCACAAATTCAGTACATGCAATAGTTCTAAATTGAATGAATTAAGTTGCAGGGTAGGCATAAAGTTTAGTCTTACAGCTTAATTCCCATGTACATGGGGGAACTGGGATCATTATGTTGACCTTGAATGAACTTGGGTTTTTTGATGATTTTACGCTTCTCTGTTACAAGGGTGCGTGATCCCTTGGCTGGCAACTCATCAAATTCATCGTACTCGTCCTCATCGGCAACATCTTCGACACCCATTACCCTTCTTTTCCCATGCATCACTACATGGCAATTCTTATGCAAGGGGTCTTCCACAAAAAAATCTAGGTAGCATCACTGGCAAGAATGAACGGGCCCGTGTGATATGCCAACGTTGTCCTGTTAACACAGGTCTTTCTGTAATCATCAACCTTTACATGACCAAAAAGGATCTATGCACACCTGAATAATGACACCTTTACTTTCACATGGTCAAGCTCCCAAATCTCTTTGATGGTTCCATAATATACCATTTTATCAGTTTCATCTACAGTCATGGATTCTATTCGAACAGAGCTATTCTGATATGAGGTCTTCTCATCACGTTCCTTAGTGTAGAATGTGTATCCATTTATGTCATATGCTTGGTACGTCAACACTGTAGGTGATGGCTTTTGTGCCAACCACGTAGCAATGTCATCGATGGATCCTTATGCCAAACGATTCTTTAGCCATTCGGTGTAGTTCTTAGTGTGCTCCTTCATCTCCACATCTGATGAAGGCACCATTTTTCGGTGTCAAAACCGGCGGATCTCGGGTAGGGGGTCCCGAACTGCGCGTCTAGGCGGATGGTAATAGGAGATGGGGGACACAATGTTTTTACCTAGGTTCGGGCCCTCTTGATGGAGGTAAAACCCTACTCCTACTTGATTGATCTTGATGATATGAGTATTACAAGAGTTGATCTACCACGAGATCGAAGAGGCTAAACCCTAGAAAGCCTATGGTATGATTATTGTTGTTGGTCCTACGGACTAAACCCTCCGGTTTATATAGACACCGGAGGGGGCTAGGGTTACACAGAGTCGGTTACAAGGAAGGAGATCTACATATCCGTATTGCCAAGCTTGCCTTCCACGCCAAGGAGAGTCCCATTAGGACACGGGATGAAGTCTTCAGTCTTGTATCTTCATAGTCCAACAGTCCGGCCAAAGGATATAATGCAGCTGTCCGGATACCCCCTAATCCAGGACTCCCTCAGTAGCCCCTGAACCAGGCTTCAATGACGATGAGTCCGGCGCGCAGATTGTCTTCGGCATTGCAAGGCGGGTTCCTCCTCCGAATACTTCATAGAAGATTTTGAACATGAGGATCATATCCGGCTCTGCAAAACAAGTTCCACATACCACCGTAGAGAGAATAATATTTCCATAAATCTAATCTGCTGACGTACCCCATAGTGTGACATCACACCACAGCCAGGTCTTTATTCGAATCGTTTTTCATAACCAATCTCAGCGTGTTTCACGAGGCGGTTTCCTTGGCACGTCTTGTCGAAGCAGAGATCGTGTCCCCTTTATTACGTGATTCTCATCAATAAGGATGTGGGTAACCCAACCGTGCCTATTGGTAGGACTCCTAGATCTTAGGCAAGTCCCAAACGGCCACGAGGAGGACGCTTGACATTCACCCTCTTTATAAAGGGGACAACGCTTTTTCTTTTTTCCCTCTCGTGCTCAATCAAATCCTTCCCCCGCCTCGAGTTCTAACACCCAAAACTCAGGTCAGGTGCTTCGGACCTTCAACTATGTCTGGATCCAACCTTCAAGGTCGGTGGATGCCTTCCTACGTCACGGAGGAGGACATCAAGAGGTTGAGAGAGGCCAGATATCTGACCGACAAAATTTCGCATCAGCTGCCCACCTGAGGGCAGGTCGTCCCTACTCCCGAACCCAATGAGAGCGTCGTGTTCGTCTCCCACTTCCTCCAAGGACTAGGCCTCGCTCTGGATCCCTTTGTTAGGGGTCTTATGTTCTATTATGGGCTAGATTATCATGATCTGGCCCGGATTCCCTTCTTCACATTTCGTAATTTATTGTCGTATGTGAGGCCTTCCTCCGCATTACCCCTCACTTCGGCCTGTGGCTCAAGACCTTCGATGTGAAACCGAAGATGATCGAGGGGCAGCACGCAACATGCGAAGGTGCTTTAATAAGAAAAATTGCTGACGCTCCATGGCCTGAGGGTAGCTTCCCAGAGGTGTCCGGATTGTGGCAGCGGGAGTAGTTCTACATCACAGCTCCCCGAAGTGCCAAGTGGGTAGCTGCCCCCACCTTTCGCTCAGGCCCCCCACCACAACTGACGTCATGGATCAGTAGGGGGCTGAGCTGGGGTCCAGGCAAGGATGTGCCAATACTGCAAAGCCGTATCCGAGATCTCTTTGAGAGAGATTTCAGTCTGGTTATGGTAGTGCAAGTTATGCTAGTTCGTCGAGTCCAGCCTTGAAAACGCCGGCCCCTTCGCATGTGGGAATTCAACCCGGAAGGACCGCGAGCTATTCAACACTTCCTTGGCATGACGCCCGAGGACATGTACAAATTGTTCTTCGGACCACAAATAATGTGTCCGGACATCACTGAGGATGCAGGTCTAAGCTGCAATCGTCCGGATACCCAAGTAAGTAGCCTCGCATCCGAACACACTGTCCGTTTTTTTATCGCAACGTCGCCCTAAAAAAGTCGCTCTTTGACCAGGATTGGATAGCGAAGGCAAAGTTGATCAGGTGTCCGGCCCCCCTCCTTGAGACATCACCAAATCCCGCGCTAACCAGGATGCTGGAGATCGCGCCTTATCAAGCGCCCTCAGGAGAAGATAAAGGGGGGGGGACAAGGAGGCTAGCGCCTCCGCGAAGGAGGTTAACCGGGGAGGAGGAACTGAAACTTCCTCTCCCCAGGGAAGGAAGAGGAACGCCTTTGAGGACCCGGAGACCACGATCTCCAAACAGGGGAAGAAATCTTCGACGGAGGGTCCTACCCTCGGGGATACCCCGGCCGCACTATGCCCTCAAGGGGATTAGCCCTCCACCGAGCTGTAAGTAAAAGGGTACTTAATAATGAAAATATCTCGCCTTACTTCTGAGGAAAATAATGAAGCATTTATCTTGCAGTTCGGATCTTAGCGCTTCTCAGCAGAGCTCGTCTTCAGGGGATCTTCTTCCAGAGATGATGGAGAGCGAAACGCCTCCCCCTGCCATACCGCCTCATGAGGCGGGCGACCCCGAGGTGTCGTCGCGGAGGGTTTCTCCTGATCCGGCAAGGCAAGAAGGTAATCCTATGGACACCCGAAGTCCTCAGTATTCGGCTCTTGAAGAGGGCAATCGAACGAGTCCGGCACCGTCTGGTGTACGGTCGGACGTACTGAGGGATCTGCTAGAGCAAGCGGCTATCTCAGAAGAGCACCGCACGTTGATGGGTACGGTGATTGAAAGGATTTCGTCCGCCGAAAGCGGGTTGCATGAAGCCTTTATGAGTCTACTGACGGGTTTTGAGGTACGCGAAATGATGTACATTTTTGACAGTACTGCACATTTTTAGATGTGCCCTATGTAGATAGTAGCCCCTGAGACTCTGGGTGCTGTCGAAGACGACAGTGCACAGAGGATCATAGTCCCAGGAATAATCGTGCCGCCTTAATATGCAGGTGGCGGAGGGTCTGGTGGCCAGCCGGACTGATGAGTTTGCCGAGCTAGAGCGGCAGCTTGACGTGGCAGACGCCGACATCGTACTTGTCAACAAGCGGCTTGATGAGGCACAGGGTATGTGATTCCTCCAGTGACACATGTGAAGAGGAGTGTGTCTAGAAAAATGTTTTGAGTCATTTAGGAATTATATATCGGAGAGTTTAGGAATTCTTTTTACTCCCCAGTCCCTTCATCGCTCTGGTAAGGCATCCTGACGTAGAGTTTTGACTCTCCTCTTCTCAAATTTCACAAAAAAAAATTTAGGATCACGCGGGTATCTTGGAATCGTTCCGATGGATTTGTGACGAGAACATTGTTCTTGGTGCCTCCTGTCATTTAGGGGTTGTGGCAGTGTCCCGGGGAGTTGAGCTCCGAGGTGTTGTCGTCACAATTTTATCGTTGCATTTCTGGAATACCTGAGTTTAGTTCGCCGACATCGAAAATCTCTTTTATGCAGTTCGTTGGTGAGATAACCTCGACGCCACCCAGTACTGGGGCGGTAGTTCGGGAGTATCGCCATAACTTGTATAACGGATGCTTTTCGAAGGTTGAGGTAGATGGTTTCCGAAGTTTTCTCGGTTATGTGTTGAAGGATGGATACAACTGGATGTAGGAATTGCTAGATTTGGGTGAGATATTATGCTTCCCCTGTATCCCCAACACCTGATTGCACAACCGGAAAGGTTCGGGAGTTTCATAAGTGGGAATTCAAGTAGCTCTTAGGATATCTTTCCGACGGATATATGATATGAAATTGGGGTTCGACGTCTAGTGGTCCGCCTATCCACGGTCGGTTTTACAGTGGTCTCGTTGTGTCTTAAAGAGTCCTTGGCTATGCCGACTCGGGGACGCTTCGTATGTCATGTGCACTGCCTTGTACATGATGGTGCTGTACGATCGAGCCCGTGTAGGCCCCACCACGAAAACTTCGGACGAAATCTCTATCATATGTTTGTTCTGGCTTATCCTGCAAGCCAACCCTTTGTTTTTGTTTTGAGTCGTGGTATTCGAGTTGCTTCGAAGTCAAATGTTGATTCCATACCTTCTCTAAACGGTGTTCTCATATTCCTATGTGGATATTAATACTTCATGATAATCGATAGTGTCATGTCAATCCTTTTTAACCGGCGTGTCTCCCTTCAAGTGGATCCGATCATTTCAATATCAGCAAGATCAAGTATCAGATCTTCTCAACGGTGTTGCCTTCAGCCGTTCCAAGTTGACTTTGTTTTTCCCACCCACCCACCCTTTTTCTTTAAGGACTCAGATTTCTTAATCGAGTATCCATCTTATTGATGTGAAGCCTTTCCATTCTTTTCCTTCAATGTTCGTATCCGGTGATTCTCATGAAGATACTAACGGAGCTTCTAGTTCATCATTCTTCGTTTCTTTTATCTTCTCCGGTGGTTTCAAGTCAAGCTTTGGTGATCTTACCCTTTCCTCATTTCAATGCCGTCTCATACCGGTGCACCTCATAATAATTCACTTCTCACTATTCATTTGTTCCGGCGTGCTCAAGCTTTCTCAAAAGGCTCTACTTGCCATTCAAGATCCGTTCAACCTATTTCGAGGTGTTATCTCATTTAAGCCGTTTAATTCAACCGGTGCATTCTCTCTTTTAAATCATTTCAACGGTGTTTCTCTTGAGTGGGCCCTAACCCACAGGTCTTTTTTCCAGGATCTTACCTGACTCTTCTTATTTTTCCGGAGTTATTCTCAATTTCTTTTCGAAGTTTGACGTAAGAATGATTTATCATCAGTCAAATGTCTTTCTCCAAGATCTTCCAAATTGTTTTCATCATTGGTTCAACTTTTCTATTCTTCTTTATTCCGGAGTGTCTCAACAATTCACGGTGGTGTTACTCATCGTCTTTTCCAACTTTTGAAGACCGAAGAAGAGTTTCTCCTCAATCTTATCCGTTCTCTCAAAGATTCATGATGCTAGCCTTATGCCATCCTCTCATAATTGTTTTCGATCATGTGAATTCTTTTCACCCATCTGAAGCAATTCAAGAGTCTCCTCAGTTTGATTATCCGGAGTCCATCAATTCAGGTTTATTCATTCTCAGCTTTCAGTGGTCATCCCCCAATCTTACCGGTGCATCATTCAAGTTTTCTCTTACCAGCTCGCGATCTCTTCGTTCTCATGTATCTAAATTCTCTCAAGCATCTTCGTTTATTTACTAATTCTTCCCGGTGTCTTCCTTATCTTTTCTTTGTTCATTTTTAATTCTTACGGTGGTTCGCTCAAGATTCTTCTTCCTTCATTTATCATATCAATTTATTCGTTGTTTCAATTCTTACGATGGTTCATTGAAGATCTTCCCAAGTTTGTGCTATATCTATCTTAATCCTTTCTATGAGAATAAGTAGTATGCCAAAAATCCATTGCTTGTCATCAATTTGAATTGGTGAAGGATAAGCATAATGTAATTCTTATTATTGTTTCATCCAAGTGATTTAATTCCTTATTCCGGAGGTTCACCAAATTCTTGGTTTCTATTGTTTCATCTTTTCTTTTCCGGAGTTCCAGGCTCTCTCAAATATATCATCTCGAAGGTCCATCTAATCATTGCAAGGTTTGACCTTGTGTTTTTCAACTTCTCTTTCCTTCCGTTTGAGCATTCTTTTGTTTAACGGAGTTCTTCGGGAAGGTTCTACATGTTGGTTCATAAAGGATTTAATTTCTTCTTGAAGTGTTCATCAAGATTCTTTTCTAAGAAACTCAAGCTTTCTTCATATTGTAATCCGGAGTGCATTCTTTCTATCATATTATTGGAGGTGGTATTATGCCATTCTTGATAATTTCAGTTCATGTTTCATGATTCACATGTTGTCAAGGATGAGATATTTTAAATCCATCATTTTCTTCGTTGGAATTATCTTGGGTTATATTTCACCTAAAGCTTTCCTTTAAGGATTGTCGCTCTCATGGTGTTTATCAATGATCCAATTTCTTCATTTATCCTTTCCGATGCGATATACTTTCTTGTCTCCTTGTTCATATCAATACAATTCTTTTCCCGTGAGTGGCAGGTTGTCACCTCATAATTTGAGATGTACTCCATAAGACCATATCAAGTTTATTCTTTCGTTGTTGGCTTTCCAATAACTCCGTTCGACCCTTCTCCTTAAGATGCCTTTTTCAAACTCTTTTGTGACAGAAGTTGGCATTTTCTTCAACATTCTTTTATTTCAATTATCTATCTTCTATTTCTTTCTCCCGGAGGCATTGTGTTGCTGCTCTCTTCAAACCTTATTCTTTCTCTTGTCAAGAGCATGTTCTTTTCGTGCTTATCCATTTAACCGGAGGTGTGCCTTTTGGCTCAAGTTTTCTTCGCCTTATCAAGCTTTGCATCTCTTTTCAATCGGAGTGCGGTCTGAGATCTTTCTTACCCCTTGTTCCATTCATTCAATAGTTATGGAGGCAGTGTATTGTGATTTCATCAAGTATCTTCTCATCTTATCAAGTTCTTATTCAATTCCTTTTCTTTTCAATCGGAGTGCTGCCCGAAGTTGTTCTTCCTTGTTCCTCTTTTCTAACGGAGTGTTTTCAACTTCGTTCATCTCCGTCGTATTCTTTTCTCGAAATGGCTTAACCTTTGCAAGGTTCTTTGGTTTCACTCATTGGTCAAAGAAGCAACTTAGTTTTACCTCTTCTCTGTCTCTTCCGTTTTCTCTCCGGTGCCATTCTAGATCTCGGGACGAGATCCTCTCGTAGTGGTGGAGTGTTGTGACGCCCCGAGACCGATGTGCCAGGTGTCCTCCAGTTATTCACTGTCGTTGCCTTGTCATTTGCTTGCGTTTTGC